>NC_063434.1:4561885-4931963 GCF_020379485.1 Brassica napus | reverse complement strand
GTTTTGATATTGTTAAGTGATTAAAAAAAAGCAAAACCAAAACAAAAGTGAAACCAAAAAAAGAAGTAAACCCAAAACAAACTAATTTTCTAAATCCCGCCTAACCCAATTCCACAATCCCGCCTAACCAAATTTACCATCCCGCTAAGCCCAATTATACCCAAAACCAAAATAAAGACAAACACCTAATAACACTAATATACGTCATTTTTAAACAAAAAAAACACTAATATACATCATTCTCTCGTTCTCTCTCGATGCCGACAGAACACAAAGAACCCTAGTCCTAAATCTCTCACTCTCTCTCGAAAATCTATAACCTTCTATCCAAATCTCTCATTCTGTCGAAATCAAAAGCGAAATCCAGAAACCCTCATCTATCTTTTAACCCGAAAGAACCCTAATCTCTCATCCCTTTCTGAAACGATGGGATCGAGAAAGAAGCAGAAACAATCCCAACAATCTCCCCTTCCCTCGCAGTACCAGTTCTTCCCTAGGACGACAGCTCCTCCTGTCCCCAACCGCCGATCTCCACCAGGCGTGAGTGACTACCCACCTCCGAGGCAACTCTTCCAAGACTCACATGCCCGAACTGAAGCTGCTTCTGCGCATCTTCCTCAACCATCTCCACCTCCACCTCCACAACCTCGACGGTCTGAAACGTCAGCGGCGCGAAATGGTCCGAGCAGTTCTGAGGCTCAAGACTCTGCGAGTACAGAACGTCCAGAAGCTGTGAACCCAACTCTCTCGGATGGGTTCTTGCGTCAAATCAACGAACTGATTTCCCAGCCAAATCGGGGCCGCGACATACCCATCCTTTCCCCAAACTTTGAGCCTGGAACAACATGGTATGATTCTGACTTTTGAGCATTATATATTTTTTAAAAAAAATTGACTTGACATTCTCACTAGTGAAATTGTTGGTTGAATAATATATTTGATTGTTTTTTATGCTACTTAATTTACTTGAGGCTTTGCAAACAGGAGAATATTTAACTTGTGAATGTTTTATAGCTCACTGAGGTTTTTTATTTGAGGGTTAACTTCTTTCTTAGCTCACAGTTTTTTTAGCTCGCTGGTTGAATTCTATACGAGGCTTGTTTAGCTCACACCTTTTTCAGTTCACTTGAATGTTTGGAGTGTCTGATGTAAGCTCACTTTGTCTTTAAATTTGGCTTGCTTTGGTTGGCTTAGTACATGGTTTATTACTTCTGTTCCGATCTAATATATTCATTATTTTGTTTCTGTGTTTTGAGGTTTGGTCGTGACAAAGGGAAACTGACCCGGAGGATCTCAAAGACTTTCAGAAAAAAGTTTGATGCTGCTTATTACAGTTGGACTGTTGTGCCTCGGGACAAACAAGAGACAATATTTATAGAATTTGCAGTTAAGTCTTTTATCTTCTATATTAACTCTCAACTTTTGTTTAATTTGACTTTTAACATCAACTTTTTCTGTGTTTTTTTTTTGTAGAAAACTCACACTTGGAGTCAAATACACACTGGTCTTGTCCAGGAAAAATTTGAGAGCATATGTCAGCTACGTATGAAAGACATGGTTAGCATTTGTAGGAGGAGTCGAAAGCAACCAAACTGGATCCATGATACTCTGTGGGAAGAAATGACAGCGTATTGGGACACTCCTGCAGCGGAAAAAAAAAGTGAAACTGCATCAGTGGCTCGTTTGTCTGAACGGAACGGACTTGGTCCACACAAGCACAACACTGGCCAGAAGTCTTTCCAACAAATCGAATATGAAATGGTAAGCTGTTTTTGCTCCTTTCATAAAAGTTAAACAATCTGTATCATTAACCTTTGCTTTTTTTTTTAAAACCATTTCAGGTTGAGGAATTGGGCAGACCAGTTTCTCTTGGTGAAGTTTACATCAAGACACATACAAAAAAGGATGGGACCTATGTTGATTTGAAAGCCGAGCAGGTTGCAGAGATATATAAGAAGAACAAAGAAGCCAAGTTGACTGCCCTTGAGGCTGAAAACTCACAGAGTTCAGATGGTGCTTCCAATGATCGACAGCTCTCCATAGAGGAGGATACCGAGATATTCCTTTTGGTAAGCTGTTTCTTTCAAAAAAAAAATTATCTTTATACTTCATACTCTTTTCTTCTGGTTTATAGTAACAAATTTATTTTTTTGTTGTAGTCTACTTTCACAGATGAAAGAGGACATTACTATGGCATTGGAAGCCTCCAGCAAACTCTCGTCAATGGTAAACGGAAGTACAGTGAGGTCTCTTCTTCTGCATTCCTTGACATGAATAAGCAGCTTGAAGAAGCTCACCGCAAAATAGAAGAGCAGGCGGCTTCTAATGCAGCCCAGGCTACTACTATTGCTGAGCAGGGTGCTACTATTGCAGAGCAGGGTGTTACTATTGCAGAGCAAGCAAAGCAGATCAATGAGTTTGGTGTAGTGAAGAAGTTTCTGTCTGCAACTGATCATAGATTTGATCAGTTCGTATCTACTAATTCCACCACCTGATCATGCTTTCTTGTTTATATCTCTTGGACATGAAACTTGACTTTTGTTTAGTTGTTTGTCAATATTTTCTGTAAACTCTCGGTGGTTGGTAACATTTTTTGTAAACTCGGTGGTTTACATTTTTTGTAAACTCTCGGTGGTTAACATTTTCAGGTTAAAATTAATTAGTATTTTCTATTTCACAATTTGTTTAATAAATATTGTTTTATTATATAATAGCATCACAAACAAGAAAGCACAAATAATAAAATTACCAATTAAAAAAACAAAAAAGAAGTCTGAATACAGTCGTAAAATAGTGATCAAAATAGAAATATTTTACGACTAAATAGCGACTCATAAAATAACTGTAGTCGCTAATCAGTCACAAATATACTGACTAATTTACGACTGCGAGTACCGACTGACTTACGACTGCACACAACTGACTGATTAACGACTACATGAACCCGATTGATTAACGACTTCGAATATCCGACTGATTAACTATTGCATTTAAACGAAATACTTGCCAAGAAAGTAGTTGTAGATTAGACGTGAAATAGTCGGAGTGTCGTCGTAATATAGTATGACTGCTGCCCGACTATTTACCGACGGATTTAATTAGTTGTAATTTAGTCGTACAGCAGTCGTCATTTAGCGACCGATTCCCGACCGCTGTAATTACCGACACGACGATTGACGACCATAACGTTTAGTCGCTATTCAGTCGTAATACGTTATTTGCGACTGTTTCCCTACCGATTCTGCGGTCGGGATCTACTTGTTTTCTTGTAGTGTCAGGACATCTCTTGAGTTTTGGATGCTGTCATGTTTTCTTGTCTTTTTTATGTCTATATATGATTGTAGTTCTTGTGAGCTTTAGTCATTGTTAAATAGCATACTTTTGGTGTAAATTATTTCATGTTCTAAGCATGTTAATGAACAAATTAATAATGATGGAATACAGTGTTCGTTTTGGGATCTCTCTAAAGTTGGCATGATGGTAGCACATATATAATAGGTATACGGTATCATGTAATGTAACACTGAAAGTCTGACACGACATATGACAAAATTGTAGATTCGTATGTTTTTTTTTTTTTGTAAAATGTAAAGATATTTTACCAATACTTTTGTTTTCGACATAATTACAGAAAATAACACAAAGCAAAAAATAAGAAAAAAATCTAAACAACGACTCAATTTAGAAGTAAAAGCCGGACAAACACACTACCACAACCGCAATTCCAAAGGTCGACTAATCCGCACCAACAACTTACCGAAAAAGATGAACCAAGTTCAACCAAAAGTGAAACCCGGTAATTTTGGCCTCTCCGATGAATCCTCTCTTAAAGATAATAGACAAACTGAGAACAGCTCGCCGATAGCGTCAAATCACCTGCCCACAAAACAAACAGCAGCGACCTAACACAGCTTCAACAACCAAACCAAGCTTTTATTTTGCCTGGATGCGACCTTGTACATGGTGCCGATCCGAAGAAAACCGGCCGCAACCTCTGTAATCCATAATCTGAACCCAATCTGCACCCAATTGCCTCGCACACCACCACAAGAAACTCAAGTAAGCCCATGTAGTGCTGGGGTATCAACCAAACCGAGCTTTTATTTTGTAGATTCGTATGTTATTAAGTCAATACGTAACAACATCATGAAGCAAAAAATATCGTCTGCTATTCTATAGATAATTCAGATTAAAAAGAACAAAAACATATTGAAGTGGTGGCTAAGATTATATTTACGCATTAGAAGGGGATTCTCGGAATCGGCACAACAGTTGCACTTGTTAAGTACATAAGGCCATACAAGTACGAACCAAGACTCAAGATGGCGACGCCCAACAGGCAACACCAATGGCTGCTGACAAACTATACGCGGCCATCTTCTTACATCCCCACCAGCGATCTATAATCCTTATAAGCTTTAATTTGTTCTTTTTCTCGTGTACGAATTATACTTATTTACATGTATTGTCGACACTAACTTTACATTACATTTCTACAAACACATCAGCAAAACTTGGTAAAATTACATTTTCTCATTAAGGAACAAGAACTAGAAAAACTGGAAATGTAACATTTAGAGGAACTTATAACCTATTTGACATTTTGTTATTAGCACACATTAACTAGAAAAACTTTGAATGTTTACGTTCATGGTGTTTTATTGATTGCTTGTCACGCATACATCCTAAAGATTCTTTCTAAAATACTCCAAAGACTGAAAGTTTATGATATACTAGTGGTGTTCCGGCGCTACGCGCCGGATTCATATTTATTATGAAAGAAGTTGCAATTTATTTTATGGCCTTAGTAAAGAGATTATGTTCAGCAATTTGATGTTGTAACTACGTTGAAGAGAATGATCTTTTCTGATTTTTTTGGAGAACTCCTTGTGGTTCCTTTGCCTTTACATTCAACTGGCGTCTTCACCATTATTTTTGAAAATCGCAATGGTTGAGTAATCAAGAATCAAGAGGTTGCATCAGAACTGTGTAGTGAAAGAATGTAGGAGATACCTAACTGGTGGCTTTTGCAATTACACTGCATTTACAGTGTGAGCTAATCATTCAGTTGGGAGGCGTATAGGCACCCTGCAACGGTTAGAGGTTCATTTGGAAGGTTGTAGCTTCTTAAATCTTTTTTTTTTTGTTAATTTTTAGCAGTTTGTTATTTATAAACTTGCCTTCTAAGCGTAGAGGATGTGGCAACATAGGTTACATAAGCTCTGCAATGTGTCTAATCTTTTATGAGGTGTGCAAGTGTTCATAATTTTCTGTGATGGTAACTTCTTAATTCTATTATTTTGTGTTAATTATTATCAGTTTGTTACTTATAAATTTCCCTCCAAAACGTTGTATATGTGGCAATCTTAAACCAAAGTGATATAAGCTCTGCTCTTTTTTTAATCTTCTATAAGCTGTGCAAGTGTTCATTAGCTCTGTAGTTTGTCTAATCTTATATGAGTTATCCAAGTGTTCATAATTTTCTATGATGGTATCTTCATAATTCTACTAATTTGTTTTAATTATTATCATTTTGTTACTTTTAATCTTGTCCTCTAAAACGTCGAAGATGTTGCAATATATGTGATATAAGCTCTGCACCTTGTTTAATCTCCTATACGCTGTGCAAGTGTTCATTATTTTATATGAAATATAAGGATGCATGAGAACAGACTTTAAAGATAGACGCTAGGTGGATGTTTTCTGTCTGAATAAGATAAGCATTAATAAATAATAATGAGAACAGCAACCACATTGTAGTAAACATTTAAAAACAAAAGAGAAATAGTTTTAAATGAAAAGGAAAAGATAGTAAAGCATAATTTGAAAAAAAAAGAAGCTGTGGTTGCTTAAGTTTTGTAGTGGACTCATTCCACACGGGATTTCTCAGCGACTTGTTCTTTGCTCGATGGTGCACGCTTTGCTGTAGAAGCATCATTGCAAGTCTTGCCAACTTTGGCATCTATTCCTGGTGCAATAACTTCAGGCAGCGCTTATTCAGGGATCTTTGCGCCTTCCTATTAATAATGTTACGAACACAGATATTATATAATGCAAGCAGCGCAAATTCAGTAACTTCATATTAAGATAATGAACAAACAGTTATAACAAAGGCTGGCATCGGTGCAAGATCTCGCTCAGTTATAACAAACAGTAACTTCAAATTAAGATAAGGAAGACCCGGAGCAGCCAATATAACAACAACCGTCATCATGCTGGATACCAGTCACTTAAGCCGCGCAGAGAAACTCAATTATCTGTCTAGTCTAGAAGAAGTTAACAAAGTCAAAAATTAATCTCAAGTTATCCAAATTTTTAGTGGACAAGACTCAACCTGAGAATCAGCCGTGACTGTAAATTGATTAAGCTCAGCAGCAGTAAGTGGCTCAATCTTCTGTGCATGAACAACATTTGATGAGGACGCTTTCTGGTCTGCTCCATGACCTCGCAAGCTGAAAGTTAATGAGCATGATATACAGTCAAACAAAGGCGAAACCTAAGTTCAATATATTTAAATTAGGATGTTAGGACATGTACTTGCCTGTCAAACACTTCTTTTCCTGCGGCAGTCTCAGAGTCAAAATAGAGATGTGTGGCATAAGTAGCATTCAGAAATAACCGTCCTGCCAAAACATATGGGTTTAGTTAACAAAACGTCAGTGCAAAACAAACAGTGTATGGCATGCATTTCACGGATACACTTATGAAAAAACCATAAATAGACTCCAAAATTGACAAAAAAACTCTAGAACACTAATCAGGAAGAACTCCATAACAGATTTAGCCGATAACACTTTTTACAGTAATCAAAGGAAAGATCAGACAAATCCATAAACGAAAGAAGGAGATTTTAAAAATCATGGGGAATTGTCTTTCACAAGCTATTGTTTTTCATAACCTCGTAATTACTGTCGTAGAATAGAGGGAGGGCCACACTCCTCTCCTCTCGTAATTCTTCGTAGACTCACTTACCAAGCTATTGTTTTAATCTGTGGAAGCAGCGCAATAACGTCATTCACAACAAAATCTCCCTCTCCACAGCTGAGGTATTCCGGCTTATCGACAAAGACATCCGGACTGTAATCACTGCCAAGAAGAAAAGGAAACATTTCAGCTCCCTTATGTCTCTTTGGCTTAGATAAAGATTATCTTTTGGTCTTTTCTGTAGCTCTACTATGTTCTTCACCTTTTTTGCCATGGTGGTGCTGTAATGATTTTGTAAATCTAACTCCTTCATCAATATGAATATTAACCTTTTAGCAAAAAAAAATCATAAGAGTAAAAAAAAAAAAAAACAGATACTCACTTATCCCCAACTATCTTAGGATTTACGCTTGTGGCAAGCACAATTTTGGGTTCTTTCCCGTAGCTCTCAAATTCGCTATGAAACGCAAGAGCCATAGAGTCAAACATACTAACACAAACGTTATCACCACTGCAAAGAAACAATGATATCGAGTCAGATAGGAGTATACGTTAGATTATCTATTACACAGTGTAAGCATTACACACTGTGCCCCCAGTATACGATCGGTGATTGTACTCCGGATTGCATTTAGCTCACCAATCATGTCTGAAAAAATGAGTTCATGAGATTAAGCCAACACATGATACGACTAAACCCAACTAAACAACTCAAACTGAAGATACATACCAGGGACCTGTTTTTGCCGGTGTTTGCCAGTTCAAGTAACTGATTGTATGCTCGTAATAATCAGAACAGCTCAGTAGGTATGGGCCTAGTGGACTCCGGTAGCTTATCAAAAGAGGTTCCATCATTGAACCGTATGGAGAGGGAGCATCAGAGAACCTGAAATTGGGGTTTCTGCGCGTAACATCAAACCCGCTTAAACTGTAGACAGATCCTTCAGTGAGACGGTTTCTGAACCTGAATTGATACTTCGAACCAACACATCCTTGCATACGAACCTCCGCAGTGTTGGAGCATCGCCCAGCTTTCAAATATGCAAGGAGGGTAAAGGAATTCGCCATCGCAGTGATCAGTAAGTGAAAAGACTATTCTTCTGAATCTCGTCGAATCTGTGCTGCTCATCGATAGAAGTGGAGATATTTATAGTATAAGCTTTTCTCGGTTACTCTGGGAAAGGGATGAGGTAAAGTGAATGATGAAGAGTGGGTTTATTACGTAGAAAATGTGAGTAAAGAAGGTATCAATGCGGCCGGCAGGCGTTACGGAAAGGTGACCGTCGGGTGTGATCTCTGAAACCTAGGTCGGACGGGAAGAAGACGACTTAATGGGCCGGAAATGTGTGTAAGCCTTCACCAGATTCTGCAAGTTGGGTAACACGCAAATGATTCTATAACTGGGCCATTATATTTCATGAGCCCAAACCTATTTTCGTAAAAAACCTCAACAAATCAGAACGTGACAAGTGTCACGAAAAGCCCCTCCTTCCTTGCTGACGTGGCGACCTGAGGTGAGAGAAAACCCTGTTTTATTATTATAGATACACCTAGAAGATATATAATTATATAATTATATATATTTATTTCATCATTTCCCTTACTTTCTTCCGATTAGATTCTCTTGCTCACATACGTATCACATCGTTTTAGTTTTTAAATTTAAATTTATACAGCTAAAATATTTAAATATGTTTTTTTTTTTTTTGCTAAAAAAATATTTAAATATGTTGATATAGTAATGTAAAACTACATTTGTAGAGACTAATAATGAAGTTCTAAAATCCACCAATTAGTATTAAAAAAAACTTATTAACTGATTCTTATTATGTGTAATATAATAACTAAGTTGGTCGAGCTGTGGTAAACATTGTTTGAATTATCAACCTAACCAATAATATTTTGAAAGAGCGTACAAGTAGAATATATTGTTCTACAGTTAGCAGTCGCAATGACAAAGTTTTTCCTTGCAAAAGCCACCTTTCCCGTTGTCACAGCCTTTAAGGCACCAACTGTTGCAGCTGCTATCTTTAGTACATACTCCAAACTTTGGGTGATCGTTGCAACACAATGAACCTCCTTTGTTGGAAGACCAAACTGAATCGTCACTCGCCATTTCTGTGGATTCAACACCTACAAAACAAAACACATATCCAAGATTTCGGTTTAGAATAGAAAATGGTTAGGAAGAACCTCAGTTTATCAGTGTTTTGGTCTAAAGAACTAACCTGCAAGCAAAACGGAAAGAGCAATGAAAGCAAAGAAAACAAATCTTGAATATGCCATTTCTATCTTTTAAGTTTTAACTCTGTAAGGGTTTAGTAATATTGTTCTGACTTATGAAATGTAGATTGGCTATATTTGATATATATAATATTGTTGTGACTTATGAAATGTAGATTGGCTATGTTTGGTATATATATAGGGGTTTCACTTGTTTGCTAGTAACGTTAAACCGTATGTTTTACATTAAACGCAGAAATATTCGGTAACGTACTTTACATTTTTGTAACGCAAATCAGCAAAATTTGGTCATTTAAAATTTATTTCATTAAGGAGTGTATTAACTAGAGAAAAAAAACTGGAAATTAAATTTATAGTGTACTTCTTGTGAGCAAACGTAAGGTTTTTTCTAAAACATTCCAAATACTGAAACTTTGTGATATATACCCGTAGTAAGTATATCATTTTTCTTATTTATTTATTTTTTGTCAACTTGTTATTTTGTACATGTTATATGACCGAACAGAGAAAGTTCGTATCAGACCATTAATCCTCCAATATACATTTAATGAGTGAATCGAATCCTGGCTTAACCAAGAAAGGCAAGACCAACGACCATAAATTAAAGATCGGTCCAAACTTGGTTTAAGTAAACCAGAGACTGGATGACTCATCAATTATCATATTACATATTAGCATTGATCACTACTGTAAAGTGTAAACTAAAGCTAAAAACAAAACAAAAAAAAAAGTTGCAGAGGAATCAATCTCCACTGCTACTATCCAATAGATCTCCAAGAGTAATCTTTCCATTGCTGCACCGGTCGAGCTTGTCAAACTGTTTAGAGATCGGAGTTATGTCCTTATCTGTTATTTTCCCCATCTCCTTCAGTTTGTAAATCACATACTCCGCTTTACTGCGAACACACACACATATCTCACATTAGAGCTAGCTAGCAATCAAGGAGTGTGTCAAAGCATATAAAATGGATAGGCCTAATACCTCACACAGCCATTGTTATCGATGTCTGCAGCGAAGAACTGAGAGACAGACATTGCCTCACAAAGCACCTTCTTAGCCCTCTCTCTATTCCTCTTATCAACTCTCGCCTCAGCCAAATACAAAAAGGCTCGAGCCACGGCTAAAGTAGACACAAGCAACCATACCGCAGCGAAAAGCCTACCGGGCAACGTCTTAAACGCCCTGTCTCCATAACCAACAGTAGTAACCGACATAACCGAGAGATAAAACGAATCCAACCAGTCAATGTCTTCAATAAAATGCATTATCCCCACACCCAAGAGCGATGCACAAAACCACAACACCTAAAGCTAAACCCACTTTCAACCTAATCCTCATCCTCCCTTTCTTCACGTCGATTATATACGACCTCCTCTTCTCCGGCTCCTCTCTCCGCTTAGCGGAGTCCAACATGTAGCTCTCTTGAAGATCAAGAACGTACGAGACCATCCCACTAAGGAGAATATCGATAAAACCGAACCCAACGAGGACGAACATGATCGAGAACAGCTTGGTGACGACGCTGTTGGGCGTGATGTCTCCGTAACCGATGGTGCACATCGTGACGATGCAAAAGTAGAGCCCATCGACGACGGGATGGGTTTGATCGACTACGTAGTGGTCACGGTTCAGCGAGTAGATAAGAACGCCTAAGGAGAGATAGACGAGGAGAAGAGCGAACGCTTGTCTCACGACGGAGCGCGACGACGGCGACGCGAGGTCTTTCTGGTGAGGAACCGGGAGGTGGAGATCGTTGATCACGGACATCGCCGGCGCGGTTTTGGATCTGTGGAGCGCGTGGCCGTGGAACAATGGGTCCGGTCGTGGTGGTGGTGGGAGGAGGAGAGGAGCTAGCGTTGAGGAGTCGGAGAAAGTATCTCCGGCGGCGGTGGCGGCGGCGGAGGAGGAGGACGACGGCGATTGAGAATCTAAGTATTGAGAGGAATAATCTCGCGGCGAGCGTGAGGAAGGTCCGAAGATTAAACGGTCTTTGAACTCCGACGGTGTCAACGGCATCGGGATAGAGACTTTGTCGTCTTCCGGTAAGGGAAACAGAATCGGCGGCGGTTTTTTCGATCTTGGGCTAGTCATGTATTGGAGTAATGGGTCTGTGTTGTTGCTATTACCGCCACTTCTGTCGTCTGCCATCTTTTTTTTCGTTTTCTCACCGGAAAATAGTTAAACCGATGGTGGCTTTCTGATTTTGAAAGTGACGAATTTATAGGAAAGTGGCTTCTGTTTTAGTTACAAAGCTAAGAAAAAGATCGGTGAAACTGAGAAAATGAAAAACTTTATTACACGGACCAAAGTACAAGCAGAAATGTCGCTTTCTCTGTTTCTTGTGTTTATTAAATTTTTATACGGACAAATCGAAAATGTTTTATACTCTCTCTTTCGCAACAATAATAAGTGTCATTTTAATTTTTATTTTTATTATAAAAAATGTGTCATTTTGCAATCTAATGTAAATTATATTTACTTTCAAAAATTAATTAAAAATTATATTAATTTTATAAATAATTTTATTTATCTTAAATATTATTGATCAGAAAAGTATAATTAATAACAATTTACATATATTTTTATCATTTTTTTAATCTGTATAAAAATATCAAAATGATATTTATTCAAAAACGGAAAGAGTTATATATGTATTTTAATCACATTAAATATGATGTGCACAAAATTAAAAATGCATTGATGCTACTAAGCCAATTTTATTCCAAGATTAGATAATAAGGAATCTTCGGCAGTAATATATTTTTTTTTTTGTCTTTGGCAGTAATATATTAAGAGGACGAAATAAACACATGCTGAATGATTTTTTTATTAGGTTTTCTTTTAACTATTTGTAAAAATACCCTTTATTAAGCCTAAATTGAGTTTTGACACCTGTATTATTGTAATAGATTTGGCGTATTGTGAATTTAAAATATGTATCTTTGTTTGTATTTATGCATATAGGATTCTTGAGTGAAAAATTGCATCCCATAACCAAACAAAAAACTCAAATTAGCTAAATAACCAAAATCCTCTTCTCTCTCTTCTTTTTCCTTTCTATCTCTCTCATCTTTCTCTCTAAAAATCTAATTTTGTTTTTTTTTGGTTATTTCACAAATTCTCCCTTCTTGAGTTGGGTGAGAAAGTTTAATTTTTTTAAATGGAAGGGTCATGTTGTAAAGTTTAAATACTAGTATTAAACACTCCTCGAGCGAATAAAAAGTGTCTGCTTTGCTTGACAAAACGGCACGGCGTCTTTTTCTTGTTTAATGCGAAGAATCGAAGATGTCTCGATTCACGGAGCTAAGAAACGATCAAACGGCAAGATCTGTCGCTTTATCAAAATCTCACATGACGTGGAGTAGATAAGTACAGCTCTCTGTATTACCACCAAACATAAACACATGACTGGCTGCTTTATCGTTAACTAAAGTTCATATTATTACATAACTTATCCAATTGCAAAACTAGTGCATGATCACATGGTTACAGTTTGGTATTAGTTTTGGATTTCATATAGTAATCATTTTTCTATCACCATGCTTTTGACCCATAATTAGTTTTAGGCTTAAATTTGGCTACGATTAACCTGCAGCCAACCAGGACGAGCCAAGACAAACCAATCCAGGCAAAGACCGGTTTGGGCAAAACGATATTTAAAGTAAAAGTTTTATAAAAGAAAAGGGATGTCAAGACTGAAGAGTTAATTGGTAAGAAAAACAGAGTTTCTAGTAATACAAGAAGGTTGGTTAGCATCTAAACAAGCCAGCCACTGGAGGTCTCTAACAAACCCCTCATAAGAACACACAAACACAAACACAAACACACACACACCGCCATTTTCACACCTCGGAATCATCCCACTGCAAGGGGGAAAGAGAAAACAAGGCATGGAGACGGATTTGACTGATTGATTTTTGATCAGTAGTTGTTGGGCCATAACTGTTGTTGGTGGGTCTGTTTAGAAGCATCTCTGGCGTTTTGTTGTTGCTGGTGTTGGTGATGGAGATGATCTAGTGACATTGGAGCTTGTGAATGGTAAGGACTCCCATAGCCATGTCCTCCAAAATGCTGTTGTTGTTGTTGTTGAGATGGCTGCTGCAGTAGTTGGGCTTGTCGGAAACCAGGAGGCTGTTGATTCTGATGGCTGTAATATCCACTTCCTGGAACCACACGTGAGTTGGATTGTTGTCCTTGATGCCATGCTGCTAAGTGTTCGTTCTGCGGTTCAAAACAATAATAAAGGAACCCTACATGTTAAAACGGTTGCAAAACAGAGATGGCCACAAAAAAAAATCAAAATTTTCCAACCAAAACAGAAAATTTTCTAAAAATTTATATAAACATGAATCTCACTATTTTTCTTTTATCCAAAACCAAGAACTCATCTTTTTTCACACCAAACTAAGCCACACAAAAACTCAATTCTAATTCACAATAAACCAAACCGAACCAAACCCATCTGAGCCTAGCCAAACCAAGAGAAAGACCGGAATGGTTTTAAAACCAAAATCAATAAAACCCTCCAGCCAACTAAACCGAAAGGAACAGAGTTTTAGATGCTCACATCAACAAGATTAGAACACTGAGACGAGTTTAGTTGTTTACCTGCTGCTGAAGCGATGATGCCAAGTGACTGCTGTCCCTAAACTGCGAGCTCAGGACATCTTCGTAGGAGTTTGGAGCGCTTGTGGAATTCAAAGGGAAGTTGCTACTCAATGCGGAGCCGCCACCACCAAAACCATAGGCAGAGGGGGGAGGAACAGGAGGAGCAGTTGCTTGAGTTTTGTATTGCGGTAGCATAGACTGATGATGGTTACCAGACGGAAACGCTTGCTGGAAAGCTGAAGGCATGTAAGGGTTGTAACTCTGTGGCATGAACGGATAGCTCATCAGATTACCATAGTGCCCTAAAGGCATCCCAGGCTGATGAGAGTATGGGTTTAAGGCCAGGTGTTGAGCAAGAGCTGCTGCTTGTTCTCCTGCGCCACTGGGCATTTGGTTTTGTGGAGAAATACTCGAAGCTCTTAGTGCCTGCAAGAAAAATCGAGTAAGCAATGGTATTAACAAGAAAGCTAGGGAGAGGTTAACTACCTCAGCCATGGAACCGCTAAGTGAAGAGGGAGTGGGATTGTTGTATTTTGTTGGGAAAGGTGAGTAGTGAAGATCAGGTTCTCTTGCATCTTGAATGCCTTGATGCTGAACAATGTGAAGGAAAAAAGACATGGTTAGATCTTTTGAGTGAACTTTTGATTGTGTGATGGATTTTTGTTAAGGAGATAGATATTTATCATTGCGTTGGGGAAGGTATCAAGACTCTGCATCTGTGGGTTTGTCTCTGATGGAGGATTCAACTGTTGGCTGTTTTCAAATCCATAATCTGCAGGTGATGAGAACTTGTACTGATGATCTTCTTGAAGAGGAGGAGGCTCATGTCGCGCTGCTTCTTCTGTTTCAGAATCCGAGGAAGCATGGTAGTTCCTGGCGGTTGAATCGATTTGATAGGATGTTTGTTCATCAGTAGCAGCGTTCTTGAGTTGTTGTTCTTCTTCCTCTCTGTAGAAGTCAGACTCAGGGTGTCTGAATGATGAATTCTCTTCTGTTTCTTTTGTTTCCTCCGAGTTATCATTCAAGCCACTACCAACTTGGCCAGATCCTAACCCCAAGCCAAAGCTACCAAACATCAGGTGTGAGCATTCTGAGGTATGAACTTGTAGGTGACTGGGGATTATCACCGGAGGTTTGTCTTCTTTCGTTAATGTTTCATGGTCTTCTTCGCTCTCTATGGTTAGTTGCTCAAAACCAGTTGCAACAGATGCAGAAACATCTTCACCTGAACATAGTGGAAACAGACATCAAGAACATGGACAAAGAGGAAGATTGACTTAAAACATAGAATCAAACTCTCACCTCTATTTTCCTCAAAAGCATGTGGCTCCACTTTGTTGTTTTCGTCTTCATATTCCGAGGAGTCTCTAGCATCATCAACATCATCATGAAGCAAATTTCTGTTGGATACTGAAGCAGGTGGAGATGCAACTGGCAGATCATCCAGATGTGTCTCAGTAAGATGCCGAGGCTCGCTAAATTGGTCAACAGGTACTTCAGATTCAGCAGCTGGTTTCAAGAGAGAAGAAGATGTTGGATAAGAAACGACTTGCTTCTCAATAGAAGGCCATTCATCCTTCACCGGCGCTTTGCTTCCACTCTCTTGACTCTCTGTTGGACGAGGCACAGCGACGTTCTTCTTCTGATGAAGAGGCCTGCCCATTTTCACAATATCAGCCATTGTTCTCTGCCCGGGGTTGGCATTGGCCCAAGCGGATTGATACGCAGGAGTTGGCAGCAAAGAGGAAGTCACTGCTTCATTCGAACCCGTTGGTTGTGCTTTCTTAACTTCAGCGTTTGTAGGGTCACTGTTGGGTGGAGGTTGGCGCCCAAGGACACCAGGTGTTGAAGAAGAGCCGGCCCAATGGTTACGTGTTCCGTTCTCTCTTCTGTTTACAGGTACACTTTGAACACTCCCCCTCTCTGAACCAAAATCCAGCAACAAGTTTAGACACTTGTAAAGATTAATATGAAGACGCTATTGCAAAAAATAAAAAAAAATTGCAAACATGTTATTACCATTGGATTTAAATCTGTTCCCACCACCTCGAGAGGTGTTGTAGCCGTCATAACCGCTGCTTCTAGCACCGCGATTGGGTGTGCTACGTGTCCAGGACTCTGCTGGATCTTTTGTCTGAGACAAAACAAGTAAGAATAAGACAAAAAGAATGAACTCATCATCTGAAAACTATAAGACATTAGATTAAGCTATCTGCAAATAACTAACCTCTTTCTTCTTGTCTCGTTTGCTCTTCACCTCGTGAAAAGTATCTGAGAAGCATTATAAGAAACTCAAGCTCAGAATATAAAACTGATTTTTAATGTTCTTTCCAGAAAGAGGTAAGAATGAAAAAACTCAACCAAAACCCCAAAAAAACATTACTATTTCAAGAAACAAAACATAAAAGTTCTGACATTCTCTTACACAAACTCTTCAAAGCCTAAAAGACAACCCTTTGAGGTTTTGAGTTACTTGGGCAGCTCTAGTTTAACTAAACAACCTCAAAAGCCAAAAGCTTGAAGAAAGAAAGAACCAAACCTTGAGAAAGAAGACGACTAACGGTTTCATCAGGATCCATATCGCAATCGACAAGCATCGCGTAGATCTCCAAGTCAGAACAGTTCACGATCTCTTTCAAACTCTCAACCACCTTTCTACTAGACGCCGGAACACCACCCGCCTTCGCGTTACTTACGCCGCCGCCGCCACCGCCTCGACTGCCCATTATTCTCTCTCTAACGGATTCAGATCTGAAATCGAAACTTCTTCGAGCTTGTGATTCTACGAAACAGAGAAGTGATTCTCGACGATGCCTCTCTCTCTCTCTTTTATTTCTTCTGCTCTTTGGGAAAAATGGGAAAGATTCAAATTTTTGGGAAACTATGTAATGAAAAAATGTTAATTAGGAGATAAGCACTGCGAATTAACTAATTTAATAAGCCTTGTGAATTAACTAATTTATTTTGGTAGGTTATTTACTTTTTAAAGGTATTTTTAATAACTTTACATATTTTTTTTCCTCCGATTTCAGTTTAATGTTTTGGATAATGATGAAAGTAATTTACATATTTAGAAGTACAAGTTGTTGTCTGAGATTCCATTGAAATAATAATTGAGATTTTACAATTCAGATTCTAACGCGTGGAGAGAAAGAATCTGAGAGTTCTTTTTTTTTTTAATTTTAGTGATCGAATAATGGGAAGATTGGATAACGATGTCTCGTTGCTGGACCTAGTTACAAGATTCATCTACCTTGAGTCTAAAGCCCAATGGACCAAATTAAAAGGATTATAAAGAAAAAGGCATATGATATAATTTTTTTTCAACTATGTAAATTATAATTGTTTGTCGATCGAAAGCTCTACTAAATATTTTTTGTGAAACAAATATTTTTTATTTATTGAGAATTCTCCAATTGATGATTAAATTCAAATATTCAATATAAAATAAAAATTGTTTTTTTAATATTATGTTTTATATCATCATTTCAAATTGGGCATAAGATTTCAGAATACAACGAGAGATTTGAATAAAATCCGTACGACCTAAACTACCTTGCTACATTTCAACCGGACACGCAAACAAGTCACTTCGCAAGCTTCAGACCTAACACAAAGAAATATATATTTTCAAGCCGCTTGTCATAATCCCAGATCCGATTTTTATATCGTTGGCTGGTCCGATTAATTGGGCTCCACCTTCATCTTACTGTCATATCCTAACCGTCATAACAGAAAAAATTATGCAGTCTCACAAAACTAAAAAAAAATGTTTTTTTAGTTTTTTGAAATTGCATATTTTTTCTATGTTATGCATAACATTTAAAGACAACTTGCATAGTAGCATATCATTGTGGAAGCATGAAATATGTACATATCTCCATATGATATGGATAAGGAATAGAAGTGATGTCATGAAATATACATATGATATGGATAATGAATAGAAGTGATGTATTAAGTCATTAGGCTAATATCACTTATCTTAATTTTCTTAGGTTCATATCACTTGTACTCCTTATAAGAGCCCAGGATGATATCACTTGTATTCTTTATTCATATCATGTAGCATATGAGAATGGTATGTACATCTTTGATTTTCTATTGTCCAATCTATAAAAAATTAAGTCATTCACCAGGGTTCTTTCTAGTGTTCCAATTGTAAGACATCTACTTCACATTCCGATTTGTGTTCAGAACGATGGAGAGTTGGATGAAAGCTAACGATGTTTGTCTAATGTACATTTTAAAATAATCGGACTTCTGATTATCTCTGCGTTTTTTTAATGTACATTTTAAAATAAATCGTTATAACATCTAAATTTTTAGCTAAATAATTAAGACATTTTTGCAAGTTTAGTGGACTTAGTAAAATGAATAGGATACTAGTTTTTCTATTAGAAAGAAGACCAATCAAGAAGTTGAATAGTTTTTTTTTAGTCTTTTGGCTTGTTTGTAAGAGTTTGGGAGAGCTTAGAGAAATCCATAACGAAGCCCATACTATCTCTTGGTTCTTGATATCAACTAGTCCTTTGTTCATTAGTTTCTTGTTTCCTAATTAATCGACAATTTTACAGAAGATAAACAGTAAAGGAAATCGTTAATGTTTCTGCCAAATCTCTTATGTGTTGTTCTTAACACTTAAACTCAATTATGCTATTAGAAGAATTAATCATAAGCTTGTGATGAGACAAGATACTAGTTCCATTAGAGTTACCTGGCAGTCCATTCTTTCTGCGATCTCACCATGTCCTAGAATACTATCATCAAAGTCCTGCGATTACAATATTTATTAAACAAAGTTTTTTTGTTAAAGGTTAGATGTGTATCGTAAGTGAAGCATAGCTAAAAGTTGGTGATGTTGATACAGACCTTTGATTTTGAACGCTCTTTTAAACCCGTTAGAAGAAAAAAAACCACTGAAATGTGCTATGATTGATGTGAACGAACTGAGGCATAAAGCATGCCACTGTACAGGGAGGACCTCCGTTTCCTTCAAGGAAACTGTAAAAGTATAGAAGGAAAGCAAAACAAAAATTACCACCCAAACATAAAACTTGATTTCAAATGAAGCCTAATATATAACCGCAATCGCCGGAGTAGATTTGCGTCCAATTCAAATGCTTACCTAGCTCTTGGTATATGGTGATAGTTCCCACCAAACCGCAAGAGGACAGACACAGAATCCTCTGACCGGTTGCTTATTAACAAATCTTCTAATGGTTCATAATCATTGATAGAGAGTCCTCAACCATGATTTCATTTACAATACCATCCACACTCTCTGCCCTTCTCTCTTATTCATCCACATCATCACCAAGTTTGGTAACGTTCATAATAAATGCTGATTGATAAAACCGACAATCCTCCTCCATATACGTTACGTACCAGACATTTCCTGTCTGTATAATACTTTACCGTATAGTTTTTTTTTGTAACACCCCTTGCCATAGTTTGAATGATAAAAGTAAACCGAATCAAACCGAACTTTATTTACAAAGGAAAAAAGAAATAAAGAAAGTTCTATCGGTGGTCACACTGACAATCTGTACGTGTGGAAGAGAATGCAAGCAGAGTAGCAAAAAAAAGCATTGCAAGCATCTGTGAGAGTACACAATTAAAAAAAAAAAAAAAAAAAAACTCAAATATCAAAAAGAAGAAAGCTTTTTTACTTTCTCTTGCAAATGATAAAAGAATCAGCTTCTCCTTCTTCTTCTTCTTCTTTTTCTTCTTCTTCCTCACTCCTCACACTCCAAACCAATGGGATTCGAGAGCTCTTCATCAGCCGCAAGCAACATGAAACAACCACAACAAAAGTCCAACACAGCTCAACAATACTCCGTCGACGCCGGCCTCTTCGCCGACTTCGACCACTCAGTCTACTCCGGCAAGTCCTTCAACTACTCCAAGTCCATGATCTCCCCTCCCAACAACGTCCCCGACGAGCACATCACCGCCTACCTCTCCACCATCCAAAGAGGCGGCCTCGTCCAGCCCTTCGGCTGCCTCATCGCCGTCCAAGAGCCTAGCTTCAGAATCCTCGGCCTCAGCGACAACTGCATCGACTTCCTCGGCCTCTCTCTCGCTTCCACCTCTCAACCAAACCACCTCACCGTCAAGGGTTTGATCGGAATCGACGCCAGGTCCCTCTTCACTCCTTCCTCAGGCGTTTCCTTAGCCAAAGCTGCTTCCTTTACTGAAATCTCGTTGATGAACCCTGTTTTAGTTCACTCCAGAACCACCACCACCGCCTCCCATAAGCCCTTTTACGCTATCCTTCACAGGATAGACGCCGGGATTGTGATTGACTTGGAGCCCGCCAAGTCATCCGACCCGGCGTTGACCCTCGCCGGAGCCGTTCAGTCTCAGAAATTGGCAGTCAGAGCCATCTCGAGGCTCCAGTCGCTTCCTGGAGGAGACATTGGTGCCTTGTGTGACACCGTTGTGGAAGATGTTCAGAGGCTTACCGGCTACGACCGTGTTATGGTCTACCAGTTTCACGATGATGATCATGGTGAGGTTGTTTCGGAGATCAGAAGGTCTGATCTCGAGCCTTACTTGGGTTTGCACTACCCTGCGACTGATATCCCGCAGGCTGCACGGTTCTTGTTTAAACAGAACCGTGTAAGAATGATCTGTGATTGTAATGCCACTCCGGTTAAGGTTGTGCAGAGCGATGAGCTCAAGAGATCTCTTTGTTTGGTGAACTCTACACTAAGAGCTCCTCATAGCTGTCATACTCAGTATATGGCGAATATGGGTTCTATTGCATCTCTTGTTCTTGCTATTGTGACTAAAACCAAAAACTCGAGTAAGCTCTGGGGGTTAGTGGTGGGCCACCACTGTTCTCCTAGATACGTGCCGTTTCCGTTACGTTACGCTTGCGAGTTTCTGATGCAAGCGTTTGGACTCCAGCTTCAGATGGAGCTTCAGTTAGCGTCCCAGCTAGCTGAGAAGAAGGCTATGAAGACGCAGACTTTGCTCTGCGATATGCTTCTCCGTGATACTGTCTCTGCTATCGTGACTCAGTCTCCTGGGATTATGGACCTTGTGAAGTGCGATGGAGCTGCTTTGTACTACAAGGGGAGGTGTTGGCTGGTCGGTGTGACTCCCAGCGAGTCGCAGGTTAAGGAACTGGTGGATTGGCTGGTGGAGAATCACGGTGATGAGTCTACAGGTTTGACTACTGATAGTTTGGTGGATGCTGGTTACCCTGGAGCTGTCTCTCTCGGAGATAAGGTCTGCGGCGTGGCTGCGGCGGGGATCTCTTTAAAAGACTACTTGATTTGGTTCAGGTCTAATACCGCTAGTGCAATCAAATGGGGAGGAGCTAAGCATCACCCCAAGGATAAGGATGACGCGGGGAGGATGCATCCGAGGTCGTCTTTTAAAGCGTTTCTTGAAGTTGCAAAGAGCAGGAGCTTGCCGTGGGAAGTTTCTGAGATCGACGCGATTCATTCCCTGAGGGTGATAATGAGAGAGTCGTTTACTATCTCAAGGCCTGTTGTGTTGTCGTCTGGTGGTAATAACGGTGTGGTGGGGAGAGATGCGAGTGAGCTTACTTCTTTTGTCTGTGAGATGGTTAGAGTGATTGAGACCGCGACTGCGCCTATCTTTGGTGTTGATTCTAATGGATGTGTCAATGGTTGGAATAATAAAACAGCTGAGATGACGGGGTTGGGAGCTGGTGAAGCTATGGGGAAGTCGCTTGCCGATGAGATTGTTCAGGAGGAGTCACGTGGAGCTCTTGAGAGTGTCTTGTCTAAAGCCTTACGAGGTGAAGAGAAGAAGAACGTGATGCTTAAACTGAGAAAGTTTGGTAACAAGGATTCATCTTCTTCTGATGTGTGTGTTCTCGTTAACTCATGCACGAGTAGAGACTATACGGAGAAAATAGTCGGTGTCTGCTTCGTTGGCCAAGACATGACTAGCGAGAAGGCAATAACAGATAGGTTCATCAGGCTGCAAGGAGACTACAAGACCATTGTCCAAAGCTTAAACCCTTTGATTCCACCTATATTCGCATCTGATGAGAACGCTCGTTGCTCAGAGTGGAACGCAGCAATGGAGAAGCTCACCGGGTGGTCGAAGCACGAGGTGATTGGGAGGATGCTACCTGGTGAAGTCTTTGGAGATTTGTGTAAAGTGAAGTGCCAAGATGCACTCACAAAGTTCTTGATCTCTCTGTACCAAGGCATTGCTGGTGGTGGTAATGTACCAGAGAGTTCGGTGGTTGGGTTCTTTAGTAAAGAAGGGAAGTACATAGAAGCATCCTTAACGGCGAACAAGAGTACGAATAGTGGAGGGAAAGTCATAGGGTGTTTCTTCTTCTTGCAGATAATCAATAAAGAATCGAGTTCTAGCTCACCAGAGGTGAAAGAGAGCGCTCAGAGTCTCAACGAGTTGGCTTACATAAGGCAAGAGATCAAGAACCCTCTCAACGGTATCCGGTTTGCGCATAAGCTTCTTGAATCCTCAGAGATTTCAGAGAACCAGAGGCAGTTTCTGGAGACTAGTGATGCTTGTGAGAAGCAGATTGCGACAATAATCGAAGACACTGACTTGAAAAGCATTGAGGAAGGGTAAAAAAACATAACATCTTGAATCTTATTCATCTACTGTTGTTGTTTTCTTTACATTTTGTGTCTGAAAAAGATGAAATGGTTTTGTCAGCAAGTTGCAAATGGAGACAGAGGAGTTTCGACTTGAGAGCGTCTTGGACACAATCATTAGCCAAGTGATGATTATGTTGAGAGAGAGGAAGTCACAGCTCAGAGTTGAAGTCTCCCAGGAGATCAAAACGCTGCCTCTCTATGGTGACAGAGTAAAGCTTCAGCTCATTCTTGCTGATCTTCTGCGCAACATTGTGAATCATGCCCCGTTTCCAGATAGTTGGGTAGGAATCAAGATCTCACCAGGCCACAAGCTTGCACACGACAATAATCCCTATATCCATCTTCAGTTCAGGTATAAACGTCCACTGAAAAATGCAGCCAACCCATTTTCACAAAACAATCATTTTCTCAAACCATTGATGTTGTTTTGATGGTAGGATGATACATCCTGGAAAGGGACTTCCTTCAGAGATGCTAAGTGATATGTTCGAGACTAGAGAAGGATGGGTCACGCCTGATGGGTTAGGACTAAAGCTTTCACGGAAATTGCTGGAGCAGATGAATGGTCGTGTGAGTTATGTTAGAGAAGACGAACGTTGTTTCTTTCAAGTGGATCTTCAAGTTAAGACAAGGTTAGGTGTTGAGACTGGTTCAAGCATATAGTAGAAACCATGAGTTACAAAAGCATATATATAATAAAATGTGATGAATTTTGATCCTTGTGCGGTCTGAATGTAGTAAGTGTACCATTCAAACAAAGCTTCCATTATTTATCATCAATAAGATGTATCTCAAATCATTCCTATGTACATGATTAAGCAAACCAAGACAACCATAACCATCAATTTACAGTACTTTGACTGATCATCATCATCATCATCACCATCTCATCCTAGAAACTGAATATTTACGTTTGAACTAGAGGCAATAAAAGATTCATTTGTATGTCAGCTTCGATGTGTGCTTTGCTCCTGTGAATGCTCCATGTCCATGATGAACTAGTCAGATATAGATATGAGTCATGAGTTAAACTTCAGAAGAAAAAAATCATTTCATGATCATGTCTTTGTTATAAAATATTGTTTACCGGATAGCTCAACTCTGATCCATCAAAGACAATAGGGTGGCAACGTTTGTCTTCGTTCATTAAGCTTGAGTTCTGGAAGTGAGCCATGAGTGCGGTTTTGCCTTGGATCCGGGCATAAGCCAAGGAAGCAACTTTCTCGCTGTTGAACTTATCCCATTTTTTCCCATCAAAGGCCTAACAAACATATCACAACCATAAGGACTCATCCCAGACAATACTCAAAACATTCAAATCAGGTTTTGTACCTCGTACAATGCAATGATGAAAGTAGGAGACACCATGTTGATAAACGCATAACCCACATTGCATTTATTCTACAACACAAGAAAAAGTTAAATCACATGATGTTATAGACTCAAACACGCAACAAAGGTGGTCTTTACCTTGAAATCAATAGGCAGATAGAGAAAATCATAAGTTCCTCTGTTAGTCTCGTCAATGGCAGCTAACAACATCTTCCTAGTATACCTGAGAACAAGCAAAAAAGATGAGTTATTTCAGATCATGATCGGTGCATAGCCAGAGTCGTCAGAGAAGAAGTCTTACTTATTAGGGATGTTTTTAATCATCAAGGTTGTCCGTAAATCTTCACCGCTCATAATCTTACTCAAGTCAAGCTGAAACTGTTTCTTGCTGTCCACTTGGTTCATGTTATTACCGTCAATTGAAGCCGTTGTTGCAACAGGCCACTGGTAAGAAGAGACACTGCCCGTAAACAGTTGACTATGTCTTGGAGAAGACACCATTTTGAAACTTGGGGAACCAGCTTCACGCATGTTTCTTGGAGCTACATTACCACTTGCTCCCCTGAAAGCTGATGAACCCATCGATGAAGTCTCAGAAGACCTCCTAAAGAGTCCAGACGGTGCGGATCCAACATGGTTGGATCCGTTTAGAGCCGAGTATGGAAACATGTGAGCTTTTCCGTTTGAAGAGAACGGATGATTCATAGGCCAGAGTGAAGAGCTAGGGCTTCCCCACAAAAACTCTGATCCAGATAATGAGTTCAAAGAGCCATAGGAGGAAGCAGTACCGTAAGACTGCGTTTGCTGATAACCAGAAGCTTTGTGACTCGTTGGAAACAGATGATCCAAGTGGCTAACTCTTTGAGAATTCAGAATAGAAGAAAGCGTTGGACTCAGTGGAGACCTGCTGAGACTTTGTAGAGGACTGTGATCAACAGGGCTGTTACCCCAGTAGTTCCCAGCAGGAGAGCTGGCTAAAGGAGAGTCAGAAAGATTCAGGTAGCTGCGTGAATCATCTTGCTCATACTCTGGATTCATTTGCAACATCATGCTAAAGAAACCAAACAAAAACAGAAATGATATTAGTTCATAATAGTTTTTATTCAGAGTTAGTTTTGTTAGTAAACACTCACTTGCGACGAGCACCACCAGGACGGCTATGTTCAAGCTTGATACGCTTTCCAGCAATGTCAGTCCTGTTCAAAGCTTTGAGAGCTGACTCAGCCGATCTAACGTCAAAAAATTCAACAAATTTGTGATGCCTCTTATTTGGTGTTTCCCTTATCTGCTTTTTTTGTCACAACAATAATAACTTACACAAACGTTAAACCATTTATTGCAAACCTCTAAAATATAAAAACCTAAAGCAAGCAAAAGCTCATCATCACCTCCTTGATCTCTCCATAAGCTCCGAATATGTTTTCTAGGTCTTTGTTTGATACTGATGGAGCCAAGTTGAATACCACAAGAGTCCCTTGATTAACATCTTTCTCTGATGGATTATCCTATCAAAATGAAAAAACATCATTAATGTAAATTAAACCTTAGGGGAGTGAGAGAATATTTAAAACCTTAGGGATTGAGAAGTGTATGTCAAGTTTCCTCCCTTTAAGCAGCTTGCTTTGTAACGCTCGCATAGCTGCTCTTGAAGCACGGATATCGTAGTAAGAGACCATTACAAAACCCCTATGCTTGCAGGCTGTATACAGAGTTCGGATGTCTCCATGTTGCTGCCAAGATCCAATCATTAGACTTATGGTAATGGTTACAAAAAGAAAAAGAGGAGAAGTTACCTCAAAGATAGCTCTGAGTTCTGAATCATCAACGGTGCTGTTAATATTCCTAACAAAGAGAGTCCTTGAAGGGTGTTCACCATAAGGATGTTCGCCAGCAATGTTTTGGAAAATACCATTTGCAGTTTTGGAGTCAGCAAAACTCGTTCTTGGGAGGTCAGACTCTAGTTCAAGACCTCCTCCACTACCAAACAAATCATACTCTTCCAAGTCATCTAATGTATTTGGCAATGAGGTTAAGTTTATCTCATCCATTAGACCAGCAAGAAGCTGTTCCTCATCCATTGGATGTGAGTCATGATCATCATTGAAATGGTTTAACCCGGAGGCAATTTGATCAAGAGGATTGACTGCAAGAAGAGATAAGTGATTAGAACATAACAATTTGAAAGAAGAGGGAGGTTTGTGGGTTAAGTAAAAGTACATACGGTTTTGTTGTGGAAGAAGAGGCAGAGAGGTGGAAAAGAAGGAAGTGTTATCACTTGAAGCATTGGAGAAATCTCCATTTGGGATATTCATTTGGTGAAGAATGATTATCAATGAAACCTGCACTTTGATTAAGATTATGAATGCAGCTGTCCTTGTTGATTAGCTTAGAGATGAGCAGAGGAAAATAAAATTTTTAATTTCTACAAACACTAAAACTATAATTCTGATGAGGTTAAAACGCTAATCAAAGTCTAATTTCGAGAACTGAAGCTTGGAAAACAGTAATAAAAAAAAAACCTTAATTTGAATCACTGAGAAGGTTATAACAGTGATTGATCATCCAAGCCAAGCCAACAAGTCTATGATTGAAAAGAAACCAACTTTCACCAATTCGATCACGAGCAAGTTCAGTTTGAAATTAGGGTTGAAAGATCGAAACTTTTTTAAAAAAAAATATCAGAAACTATTAAAAAAAAAGCCGAAACTTTAAACAGAGGAAACAGTAAGAAGAAGACATAGGAGGAGGACAAAAGAATGAGAAACCTTTTGTTTTGTTTTGTTTCACTCACGATCACACGTTACCGAACCGCTTTTCTCTCTCTTTCTCTCCCTCGCTATGTCTCGGTATATATATATATGCAACATTGGTAAACCAGAATATAATTTTTATTCCCCTATTATTTTTGTTTTTTCAAAGCATTTAAAAGGGGAATCTTTATTGGATGGATAGAGAGAGAGAGAGAGAGAGTCATGAGCCCCAATAACAATGGCGAATGATTGAAGTAACAAAGGACCAACTGGTAGAGGAAACATTTTCCAACTCTCTCTCTTTTTTAAAAAATTTCAACAAGTAGGCATGTGGGTTCAGTTCGTTTAGGTTTACTTCCGAATGGTAACTGCGGTTTGAGCGGTGTGAGACAAACGGTTTAACTGCGGTGCGGTTTTAACAGTTATAAAAACGTATAGATATATGGTATATGTAGAGATTTTTGTTACTGTTAACTGCAGTGCGGGACGGGTCGGTTTGTAACATTCGAAGCCTCAGTCTTGGTTAGTTCGATTTGCTCGAAAATTTACCAAATTGAATCAGAAAAATTCAGCCCAAATACATTTCCTAAACACCGAACTTTATATTGTAACAATAAATATAAGACATATATTTACTAGTATTATGTAACATAAATTTTTGTATAAGCTTTCTCATTCTGCGGATCTCTACATAGTTTTATATTAAAAATAGTAAATAATTATTACATTAAAATGTATAGATTGTCAACATATTTATAATTAAATAAGCTTGTCGATACATCTTATCTATTAAAATAGATAAATTGTCAACATATATATTTTTTTTTTAAATAGATAAATTGTCAACATATTTACATTAACCAATCTAAGGAAACAAAATCATTGGTACATTTGGGAGATTTGGGAGAGAAGTTTTTTTTTTGGTAAAAGGGGAGAGAATTTTAGTGAGAGAGTCATCAACAAAATTTACAACTTTTAATTGTTAATCAAGGTCCAGCCCGCTTTTTTTGTTCCAGATAAAATTAGGTCCGTCTAGCTCATTTGGGAGCCATTTTATTTTTTGTACTCGAGCCATTCATGCCGGTTTGACATCTTACCAGTAGATATAATAATACCCAATAACTATTAGTCTATTACATAAAATGGAACTCATTTTATTACATGTGTAAGATATTAAATTCCAAGAAAGAAGAAAGCAAAAATCTACATATTAGGTTACAGGGTAATGTAGGCCCAAAACAAATATTTTATTGGGCCAAAAACAAAGCCCATTATCTTGTGTCATAGGAAACCCTAGTTATCTCCTTTAAAACGCATTTTAGGTTTCTAGCTGCTGTTTTCAGAGTCTCCCGTCGCATTGAGATCAACCTTAGGAAGCAGCAAAAAAAGAAAAGAAAATGGCGGTCCCGTTGCTTACGAAGAAGGTGGTGAAGAAGAGGTCTGCCAAGTTCATCAGACCCCAGAGCGACCGTAGAATCACCGTCAAGGTAACCACTTTCTCCGTTCGATCTTACAGAACCATTACTTGTTCCTTTTAGTGGACCATTCTCTATCTGTAGAAACGTTACGATAATTAACTTGTCTCTGATGAAATATGGTGGCTGACTTGAGTATCAAGAGAGGTTTGCATCTTTAGGACAAAACATATTTTTTTTGTCTTTAATCTTTTGTTTTGGTTATTGTCTCTGTGAACACATTGTTTGTCTGATTTTTTCAGGAGAGCTGGAGGAGGCCAAAGGGTATTGACTCAAGGGTTAGAAGAAAGTTCAAGGGTGTGACATTGATGCCCAATGTGGGTTACGGATCAGACAAGAAGACTCGTCACTATCTCCCCAATGGATTCAAGAAGTTCGTTGTGCACAACACGAGTGACCTCGAGTTGTTGATGATGCACAACAGGACCTACTGCGCTGAGATTGCTCACAACGTTTCGACCAAGAAGAGGAAGGCTATTGTGGAGAGAGCTTCTCAGTTGGATATTGTAGTTACCAACAGGCTTGCTAGGCTCCGTAGCCAAGAAGACGAGTGAAGTAACAATCAAGCCATTTGGGATTTTACTTGGTTATTTTTTTTTGGTTTGTTGCATTTCCCTTTTGTAAGACGATTTTGTTTATTGTTTGTGTTTGCAATCAACAAAACATGAGTTTTGGTTTTAGGCAGACTATTTTAAGACCGGTTCCTAAACTATTGCAGTTCAGTTTATCTCAAAGATTTAGCCTTTTTGGTCTGCAATTATCTTATTAGAGTTTAGCCGGAATGAATTCAACTTTTTCAGATTGCACAACTCCAAGACCCGTTGGATTTATCAGTGTAACGTAAAGTCTCTGCGAATAAATAAATGAGAACAAAAAAATGGTATCTTGACCAAACCCGAACAAGTGAAAGCCCAATTTAAAAAGGCCTATTAAGAGATTGTTAGCCCAATATGCATATGAGAATGTTAAGCGAAGAAAACGACGTCGTATCTTGACCAACCCCTTTACAAGAAGAAGTTACATCGTTCGGAGAAGAGAAGACGGAGACGGAGAGACGATGGCGGTAGAAGACACTCTCAAGCCTAACGTCCCTACGGAAGAATCGAATCCCAATTCTGTAGATCACTCGATCGATCGATACCATGAGGAAGGCGACGATGCCGAGGAAGGAGCGATCGTAGACGAATCGAGCAAATCCGCCGTCCCTGAATCGCATCCGTTGGAGCATTCGTGGACTCTCTGGTTCGATAACCCTTCCGTCAAATCAAAGCAGACGACTTGGGGAAGCTCCTTACGATCCGTCTTCACCTTCTCCACCGTCGAGGAGTTCTGGAGGTTGGTAGCTTTACAACAATCTTTTTCCTTCTTAATGTAATTCCACAATCTGGGTTTTGTTTAGATTTCGATTTCTCACAGGAAAGTTATCTTCTTTATGGGTGGGTTTAAATCTCATGAAGTCACTGTTCTTCTCTGTCTATGAAGAATTGCCTGTTTGGTGTTTGAACAAACAGTTACTTGTTGGATGCTATTTTATTGGCTTCTTATTATATGTGACATTGCAGTTTGTACAATAACATTCGGCATCCGAGCAAGTTAGCTAACGGAGCTGACTTGTACTATTTCAAACACAATATTGAACCTAAGTGGGAGGATCCTATCTGTGCCAACGGAGGCAAGTGGACTATGAACTTCTCTAGGGAGAAGTCTGATAAGCCCTTTCTTTACACCGTATGTAACTTGACATTCATATAGTTCTTGTTTCACACCATCCAGTCTCCAGTCTAATCGGGTTGTTGTTGTTGTTGTCACTTATAGTTGCTTGCTTTGATTGGAGAACAGTTTGACCATGGAGATGAAATCTGTGGAGTTGTTGTTAACGTTAGAGCTAAGCAAGAAAGGATATCTATTTGGACTAAAAACTCTTCCAACGAAGCTGCTCAGGTACAAGACAAAAAAAGAACCCCCATCGAACTGTGTATCTCTCTCGGTCTGAAAAAAGGACGTGGAAATTTAATTTTATTTAATGTTACAGGTGAGCATTGGGAGACAATGGAAGGAGTTTCTTGATTACAACAGCAGCATTGGTTTCATCATCCATGTAAGAGTAGAGTGTTTCAGTTGTTGCTAATTTCTGTTTTTTTTTCTTCTTTGGATCGCTCACTACTTGTTGTATTGTGTGTATTGGTTTGGTTTCTCTTCAGGAGGATGCGAAGAAGCTGGACAGAGGCGCAAAGAGCGCTTACACTGCCTGAAACCTAACAACCTCTCAAATATTTTCACCTTTTCTATTACAGTTTTTGCATGTGGGAGATCTCTTTTTATATCATCAAAACATGACTTGACTGACACTTTCTTTGTTCTCGAGTGTTGATTGTCAACTATTTCATTTACTACTAGTATATTAATTACTTAGTATGTTCTTCCTAAATTTATTTGTAGTGCCTTGTGTTCCATCTCTAGACACATCAAGAACAAATTATAAAACCCACTTGTTCAAAGTTCAAACACAAGTTCAATTGATAAAAAAACTGATAAATATTTCAAGAAAAGTTGGGCCTTAAAAGCCTGTAATCTTTTCATACATTAAATTGTTTAGTTGTCAAGGGTCCATGTACATTGGTCTTTTCGGCGATTCATGACTAACCGCGATGTTGTACCGGTTTCTTTAAGATTGAACATGATTATTATAGTATTAAATCAAAGATTTTTTATGGGTCTATCGACCTTTTTTAACGATTTATGAAACTTTCGACATGTCGACTCGTATATTTTCAAAGACTAGCTAGACCTTCCAATAAATATTGTTTAGCATTGAACCGATTTAACTCGGTTTTTGACGGTGGCCGGTTAAGTAAGATGTGAGTGTCGGTAGGAGATCTAAACTAAGGAGAAATGGAGAATCGTCAACTGTCTTAAAAGGACCACTTGGGACGACAAGATCTTGACTCGCAAGCCTTTTTTTAATTGCAGAATATTAAGATTACGCGGTTCAAACCTACGGTGTTTTATGCAAAAGTTTAACAATATGGTTTCGATCTTGTTTAATATAAAGAAAAAGGTATGTTATGTACAAACTTCAAGTGTTTTTTTAATTCCAATAATGGTGAAACCAGTTAAAATATTTTAAAGATCCTTTACATAAACAAACGCACAAAAGGGTTTGAAAAAAAAAAAAACATATGGATGCATGTGCAAGACCAGATCTAAATCTATGACTATTGTAATAATATTGTTGAGATCTTACACGCATTTAATTCAATCATTTTCGTAAACACATTTTTTTTTCAAATTAATTAAATAGAACGCGCCTTCATCAAATCTCGATTAGTGAAAGAGGAAGAAGACATCATTAGTTTAGTGACTTTCTCTCTCTGTCACACTCAAAGCTTTATACTTTCTGCAAGCTCATCACTGAAACAGAGCTAAAAACCAGAGATCTGAATAAGGGTTCATAGATTTGGAGTCTCTCTCTGCAACAAGAAGATCTACATCAACCAGGTAACTCTAAAAGCTCATCTTTTTCAACTAGATCCTTTCTGGGTTTTTGATTCCAGTTGCTAAAGTTAGACTCTTTAAACCTCTTTCATTCTTTAAATTGATAAAGTCTAGTTTTTTAGATCATTGTTAGCTCATAGTAGAGTGTGTTTTACTGAGATTTGTTATAAATGCTTCAGGAGAGAGTTTCAATGGGTTCTAAGAATAATCCACCGAGATCGAGAAGTTCACTATCTCTAATCCTTGTGGTTGGTCTATGCTGTTTCTTCTACCTTCTCGGAGCATGGCAAAAGAGTGGGTTCGGTAAAGGAGACAGCATAGCCATGGAGATAACAAAGCAAGCTCAATGCACCGACGTTGTCACTGACCTTGACTTCAAACCTCATCACAACACAGTCAAGATCCCTGAAAGATTAGCTGATCCAAAACCAGTTTCTTTCAAACCCTGTGATGTGAAGCTCAAGGACTACACGCCTTGTCAGGAGCAAGACAGGGCCATGAAGTTCCCGAGAGAGAACATGATCTACAGAGAGAGACATTGTCCTCCTGAGAATGAGAAGCTCCGCTGTCTTGTCCCGGCTCCTAAGGGTTACATGACTCCTTTCCCTTGGCCTAAGAGCAGAGACTATGTTCATTACGCTAATGCTCCTTTCAAGAGCTTGACTGTGGAGAAGGCTGGTCAGAACTGGGTTCAGTTTCAAGGGAGTGTGTTTAAGTTCCCTGGTGGAGGTACTATGTTCCCTCAAGGTGCTGATGCTTATATCGATGAGCTGGCTTCTGTTATCCCAATCAAAGATGGTTCTGTTAGAACTGCATTGGACACTGGATGTGGGGTATGTTCATGTTTTCATTTCTCTATGGAGATCTTGTTTTCATTTCTTGATTCTGACTAGGCCTAGGCGTTTTTAGCCCAAACCGAAAAAACGAAACCCCATCCGAATCAGTATACAAAAATATCCGGATGGGACTTAAGAGCTTAGTGCTTTCGGGTTTCGGACTAAACGAGGATCCAAAAAAATCCAAAATTAGTTAAATATGTAGAGTATTTTAAAGATTGTATAGTTTGTTTTATTTGTTATTTTGAATATTTTTTAGTTAGTTTAGGTAGTTTAACTAATTTTAATTAGATTTTTAAACAATTTATATATTTTGAGTATCTTTTGTCATTTTTAAAATTTGGGTTATTTTAGACACTGGTTATACTCGGAGCCAAACCGAACCCGACCTGAAAATTAGTCAAATCCGAACGGGTCTTATGAGCATAGTACTGAAAATCTGAAAGGCCTGAACGCTAATGCGGTGCCTAATTATGACTTTTTCCAATCTTGTAGGTTGCAAGCTGGGGTGCTTATATGCTTAAGAGGAATGTTTTGACTATGTCCTTTGCGCCACGGGACAACCACGAAGCACAAGTACAGTTTGCTCTTGAGAGAGGTGTTCCAGCTATTATAGCTGTTCTTGGATCCATTCTTCTTCCTTATCCTCCAAGAGCCTTTGATATGGCTCAATGCTCTCGTTGCTTGATACCATGGACTGCAAACGGTAACTATATCAACCAAACAAAACAGGCACAGATTCACAGTTTAAATAACTCATAATGGTTTGTTGTCTTTGCTTGTATCAGAGGGAACCTACTTAATGGAAGTTGACAGAGTCCTGAGACCAGGAGGCTACTGGGTTTTGTCAGGACCTCCCATCAACTGGAAAACCTATTACAAGACGTGGAACCGAACTAAAGCAGACCTCAAGGCCGAGCAGAAGAGAATAGAGGACATCGCGGAGTCTTTATGCTGGGAGAAGAAGTACGAGAAGGGAGACACTGCTATCTTCAGAAAGAAGATAAACGATAGGTCGTGCGATAGATCAACACCGGTTAACACGTGTAAGAGAAAAGACACTGATGATGTCTGGTACAAGGAGATCGAAACTTGCGTAACACCCTTCCCTAAAGTATCCAACGAAGAAGAAGTTGCTGGAGGGAAGCTGAAGAAGTTCCCTGAGAGGCTATTCGCAGTGCCTCCGAGTGTCTCCAAAGGTTTGGTTAGCGGCGTTGATGCGGAAACGTATCAAGAAGATGTTAAACTGTGGAAGAAGCGTGTGGGGAGGTACAAGAGGATTAATAGCTTGATTGGTTCGACTAGGTACCGTAACGTGATGGATATGAATGCTGGTCTTGGTGGGTTCGCTGCTGCGTTGGAGTCTCCTAAGTCTTGGGTTATGAATGTGGTGCCAACTATTACTAAGAAGACGTTGAGTGTTGTCTATGAGAGAGGTCTCATTGGTATCTATCATGATTGGTAATAAACTCTCTACAATACTATTAAATGGTAATCTCTAGAGGTAATAAACAAACAGTTTTTTTTAAGATCTTTGCTTTTTGAAATCTTTGCAGGTGTGAAGGGTTTTCAACTTATCCGAGAACATATGATTTCATTCACGCTAATGGTGTCTTTAGCATGTATCAGCACAGGTAAAGATTATAAACCCTATAGCAAAGAACTTTCCAAGAAGTAGCATTTTCTTAACTTTGACCCAAAAGCTACAAACTTTTTGAGAATTTAGCAACACTTAATTAGGCATGGGCATTCGAGTTCTGATCGGTTTTTCGGGTTCACCCCATTCTGGTTTTATATATGTTTGGATCGAGTTAGGTTAATAATACTTTGGTTTGGTATATTTTATAAATTTGTCTAAGACTTATTTTGGATCTCATTTCGGGTTCGGATAACTTTTAGATATTGTTCAAAATAAACATTAAATTTAGTATCTGAGATACTTATTTAGGTTCAGAATACTTCTTTCAGATACTAATTCAGATTTTCGGATCATTTGTTTTGTTATCCGGATTTTCGGATTTTTCGGGTAATAACACATTGGGTCAGGTACATTTTTATAGCACCCTACAGGATCCATTCGGTAATAGCACTTCGGATCCTGATTTTTCGGTTCAAGTTCAGTTCCTATCTTGGATTTCAGATATTTTGGCTAGGCCTACTCTTAACACTAAACAGCTAAGAACTTAGTGAGAAATATTAGAGATAGCTGCTGATGAATGGTTTGTTTTTCCATTTCGTAGCTGCAAGATTGAGGACATTCTTCTTGAAATGGATCGGATCTTACGGCCGGAAGGGATTGTGATAATCAGGGATGAGGTTGATGTTTTGAACGATGTGAGGAAGATTGCTGATGGAATGAGATGGGACACTAAGTTGATGGATCACGAAGATGGTCCTCTCGTTCCGGAGAAGATTCTTTACGCCGTTAAACAGTACTGGGTCGCCGGCGACGATGCAAACAATCAGTCATCGTCTGCTGATAGTAGTGAAGAAGAGTAAAGAAACTCAGGTATTGGTTTCTACAGTTCTTGTAAGTTTTACATATTTTACGATATTTGACCCCCAAAGTTTTGTTCAGTTCAGTTAAGCCCACAATGCGTTTTGGTATTTTATCAGGTGATGTTTAAAAGTTGGAAATGTGAAGCTATTTTATGACACCTGGAAAATTCTTCTTATCAAAGGAATCAGAATTTTCATGAAAGAAAGGGGTCGAAAGTTGAATTACATTATAGATGTTAAGATGAATATGTGCATTTATGTTTGTTTTTTATGTATTTGAAGGAACAAAAAATAGTTCCTTGTGTCATTTTTTTTTTTTGCAAGATAGTTGAATCCTTGAACGTTTTTATGATACTATGATGTGAACTTACAAAAATAAGTCAATAATTAGTTCTTTATAAATAAATTATTAATGGAAACTTCTGGACAATTTAGAATGATTTTAAATATAAATCGTTGAGAAAAATATCAATAGTAAGTTCATTATTGACATTATTGTAAGGAAAAATGGATGCAGACGTCGGAATGTTGTACGTAAATGGGATCTTACTGTTTTGGAACAAAGCCATGGTTGTCATGGGTCAGCTTTTGTCTCATCACTTATCATCATACAATATGCATCACGCACTAATAAAAATATACATAAAGTAATATATATACATGTCATTACATGATCATAGACTATCTGATGATATAATGATTGGAAGAAGACTTATCTTCACGTCAATGCGATTCCAATTATGATTGCCCACTAAACTTAAACCTTAGTTCCATACATTAGCTAGACGATCAGGTTAAAATTACAAGCCAAATTTTTAATCTTAAAATGTGTATCGACTATCACTGAAATTAGTTAATTAAACATAAGATCATTACAAGTATCAAGATATTTAGTCTTCAAACATGAAAATGAGTCTTCCAACCATTATATCATCAGATAACTTATGTTTTACAATATTTTTATTTCTTTGTTATTTAAGAATCTAAATCATAAAACAACTGTCATATAGCTCATTACATATATGTAAAATATAAACCGAGAGTTATTATATACCTAATTTATTTACCTAACAAAAGAAAAACAGATCGTCGCACAAAAAAAAAAAGGAAAAACAGATCAGTATGGTAGTTTGGTACACAGCCAAGGGAAGTAGTTTTTGGCCAAAGCACTAACACAATAATTATATCAAAATACGCTAATTATCTAAAAGAACGCTTTTATAGATGGCAAGACACGTGAAATAAAAAGCGCTTTCACGACCACGATCTTAAGTTTATCTTGTGTCGGACTAATAAAATCGAATGATTCAAACATGTACTACTAACTACTTAAAAGAAAAAAATCATAGTAAACTAAGAAACTAGAAGCAATTGTTTCAATCTCATAGTAACGTAAGAAATTTCAAATTCAGTTTCTACCCCGCTGAGATATAAACGTATCATTTTCACGTAAAACTACAAAAGGCGAGTTGAAAAAGATGTGTGGCTAAAACAAAAAGAGAAGAGATTATGGAACCAACAAGAGCATTGGGAGTTTGGGACACCTAAAAAGTCAGAACTTCAATCAATTATATATATATATATAGAAACAGAAATTTTGACAAATGTTGGTTGTCCGTTTCATGTCCCATACAAAACATAAAGAGTACATATATATCTCCTTGTTTGATTCTCAACCTTTTCTTATCAAGTCTATAAAAAACATTTTTATTAGGTGTTTAATACGTATAAACCAACTAGTTTTGCTGACAAAAAAAAAAACAACCAACTAGTTTTAGTTAACATCCAATCCGAACTAAATCTATACTATCTTGGACACCTAAACATATCTCGAACTAACATAGTAAAAATTGAATAAACACTCAGTTATTTTCTAAGTCATAAAAATACTTGATTGATATCCCTAGTTCAAACCGAAATCAGTAATATCAAATTATATATATATACATATAAATGATTAAGACCTAGAGTCAAACCAAAACTATAATCATATGAAATAATGAAACTGATTAATATGGATTAGTAAATTAAATTTTGTTGTATTAATCAAATATAATCACAACTATAAAATAACAAAGCAACTTATTATATTATGGGTTGTAAGATTTGTTTTTGCATTTGTTGAGAGATTATGATCTAAAGCTACAAAACCAGTTCACCAACCAAACAAAAAGTTACAGAAACCACATTTGAATATGAGGCCAAACTGTGGGCAGTGCAATAACTGTGTGCTATTTAGTTTCCATCATCTTTGTTTTTATTTATCAGAGGCTCATGTCAATTGTTTTTGGTTTATTTATATTTTTGGCTCAATTAAATAAATTGTTACACTTACCTCGATTGGTCCGTTATGTACAAGCTCGTTTCAATATATAGTGGACTAGTTTTTTTTTTCACAACAAAAAGTCTCTTTCAGTTTCATCATCATTAAAAAGTGATTAATTTTTTTAAATATAAATATGATTATTTACAAATAATAAATCTAACTTTTTACAATATTTGGAAAATATAACACATACTAGTACATAATATATTAAACTGAAAAAAAAAATATCTTGCATATGAAGATCTTCAGTACATTTGCATTCATCAATTTGTATAATGTTGATTACCAAAAGTAAATTGTATAATATTCATATTTTGAAATAAAATCTAAGACATGTTGTACAAATGCTAAACATTTGATTAATCGCTGGATTAATTTTGTCAAACAGGTTAGACAATAAAGTACCCTTTTAAGCTTCTCTATGTTTGTATAATTTTAACATTACATAGGAACTTGTAACTCTGTGAACAAGTTGAAACGGTTTAGTATAACCTGGAGTATAACTAGTGAAGCTATCTATTTTGGCTATGCAAATGATAGCCCACTGTGCTTTTGTTTTTTTTAACCATGGACTTACTGACCATTTGGGTTAAAGTATATTTAATCACTTGCCTAACAGCCCAAGAGCATTTCCACTCCATTATTATTTTCATCTTTATAATAGCATTTAGAATTAAAATTGCTCTAGTCACCTCTATTTTTTCCTTTTATAATAGATATTTTTATTTTTCTTCTATTTATAAAGGAAGAAATAACATTCTATTACTTTTCTACTATATTTAAAAATTGTTATTTTATCGTAATATATTCGAGCATATCTCACCTCTATTATATAATTCTTCTAATTTAGAGGTCAAAATAACAAAATACATTAGAGATGGTGTAAAAGCACTTCTTCACCAGTGCTGTTTTTTTTTCCTTTAAGGAGATACCAATGAGTAAAAAAGACCACCAAATGGTGAAACTTTTTTTTTGTTTGCTAAAAACGAAATGGTGAAACTTTCTAAAGTAAAAGCAAATAGTGAAACTTCTATAAGACTATTCTTTTCAACAAACCAAAAAAAAGTCGCATTGATGAATCTACATCTCAGACTCCTAGTGTGTGTGTTGATGACGATGAACTTTACTGTCCTTTAGAAAAAAAAAAAGAAATCACAATTGGATATAGTCAAACTATAGTTTTTCAATTGCCGTTACAGAAAAAAGAACATTACGATTTAATTGGTTGTGGTATATGCCGGACGACAACAATCAATGTTATTTGTAGTGCTACTTAACAATCAATTACTACAATAATGACAATAGAATATAATAAACACGAAACCAGCCTTCGCGTAGTTTGAATTTTATAGTTGAAATGCGTCATTTTGTAAGCTGAAGTATAAGTTAGACAGGATATTTAAAAGGAAATATGATGTTTGGTTAAATCCAGTTGTTGCTTTGAACACACACATATGTCATCATAAAAGTTGCGCAATGAGTTTGAAAGATTGAACCTCTGTAAAAAGGTTTTCCCTACCTTATATTGATATATAACTATTTCCAAACATATAAAGAGTACCACCAAATAAAAGTCAAGATCTACGAGATATATTTCTAACTATATATTTATAGTTCTATTTTTTGACAAAGGATATATTTATATTTCACCATGCAAACAAGTTTTTATGGAGATGGAACTAAATTAAATTATTCCGATACATAGTCCGACGAGATTATAAATCTAAGCTTTGGATCTTCAAGGAATTAAAAATACGTTGTTTGATTGTATCTCACCAGGAAAACCTTCTTGTTTTTAGGTTTTATATTTTTATAAAAGGTCAAATGGAACCGAATATGGAAGGTTTTAAAAGTTCTATATATATATATATATTACTTAGGGTATGACTGGTTTTCCCGCTACCACCCGCAAACGCAGCTTTTGCGGTTGGTAGCGGTTGCTGGCGTTTTGCAACAATCGCTCAAACCGCTCTAAACCGCTCCAAATCGCTCCAAATCGCTCTGAACCTCATAAATTCAAAAGCTGGTTCCAGCTAGCGTTTGCGGTTGCGGGCGTTTGCGGGAGGATAAAAAAAATTATTTTTTTTCCAAAACAATATAAATACAAAAATAAAAAAATTTAATAAAAAAATTAAACTGAAATTATAAAAATGCTAAAATATATCAATTAAATTTTAATTAATATTATAAAACTTTAAAATAAAAATATTTTCTATATTTTTAAAAAATTTAAACTATAACTTTCTAAATATAAATTTTATATTTATTATAATATTATTATTTTTGATATTTTTATAATTGTATAAAATGTAAATATTGTTAATTTATTATTTAACTGCTGCATTTGGTAGTTAACCAGTCATAAGTATCCCGCAAACGCACAAATTTCTAACCGCATAACCAGTCGTACAAATCTCTTAAAACCGCTAGAAACCGCAACCACCCGCATCCGCAAACTCCCGCAACCGCAACCGCAACCGCTGCGGTTAAACCAGTCAGGCCCTTAGTCTGTGTGTCTTTGTTTTTTTTAAAGGTATGGTCTAGTTTTTTTTAATAGTAAGATTTCAAGACGAAAATCTATAATTTCTTGAAGATATTAAGTCTTTAGAAACTTTTGTTTAAATAATAAGTTTTTTGTATCAAAATAGGTTTGATAATTAAACATTTTACAATATTTCTAGGCTACCACATTTTAATATGCATTGTTTAGTTTGTTATGTTTGTGGGTTTGTTCTTTAATAGACCAAATATGTTTGATTTAAAACGCTTGTTGTGTTTGCAAATTATTTTAGCTAAATTATTTATAATTTGAATAGATTTTCCTTCAACTTATACTTGATATTTTTGTGTATTATTTTGATTTTCTTTTCACACGTAATATTTTTTTTTATTTCATAAATCCTTTTGACTGGGTGTAAATGGTTATAATAAATTTGAGAATCTGATATTGTTTACTTTTCTTGCAGTGTTTTGAAAACCGGACCGGACCGGCCGATCAAACCGGTTCGACTGTGATTCATTGAATATACCGAATCCGGTTTAGTTTGAAACCTATATTTGAAATAATCAGTAAAAAAAATTAAAAACTGGTAAAATTGGTGGTGCGAAAAAATCCAGTTCTAAAAAAATCACCACATAATTAATATATTTGTAATTGTTATTAAATTTTAATATTTTATAATCAACGTTTGACTATTAATATTTACTTTTTTCATTTATTTCTATTTTCTTATTATGTTTTAAAAAAATCTCGCTTTGGCTCTTAGTTGTAAGAATAAATAAATGTTGTAATTTAAACGGCCAATCATTTGTGTATCTCATTTTTAACTTTTCGCCTTTTTACTATATATATATATATCTAGATTTATGTTTATTAATTATTTTGTCTACTCAATGAAAAAGAATAAAAACGTATCATATATATAGCTATTATTAGTTCTAAATAGTGTAAATATATGATTATATATTTTAATTTTTGAAAGATAAAAAATCTGGATTGGCTAGTTGAACCAGTCCAACCAATTAATCAATAGCTATATCGAGTTGGTATCTAGTCTAGTTTTCAAAATATTGTTTTTTTTTTTGTTAAAAACATTATGAAATTAGTTCCTGATTTTGAACCCGAAATATGTCGAACTTGCAACCTTGTGAAATGGAGTCGGAATAATTTTTGGTAAAGTACCTGGCAAAAAAAGAGTAAAATATTTCATTAGAGAAATTATCACAAAAAATTGAGAGATTCTAATGCTATGTGTCATCTTCAAAATAATCTAAATCATTTAAAATGTAGATATAATAATATTAAGAGACTCATATGTAGAAACTCAAAGATAACGATGTTTTAGCGTTGATTATTTGATATAATGGTAGTAAATAAATAATATTACTAGAGTTTGATGTGTGTATCCGCATGAGTGTTTTATCATTTTTATGGATCAAATATTTTTAGTTGATTTCTAAAATGTTTTCACGTTGGTTGATCATATAGCCATTAGAAATTCAAATTTCAAAATAATATCTTATGTAACACATTTATGATTTGATAACATTTATAGTTGTCTAGACAACTATTTTTTAAATGTATTTACTTTGATTTTACACTAAAAATTTTAAACATATTATCGACATTTTGAAGTTATATATGATATAACACTATAACAACATTTTTATATTTTGTTCAATACTATTAATATGAAATGTTGTATGATTTTATATGTAGTTTATATTATTATCAGTTTTAATAAATGTCAATATATTCTTACAACATTTTGCTACACTAAAATAATCATTTGATTAAAATTGGTGTTGTGTACAAATGAAATAAACCTATATATTATAGGGACAATTTCAACTTCTGATTAATAATTTCTAAAAATGCACTTAAAAATATACTCTATTTTAACTTAAATTTTGAAATAATCTTTTTTGAAAACTATATTTTCTTGTATGTGATAATACATTATTACCCTTATTTAGTTAAAATTAAAAACTTAATAACTAAATTGTTATTTAAATTATATTTATTTATATTTGAGATAATAAAAATTGTTATTTTAAAATAAAAATATCTTAAATTTAGTTTCTAAATTTTCGGTTTTATGAATTCCTTGTAAATATAAAATTTACACATCATTGTTAAAATCATATATATTATTCATTTATACAATCTTGTTAGCATCTACTCTAGTAAAAGAGTAGTCATGACTTATCTACTACTAAGAAGTCGTAGTTGGACTTTTTAATTATAAAATTAACAAAATATCTTATATCTAATTGTATAAGATATTTTCCTAATAAAAACATTATACATCTAAACAATAATTAGAATATTGTTAGATATTTTGACAGATTTCAATAACTGAAATATTTAAAATATTACGAACCAATATGGTTAAAATTAATAATTATAGGAAGATAATCTCGGTCAAGTTGTAGTCATATATTTAAAAGATTCTGGTCTCGATTGGTCAAGTTGCATTGATTGTAAGTACATCCAGAAAACAACTGAAATAATATATATAAATTATATTTATATTATTAAAACTAAATGACAAAATATAACTAATCTTATTTTTTTAAATTTTGTTTTTCTTTTTTTAATCATCTTAAAATTTATTAATATTTGTAAGTACTTGTAAATATATATACGAGTCAAAATTTAAATATACATATAAATACTAAATTTATTAATATATAAATTACTAATACAAAAAATATTCAAAAAGATATCTTACTAATATATTCTCTAATCTAAAAAACATAATAAAATAATTATATTATAATAAAAATGTCAGACAAATGATGATTTGAAACAATATATTAAATTAATACATTTACACTATACATTTTTTGGAAATATTATAATATATAATTAGTTATACAGTAAATGTTAAAATAATATCAATAATCCTAAAAATAAATATTTATTTATAAAAAAGCAAATATCCGAGTGCGTCATGCGCACATATCAAACTCTAATTTTATATTAAATCATGGTCAAAATTATTTGTTAGTTCAATTATTAGACTTTTAAGAAGTTTAAGCCAACAGTTGATTATATGATTTTACATCTCTGTCTGTTTATCTCTGTTTATTTAGTTTATTTCAATACACATGGAAATAGAGGTCAAAAACAAAATAATGGGAGTTGACAAAAAAATAAAAATAATGGGAATAAAGGGAGAAAGATACCATTATTACTTGAAATGAGAGAAAATAATACGTGCAGTAAACAATGCAATGTGACTTTTGTGAAAATAGAGAACGAAAATGGAGATGAGGTGTTGTTATCACTTAAGTATATTTTAATATATCATATATTTATTCTCTGTTGTTGAACTTGTTTCTAAAGTAACTTTTATAAACGCATAATGAAAATTATTTCTGTTTTCAATAGAATTATTATTTAAATTTTAAAATAATTCCGTACAAAGATTGTTATTAATTAAAAAAATAAGATTAATGTAATTTTCAATGGTAATTATTGTTGAGATATTAATCTTAATCTTCTTTATTGTTGTGATATTATTATATAAATACAAAAGCAAATTCATTAAATTTTATTTAGGACAGTTCAATTTAAGAAATCACACATGGATTTTTTTTTAATTTCTATTTTAATAGATAAGATTATGAAAATTCTAACTTTTCTATTTTATGTTGATAGGAAAATAATCTTATAATATATATTACTTAAAAAGTCAAAAATAAATTAACTTTTAATCTCCCCTTTTCTAAATTCAATTCATTAACCTTTATCTTAGTGAGAAAAAAAACTTTATCTTACTGAGGCTTTTTGATTCCTTATATCTTCTGTATAACTCAATGACAATAACAACACTAGTCACCAACTTATCATAACTCTTCATCCATTTTCTCTCTCTAAAAGTCACCATTTCTACCCAAAGGATTTAATTTTGAATGTCAGCAAGGACAAAAGAGAAAGAAAGAGGGAGAAAGAGCTTGAGGAAGGGGTCTAAGCAGATCTGCAACAAATACTCTCAGGTATGATGAGACCTTTTAAAAAAATGAAATTACCCTTAATTTATTTCTTTCAATTTGACTTCTGGATTGTAAAAGTTTGTTTTTATTCAGTTACAAGCTTTGTGTTTTCTTTTGATAAAGTATATGTTCATTGCATGTGATGAAAGCATCTCTTCTCTGGGAACACTGGATTTGAGATTTTCTCCTTCTTCTGAAAATTTCCTTAAATTTGTTTATTCAAAAGGTGTAACTTTTTGATTTGATCATAGATTTTCTCTCTGTGTATTTCTCTTCTTCTCTTAATTTATAATATTATTATTATTTTAAAAAAAATTCTAGAGGGATTTTGCCTTTTCTACTTCTTTGGTTTGTCATTAATCTGTGTTAAACCAGTTTAATCATTAGATATACATACTGCATGCACGAGTTAACAACAATTAAGATGTAAAAATTTTTTTTAACTAATTATTAAAATATGTATTCACACTCTCAGATGATTCAAAGCTTTGTTAGATTTCATGGCATGGTGGTGGTCCACTCTTTATTATAACAAAATCAAGATCCTCATGAATTATTCTTATCTCATCAATAATACACACCTTTTTACTTTTCTATGCTTATTCCACTAACACACTTATTCCATTTTATATTGTTTTTGATCGAAATATAGACAGTGATTTCGTTCCCCGTAGAATCTACCGGCAACCACAGTGACGGAGGAGAGAAGCGGCGGTGTTGGCCGCAAAAACGATGCAAAACCAGCTATGGTCTTTACCTCTAACGATATATCAAAATGGGAAAATTTTCCAAAGGGACTTAGAGTCCTTCTCCTCGACTGTGGCGACGGCATATCCGCCGCTGAGACGCGATCAAAGCTTGAGTCCATGGACTATATCGGTGAGCCCACTAATTTTCCTCTGCTTCTCCTCTCTTAAAATCTTTTACTTTTACTTTCGCTTTGTTTCATTAATGTTAAGTGTTACTTTAGCTGTTACATGTCCCGTGACGAGACCGTTTTTTGTTCTTCAGTTCTTCACTGCCAATTAATGGAGATTATAGCATTATTATTAAATTAATTAATACTGATATGTATATGGATTATAGTATGAAAAGCAACGTTTTAGTCGGTTGAAAATGGAAGACAGTAGTAAAGGCTGTGCAGTAATGTTTTGGAGTTTTGTTAGTTTACATAATAATTACATTTGTGGAATTTCGAAAGAGCTATAATTGCATCTGAAAAACTCACTGACTTGTCTTTAGCCTTTTCCTGAGATTGCTATGTTTCTGTGTGTCAAGACTATGCATTCAATTTTTTGTACTTTTGAAACTTTCTTGCAGTCACTACGTTCACTGATGGAACCGAAGCTCTCTCTGCGGTTATCAAAAGCCTGGAGAGCTTCCACATTGCAATAGTGGAGGTGAATACAAATGACGAGAACGAGAGTTTCAAGTTTCTTGAAGCTGCTAAAGACCACCTTCCTACTATAAGTTTGTGAACCGTTACCTTTCAAATTTCTACAAAAAAAAATTAAAATAAATCTTTAAAAAACATGGATTTGTCTTTTTTCTTTACAGTGATTTCAAACGATCATTGCATCACAACTACGATGAAATGCATAGCGGTATGTGACCGCTACTTGTGTTTTTCTTTTTTTCAGTATAATGTATAAAAAATGTTTGGTTATGTGATGAGAATTGACAAGTTTTTTCCAGCTTGGTGCAGTTGAGTTCCTTCAAAAACCGCTCTCACCGGAGAAACTAAAGAATATTTGGCAGCATGTCGTTCATAAGGTTCAGCTAGTTAAACTAAACCGTTTATATACATTAATGTAGAATAGTACTCATCTTTTGTTGTTGTTAATGTTAGGCATTTAATGATGGAGGAACTGATGTTTCCGAATCACTCAAGCCTGTTAAAGAATCTGTTGTCTCGATGCTTCATCTCGACACCGATATGACCATTGATGAGAAAGATTCAGCACCATTAACACCGCAACTGAAACAAGTTTCACGGTTACTAGACGGTGGCGATCGTCAAGAGAACATAAACTCCTCCACCGAGAAAGAGAATATGGAAGATCAAGACATCGGTGAATCCAAATCAGTCGACACTACAAATCATGACGACAATGTGATTGTCAAAGAAGAGAAATTAGATGGTGAAACCGGAGATACGAAAAGCGAGAAGACAGATTCAGTTAAGTTTCAGAAGAAAGAAGATGAGACTACTAAACATAACAATAAATCAACCGGGATCAAGAACTTGTCTGGTAACAAACCTAGTCGAAAGAAGGTAAGTGTAATGTTTCTCTTTAAACACTTCATAGTGGCTAAACGAAGAGCGGCACTTATTGATAAGTTCTTTTTCTTTTCAGGTGGATTGGACACAAGAGCTGCACAAGAAGTTTGTGCAAGCGGTAGACCAACTTGGTGTCGATCAAGCGATACCTTCGCGGATTCTTGAACTGATGAAAGTAGACGGCTTAACTCGACACAATGTAGCTAGCCATCTTCAGGTAAATTAATTATCTGAATGCTTTGTAGAGATTCTTGTGAAATGGTTACGGAATCTTTATGTGTTCTTGAGCAGAAATTTCGGATGCACAGGAGGAATATTCTTCCAAAGGAGGATCATAACCATAGATATATACAATCTAGAGAGAACCATAGACAAATCCAACGGCAGTATAATGGTTTTCAGCAACAACACCGTCCTGTAATGGCTTATCCCGTTTGGGGTCTTCCCGGTGTTCATCCGCCTGGAGCAGTTCCGCCTCTGTGGCCGCCGCCACTACAGTCTTCCGGTCAATTGCCTCCGTGGCATTGGAGACCACCTTATCCAACGGTAACATTCTAATTTAACAAGTAATTCAGATTTCATTACAACAAGAAAAACGTCATTAGCTACGATTTACTACACCGCTTAAACGTCTTTTAAGCTCTACGTTTAAATTGTTTTAAGTCGTCAAATTGTAAAACTATTCTTAGTTATTTAGAAAATGTTGTAATCTTATAACTGATTAGCTAGCTAAATTGTTTATTGATTGATGTTATATACTATCGTGTGACAGGTGAACGTTAATGCATGGGGTTGCCCGGTTGTACCGCCGGTAACCGGACCATTCAGTTCTCCTACGGTAACCGGAACATTTAGTACTCCACCGGCGACTCAGCTGGTAAGTGTAATAAATTATATAGAAATAACAAAATAGTTACATTAAACTAATAACATTCGGGTCGGGTTTGGTCAGGATGAGGAAATGGTTGATCAAGTGGTTAAAGAAGCGATCAGCAAACCGTGGTTGCCGTTACCGCTCGGGCTAAAACCACCATCCGCGGAGAGCGTTTTAGCTGAGCTCTCGCGTCAAGGCATCTCAGCCGTCCCTTCTTCTTCTTCCTCATGTCCAATCAACGGCTCTCGTCGTCTCCGCTGACGTGTCACTAAGCGAGATCCCTGCAAAAGTAACAGCCAGATGTGATGACGTCATGTGTTGCGTTCTTCTCCGTATCTGACTGTCGGAAGCGGGAAATGATTTTGGATAGAGAGAGAGAGTTTAATTACTAGTATTTATTTTCTCATCAAAACATTTGTTTTTGTTGTTGTTATTATTATTTAAGAAGAATCGGACGGTGGAAATGTGGGCCACGATGTTAGTTCGAGGACCACAAAATGGAATCTGCGGATGTACATAGATCTCAGACACGAGACTCTGACAAGTCGGAATCTGACGTGTGTATCTATCTTCGTGTGTGGGTTGTCGAGCTGGGGCCCATTGAAGAATTTAATAGTTGAGACTTTTCTAGGTGATGCGATAAAAATAAATAAAAGTACAACTCAAAGATTCCGTGATGACATCTTTTTGTTTATTTCTCTACAAAATTCCAAGAAAATACGACAACAACTAAATAAGAGGAAATTTCAAGTATTTCTACATCGCCTTGAATATTTCTTTTTGCAAGAAATTACAAGTATTCATAGCCCAACTATGTCACTTTTAATATATGTTCATTCGCATGGGTAATTTAAAAGAAAGTTTAACAAAATAAGTGGGAGTAGAGATAAATGGACATAGTAAAACGTTGATTTTCGGTAGAATAACAGTTTTGAATATTATAATCTACAACACCTCAAAAGAATCGAGGTCAATAGTATCTCCTAAAATAGAGATTTATATTACAGAAGTGGATTTGTTCCAATGTAAATTTATTTATTCACAATTAAAATTAAATATTTTTTAAAAAAATATAAAAAATATTTTTTTATTTTTTATATTCAAAGATGAAATAACATTTTTTTTCCATCTATGAATAGAAGAATTCTATTATAAAAATATATATTGGATCAAATTAACTTTTATAATAAAAGATTTTGATTTTAAAAAAAATATAAAAAATGAAAATAGAAGTGGGTTGGAGATGAAGCCATCTCCTAATTCCTAAGAGCCTCTTCAACAGTGAAAATAATCAAAATATATGCTCGTAAAGAACAGTGTGAACATGATGAACTCTTTTTTTTTGTAACTGATGAACTCTACAACAGAATTAATTCCTTTAGGCTTCGAATGGTAACATCCGTCCCGCACCGCACCGCAGTTAACAGTAACAAAAATCTCTATATATACCATATATCTATACGTTTTTATAACTGTCAGAACCGCACCGCAGTCAAACCGTTTGTCCCGCACCGCTCAATCCGCTGTTACCACTCGGAGTCTTAATCGTCCTCATACGGGCCTGATAGATTCTTTTTCTAAATAAAATCTTCATTTTAAGACAGTATTTCTATGAATTATGTTTGGGCCTATAAAAGGGTACTGTTGAAATTGGGCTTAAGCTCCACGGGTTGTCACAGACAATATATATACACTTCTCTATACAAAGAAATTAATAGGTATGATTTATAACTTAATTAAATTGGTTAAGATGATATTAAAAGGAAAAAGAAAATCAGTAGATCCTAAGAGCTAGAAGACAAACAAATATCACGAATAAAATATCCAAACCCTAGTGGATGCATAAATCTAAAATCGTTTATCCTATATATTTCATTTTAAAGGAAAAGTCAACTATTCATAGTGCTCATTCCGAAATAAAAAGTGGGCACAATATTTTACTTTTCTTGTAAAAAAAAATTGATCAACTGATTATGTAACTAGCTTACTTGGACACGTTATTTTGTTCGGCAGAATTCAACTAGAAACCACGCTCTTTTTTTGGAGTGCACGATTTTACATAAATTTTAGCATATTTATCAATAAAAAAAATCATTTTATTCCAATAGGCTATTTTCAATTCCGACATTTGTCGGAGGTCTAAAAGTAATTTCTTCCGAATCTAATTTATGAAACGTAGTTTGCTTTTGTTGCCGGAAAAGGGATAACTTGGGGGGGGGGGGGGGGGGGGGAGGGGAAATGTCTCTCCGAACATAACCGGTTTGTCCATTCTTCCTGTGTCGTGAATGACTGTCAATCTAGTGCAATAGAATTTGGTACCTGAAGAAGTGGTCGACAGTAAAACAGAACTCGAAGAAATTGCAGAAGCTCGTTATCTGGAGCTTAACCTATTAGGTTATATATATAAGGTGTTATATATATATATACAATTACATAACAATTTGCTCTAAAATAAATTATGTGTATAATTATATATCAAGTTGCTATATACAAATCATATATACATTTATTATCTAATCTATTAAAACTGAAGTACAAAATAATACTTGCCTATTTTTATCTGAATATTTACAGATTTTCATTTTTTTACTAATTCTAATCGGTTCGTTTATTGTTTTTATTTAAGTATTTTATTACATCTTTTACATTCTTTTTTACTCTTCTAAACTACTTTATTAATTGTATTTATCATAATAATTCGATGTCATTTATTTTACGTATTAACCATAATAAGTTCACGTGTTAAACCGAAATTACTCCATTAGTGACAAGAATTCAAACTGGTTACCAAATTATTTTTATTTATATACATAATCAGCTAAACATTGACATTCAAATATATGTTAGGATACAAATCGATTTTTACGAGAATTGGGTTTTTGGATTTTAAAATTAAACCATGTTCAGGTATTATAAATTTTTGGATAGGATTTGATTTAGATTTTTTCGGGTCCGGGTAAATTTGTATGAACCTAAAAATAACCTATATGTTTACAAATGTTACTAAACAATTTATAAAGAGTTAAAAACCAAACCCGCACAGATGTGCAGGTCAAACTGTAGTTATCATTATGTATAAAGTACAATTAATTACACCAGGTTTCAAAGTTTAAATGGTCTAAAGTATAATTTATGAAATATAATTCATGTGGCTAGGTGGTGTCAGTCTCTAACTCCCATGAAAAGCAACCGGACTTGCTTGTTACCGTGGATAAGTCCCCAGAGGATTAGTCAGTTGGGTTCGGATCCGCTGGACACCCATGGTTAATAAAAAAAGGTAGAATTTATGAGATCAAAATCATGCACTCAACTGAAGGCTGGAAGCCATGGACATGGTTTGAAATGTAATGAAAACCTTTGAAAAATATGGCATGAACACTATGTTTTCACAAGGATAAAATGCCTTCAAGGCGATCAATTATTTATCTTCTAGAAAATCACATAAAACTGTCTTAGCATATAAGACACCCACCATTCAATGCTTTTTTGGGTTTTCTATTGGTGTAAATTACTCTAAGGATATTTATAAACAATTTCAACTAGTATAAGACAACCCAAAACGCAACACTGGAAACGCTTGCATATTTTTAAAATACATTTCTACTATTAGACAGCTCAAAATGCAATACTAGAAACACTTGTATCCATTTAGACTTAGTTTCTGGTCCATCCTATGTACACGATTCACATATGGACGACACTGTTTATATTGTGTGTATATATATATAAGAGATGGTGGGATCTCCAATGCTTTCAAACCCGTATGGTTCTAAAACCCATAGTGTAGAACAAAAGATAGTGATTTCTGATGTAGAGAGATCTTATATTCCACTTCCAAATTGTAATTTTGTATACAAACAACACGCATCACCCTCATTTTAGTCCTTTAATTTTTATTCTTGTAGTGAAAAGGAATATCGAATTTATTAATCGTTTTGGGATTAACACAGTGTTTGTTTCGCTGTCTAGACAAAGACCAGTTCAGTGACTTTCATATACAACTTAACTATTTTAGTTTGTTGCGCAAAAAAAAAACCTATTTTAGCTTTCTTCCTATATTTTTAAGAGAGATAGATGTTTCAAGAAATGTCTAGGAAGTAAGGTTAGCGATTAGGGACAAAAATATGTCGCCGTATGCTAGTTCAGTGGCACACAGCTGTGTAGTCCATGTACCGTAACGTACTGTATAACTGACAAGCAGATATCTACCAAGTTTTGTTTATTTTTGGTCTAAATCTACCAAGTTTTGTGTCACTCGATTTTCACCCATATTTTCGCATCCCTCACAACTGAACCCAAAATCACCTTTTCTATCTTAAGGTGATCATCGCTTAAGATATATATATTTTTAAGAGAGATATATATCATCACCTTTTCTGGACGGCATACTAAAATTGCAATTTGATTTAAAGTATTTCACAGATATTAACTTAGCATATATATGGGTGTTGTACAAAAATTACATAAATATTATATGTATATAAGAATTTATGAGCTTTTCCATCTCTTAAATATTATTTCCTAGAGTGGTTTAACAAAAATTCTATAAAATTCTGCAGTTCAGTAAAATTATATAAAACCTCGTTAAAACTCAAATCTCATATTTTTAAGTGATATTAGAGAGTGGTTTAACAAAAGTTCTTTAAAACTCTCCAGTTCATTAAAATTATCTAAAACCTCATTAAAAATAAAATCACTTTAAACTCTAAGATTGAATACACCTCCACTCCCATATTTTAAGTTGTGGAATTTTTAAGTGATTTTAGAGTGTTTGGATGGACTTTCTTAGTTAAAAAAAAATAAATTCAAATCTCATATTTTTAGGTGATATTAGATAGTGGTTTAACAAAAATTCTTTAAAACTCTTCAGTTCATTAAAATTATCTAAAACCTCATTAAAAATTAAATCACTTCAAACTCTAAGATTGAATACACGTCCCCTTCTTCAAACAAAAGAAGCCAAAGCGTAATTGTAAACTTGTAAAACGGACGTAGGGTCAGGTAATCACTTCATGCAGATGTACGCATCTCATTTTTCTTTTGGTAGGTCGAATTGCTAAATAGAAGTAATGTTAATGTGTGGGTCGTAAGTAATTCACATACCTTTTCAGATTCAATGATTAGGAATGAGCTGTAAAATGAATTGAAAGCTTAGGTACAAGGATTGAATACACCCCCACTCCCATATTTTATGTTGTGGAATTTTTAAGTGATTTTAGAGTGTTTGGATGGATATCTTTACATTTTTACAAAAAAAAAAAAAAAGCTTATGCACAAGTTCAATTTCGTAAAACTTATGGGGTCAACTTGAACGTTTAACTCAAAACATTTCCATCGTTGACGTTCAGTGTTCGCCTTTGGGTTCACGAAAGGCCAATTGACATCTCTCACGACCTGGTTGCTACAACTCCGTACATATGCTTCTTTATATATCATACTAATACATAGAAATGTATCCAGCTCCATATATCTTGTATGCATATACTGTACGTACATATAGTATCGTAATGTATATCTAATGTGATATTTGTTTTTTTTTTTGCAGACATTATGGATTTTAAGTCCATATATAATTCCTCTATTTGATAATCTTGTCATGATTTGATAACCGCCAGCACTTATAAGACAAACTAAAACCAGGATACGTATCGTATATATCAAGCTGATAAATTGTTTTGGTAAACAATGTTTAGTCTAACTCCCTCAACTCAATTCAGTTCATATTGAATTCCGATATTTCATGAGCTAGCGCAGCTCAGTTCATTTATTACATGAATTTCAATATGTAAATTCGAACTCAGATCATCTAGATCATGAATTAAATGAGTTAACTCACGATCAAATATAAAAATAAAAAAAATATAAAAATAATTATAAAATAAATTAGAAAAATAATATTTTCATAATATAATTTAAAATTAATCCAAAAACAATAAATTAAATCAAAGCTAAATCAGTGATCCGGAAATCTATTCTACATAAGAGTCTTGAGATGATTCATGTTTAAAATCTTCATCAATTCAAATCATAAAGATATATATTCTACATGAGAGTCTTAGGAATATTTTGTTCTAGATTTTAATTCTAAAGATATATGATATGAGGATTGATATCAATATTTTTTAAAAAAATTTGTATATATTTATATCTTTTTGGTTTTACTTTTAAAATTTAGAAGATAAATACGATATATATAGAAACTATCTTTTTTTACATAAAAAAAATAGAAGTCATCTATATATAAACATATAAAGTATAAAAGTGACAAAGCTCGTGAGTTAGCTAATGATCATTAAAGAATGTTCAGATAACTCGTGATCTAATTTAAGCCTGATTATTAAATGAACCTAAAAACAGAGATCATGCTCATGAAAAATCGAGTTGAGCTGAGCCAGCTCATGAACTATAACTCATTTTGACACCTTTAAGTCGTTAGTTTTAAGCGAGAGAAAACTGATGAGTTACGTAAAGTAGATAAATGTAGACATGTATTGTCAGCTGACTTCAAAATGAAAGTATCAAAGTTTGAGAGTTTTTAACTCAAAATATATTACTGATAAGTGAATTAGAATGCATCATAATATATTATTTTGTGGTTTTTTTCTACTTCATCTGTATAATTAGAATAGATAAGTTTAAATCATATATATACATTTCTTATATATTATTTATGTTAGATCACATCTGATTTCGTATTTGAAATTCCTAAACATAAAATACATGAATTTAACATATATAAATAAAACATCATCAATGATTCCAAATGAAAATTTAATTAATCCAAACGTGAAAACCTGACTCCAGATGGACGAGCCAACAATTTCATAATTTCAAAGAAAGAAGCCCTTTTTAAATTCTACAGTATATCATAAAACTATAAGATCTACTACTCCAATGTATTTTTTTTTTTGTCAACTGCCAATTTAAACTAGAACAAGTGTTGGCCAGACGCGCTAATTCTCCGAGGAGCACATCCGTTTATTCGTGTCTGATCTATATGGGAGAAAGTATAACCTCTAATTTTTGCTTTTCTCGCTAACACGTCCGTCCGACCATCCATACTCCGAAGAATATGAATAAGTGATAGAAATAAAACAACTTTAAATCGTAACTGTTATTTTATAATGTAAGAGTTTTTTTTTTATCAAGAACGTGGAAGTGATAATGTGAAAATTTTCAGGGAATTAGTTATTTGGAATTTTAGGATCTAACATTATTTTTATCGACATTTTAATTTTTTTTAAAAAAGCAAATGCTAGATGTTAGATTTTACTTCCATATGTGATTTGTTCTTTTAGTATATAAAAAATATTATATTTAAAATAAATATAAATTGCATGGAAATTCTAAAAATACGCCCTTTGTATTATAAATCTTTTTTTAATCCTAATAATATGAAACATAAGGTAACCTAGTAAAACAAGTGCCAGATCACGAGAACGTCAAATTTATAAACTTGGTGACTCTTCAGCTACAATCTTATAAATGTGTCAGTTCTTGAATTGGCTACACTTCCTGTGATTTGTATTATAAGTATGCTTTCCAATGTATGATACATACTATGGAGGGAGCGGAACATGGTGAAACCCAATGCTGTCGCAAGTTTAGAGAAAACCGTTGATAAAAACATCAGAAACAAGTTAAGTCTTATAAAAGCTAAAAGGGAGGGAAACTAAATGGCATCTTACCGTATTGGTTTGGGAGGAGAGAGTAGAAGATAGTTTCTTGATTAATTTCATAAAACACTGATGCATTTGATGTACTGATTTTTCTGTGAATATAATCTAACATTCATTAAAAAAAACTATAGTTCCATTTCATGAAACTTCCTTCGTGAAGACCACCAATTAGTCTGCCCATGGTATGTAATATCCATAAACCCGAATCAATCATGCGCTCTAACACACATAGGCTAACACTAATCAACACTCCAAACATCTATTCGATTAAATCATCAGTCACTCTCATACTTCTATGTCTAACATACATACACAACTATGCATAAAACAACTTATAGATCTACAAGTTTCGCCTCACCTTTGTTTTTTTTATTGTAGTTGAAGCATACAAAATGGTTGGTGATCCAAAATCAGATAGTGGATCAGAAAGTAGGCTGTAAATCTGACAGTAAAATTTTCCCAATTATATACATATATATATATAAATATATACATATATATAAACTGGCTTCTGATTTTTTTCTGGATTGACAAGATACGCCTCAGAAGTTAGATATTCACGTACGGATTCTACTTATGAGTTAGGATTAAAAAATCTTATGATCCTTGTGAGGTTTTATATTCCAAAATTTATCCAATTCTTCGTCTATTTTTTTTTCCTTTCAACCCAAATTTTTATTTATTTTTATTTTCTAGGCCAACTTCTTCTCCAGCATAATTTCGATTAAGAAATAATATAGTCTAAAAATTCTAAAGTGAAAAATTTATTATATTGTTTTCTTTGCAAATGAAGGCTAGGATTTGAATTAAAGATAGTCTTGGTTTTGGGATGTTACATAGGGTTTACCTACAAATTAATTACAAAAACAAAAGTAGTCTTGTGGAAATCATTACCAGAATTAGCAATTTAGCATGATTACAAAAAGATTATGATATCAAACAAAATTTAGGGTTACCGCCAAATGGAAGCCTCTTTCTTTCTCTTAAATTATTAAATTTTCAGACAATGAAATGCAAGAGTCCACCTAACTGAAAGGCTAATTCTCTCTGACGGTACATCATACGGGTCATCTGAACAATGCTAGATCTAGATCCACTCGTTCAAGTACTATCCTTTTAACTAAGTAGTGGTAATCTAGTGGTAAAAGCTAATTTGGAGGACAACGTAAATCCATTTATTTTTGTTTAATTTTATATTGGAAAAAGTTACTTTTACTTGGCCAGTCTATTTTTGTGTTTCCACCTTAAACAATTTACATATTAGCCTAGTGAGTAGTGACAAACGATCTAGTTACCCATTGATGTTATCCAAAAACATTTTCAACTCGGATAAGGCATTGTGATATTCACTCCGCTCTTTAGTACTAATTGTGTGTTTTTACAGAACTGGTCAGATAACCGATAAAGTCTATAAGAATAGTACTATCCTCCAACTGAAACATATATGACCATCTGTTATGTGTGTTTCCAGCGGATTATTCATCTTTGATGATAGCTTTTTTTGGAAGAATTGTGATGTGTAAATGTTCAAAAAGGTGTTGTGTAACTCAATCCTCAAATTCTTACTGTAAAACAATTTGTTTTGAGTAATATTAACCAGAAATAATATATTTTTAAAATGTAAGAAAAAATTATATGACTACAATAATTTATGTTGGATCTACTACGAATACATTAGCCAACATAATTAAGATAGACAGAATATTATCAAATAACTATGCGAATTGAATTTGGGGGTTGGGAAAGATGATTTGTGTGAGTGGTAATTTATGACTTCAGTCTATTAAAAACATTGTTTTTGAATAAAATAAAATAATAAAAAGTTCTACTAAGTTGATTATTCGTAGGGCTGTTCAATATGGTAAAACCGAACCGTACCGAACCGAACCGAACCGAAATAGACAATATGGTTTGGCTTTGGTATATACCATATAAACCGAATGGATATAATTTTATAAAAACCGTAGGATTTGGATATAGTTTGGTATATAACCGATTAAACCGAATAAACTGAACAAAACCGATTAAAAGTAGTAACATGTAAATATGTATCGATTTTATAACAATACATGAAAATCTATTTGTTACATAAGTTAAATTTGTGTTAATAACTATTACCATAATTTTATAGTAATAAAAAACTTTAATTTGTAAAACGTTTGAACTAAATAACAATACATCGCAATTCATACATCTTATTTTCTAAGTCTTTTTGATCTTTTCTATTTATTTTAGTCTTCACTAAATTAATATGAAGATTATAAATTTGATAGACAATAATTAATGGAAAATTTTCAATTGAAAAAGTATTAACTTTAATGAACACTAAATATAGAAGAGTGGAAAAACTTTTCTTTCATGTTTCTATTTTGTTTCATATTTTTATTTTCAAAATTTCAAGCTTTGATTTTAGTTATAGATTTGATTATTTTATTTGATGGTAGAGGCATTTTTACTTTTTTGTTCATTTATTTGAACATGTAATATATTTTTAATAAATGACTGTATTGACAATATGACTCTAAAATTCATATAATATGATCTCAAACAAAATAATTATGTTTTTTGGTATAAAACCGAATAAACCGAAAACCGACGGTATATAAACCGAACCGAACCGAAGTAAATATGGATTTAGAATGGTAGTTATATTTTACTAACCGAAATACCGAAAACCGAAAAAAATCGAACCGAAACCGAACCGATATCCGGATTGAACACCCCTAATTATTCGCATAAATTGCGTGTTGATGTTCTACTGGGACGTTGGGAAAGCAAGTGACATTGACAACGTTATAAAACTTCTATATTTTTGTCAACAGGTTACTCAACAGTTGTCAATAAAACTTCTATATTTTTGTCAACAGGTTACTCAACAAAACTTTCTTACGGCATGATTCGATTCAGTCTTTTTTAATAACGTTATTTAAATAATAAAAATTAGTTATAATATGATAATTAGGGAATAATGGCTTCCTTGTATACGGGTGCGCATACGGGTTATGTGGTCCAAATGCACCTTTATACCGGCCTACCAATCGTACCTTATGTTTGTGTTGGATTTGGTAAATTAAAATATATTAATCGCTTCAAATATATTATCATGATGGAATACACACATTTTGAATATTTTTGAGCAAACCGACTTGATCAATTTAGACGTTTTTATTTTGTTTCTTCTGTTAAAGGTTAGCTTTTCATAATCAAACTCTTTCTAAAATCGTCTAGGAAAATTAATATAATTGAGACAATGGTAGCTTTGCTATCTACGTTTATTGATGTATCATGTATATTAATGTTTTTTAATAAACAATCTTTCAAGCAAACAAAAAAGCATAATTAATAGTATATAAGAAGCATTTTAGTGTAAACCTGAGAGGCTGAGAGCAGTTAAATTAAGAAAAAAATCCATCCAAATATCCCGTCGCTCTCGTTGATTATAAGTAAAAACATTTCTATTTCCCTCTGAACTTATGGTAAAGAAAACATCTCATTAACTATTTACTATTTTGTGGTCAACCATCGTCGTCTTTTTTAAACTGCTTAATAAATTAAATAGAGCCAATTTGATTAATCAGTACTTTAATTAAGTGGGGTCAAGAAGAACTTTCCTAATGACTCTCATTACGTCCTCTACCTACAAATTGCATGGCATGGGCGTCAATTTGTTCTATATAATCATTGGCGCTAATTCGAGTGTTTAATTATAGTATATTTTAGGATCAAAATAAATTAAAACTCGCTGTTCCCATCTTATCTGCAGGGTAGATATCCATCAAATTCATCTGTTTTGGAAATTATGAATACAGTTTTATTTTCAAAAATGTTAAATACGGTACCTTTTAAAAGATGTATAATATAATACTTATTAAAGTGAGGATAAAGCGCATTATTTTTTCTTGTTTTTGCTGGTTACAATTCATCGTCATTGTATAATATTATTATAATCAAACATTAGTCAAATGAATAATCAATCTTTTTCGCCGACTGTATGGCTGAAAATATTAGCTGGCGCTAGACTCATGCAAGTTTTAAACTAATCCTTTTATATATTCGTTGCCTAAAGAAAGTGATATTTTGACTTTTTTAATCACCAAAAAGAACGTTTATTAAATATTATCCTAATAGTATTGCTGAATCGGATTTTGGCTTGGTATAATGGTATTGGTAGAAGAAAAACAGTGACTAAAGTGAAACTGATTATACTAAAACAAACTTCACATCTTCAAAAATATCAGAGTAAAGAAAAAGAATTATCAGAGTAAAGCACCACTATCTTCAAAATATCATAGAAAAGATAATTAAAAGAGTAGGTGTGATTAAGCATTCAGATAAATATCTGGTACAATCGTAAAACCGAACCAACATAACCAATTCGTTTCAAATAAATCAAGAACCGGAAGAAACATGTGTGAGAACAAATAAAAACAGAGAAATAAATCAGACCGTCTTTATAATTTTCTGTAACATGTCTTGCCCAAATTAATCTAAAAACTATTATGAAAAAGTGGATTCGCAAGTTGGAGTTTGGTTTAAATAACAGCCATAGCTTTTTCTTAGAACGAACCCAAAAAATAATATCAGAGAATTTTCATCATTATAACTTTAAAAATTAAATTTAAAATTTTCATATATTTTTTGGTGCCTTCACACGTCTTCTTCTCTGACTGCCACTTTTTTTAATTGTCCTTCTTATTTGTTCTTGCTCGTGTGAAGAGACCTCTTTAACTCTCTCTCACTATTATAAATATCAACGCTCCGACATTTCTTCTGTTCAAATTCTCCTCGAAAGTCCCCCAAAAGAGAGAAAAAGATCAAATATTTGTCTGACCGGAGAAGATGAAGGCAAGACGTGGGAGACGCCCTGAGGTACGATGGTTTTGCTCTTCTCTGTTTTCATTTTTTTATTCACTGATATTCACAAAGATTCTGACTTTTGTTATTTGTTTGATGAAAAACAGAAGTTTTGGCCTTCGATTGTGATGAACAAATGGTTGAACATAAAGCCGAAAGTTTACGACTTTAGCGAAGACGAAGTCGATACAGAAACTGAGAGCGAAGACGACGGTTAGTATTATTATAATTATTCTCAAGAATTGAACCGTTCTCTCTTTATTTATCTTAGATTCTAGTATGGTTTTATATTTATTAATCTGATTTTCTGAGTCCATTTTTACAGTGTGTTCGGTCAAAGACGTAGCTGATTCTTGCTGCGTAACTGATGAACATAGCCATGGAAGTCGCCGAGGAAGAGAAGCTGATCATGGCAACAAAGTTTCAGGTGAAGATTCTGATTTGTTTAAAGAACAAAAAATATTTTTTCTGTAATTGAATTAGTAAAATAGAAATAAATAATAACAGACGAATTCTAAAATTTTAATGTATTTATTTATTTTTAAATACTTCAGACGGTGGTTTAAGAGGTTACCAGAGAAAACACCGGCGAGGCAAGTCGGAGACTTTGAGAGCCCAATACATAAACACCAAGGACATAAGGTAAGGGCATTTCTGGTATTTCAACAATTTTCTCCCGGTGAGAATATCTCTCTGTCTCTTTCTGACACGTTTTTGACCTTTGTAGAGTGACGGTGGCTACATGGAACGTCGCCGGAAAACGTCCCTCCGATGATCTCGAGATAGACGACTGGCTTACTACAGATAGCCCTTCAGATATTTACATCATCGGGTATGTAATAATTAAAAGTCATCTCCTCTGTTTCGATAAATCTTAATTTATTTTTGTTAAAAGGTTTCAAGAAGTGGTTCCGTTAAACGCCGGGAACGTTCTCGGAGCAGAAGACCGAGGTCCGATTCCGAAATGGGAATCTATTATCCGCAGAACACTTAACAAACCGGAGAAAGAATCATTCTATGACCAATCATCACCAAGCAACACCAACGTTCTTCTTCTTAGGTCTCACAGCGCGCCATCGTCTCCTGTCTTAGGACAACAAACAAACTCCATCATAGCAGATGTCATGGTCGAGAATCTCGCTTCGGACCAGTCGTTAGACTTAGCTACAGACGAGTTCATCGACGCTGCAACCGCTTTACCGAGTCTTGAACCGGTTGGGAATCCAGACGTGGACTGGCCTGAACGAGCTTTAGACGAGAATCCTCAGATTGTTGGATCGGAGGGGAAGCTAAGGAGAGTGTTGAGCAGCAACGCTATGCTAGGGTTTAAGCTACCGGAGAATCCAACGGGTGTTAGTAGGTTTTCTTTGGACGCAAGGAACTTGAAACGGTCACGGAGCTTTGAAACCCTAAAGCTGAGTTGGAGTGATATCAAAGAAGAGAATGATAATAACTCCTCATCCTCCTCGTCTGAAGCTGCGAAAACTCTGTCTGATGATGAATCATCAGACGGAGAGTCGTCTTCCGACGAAGAAAAAGGAGACAAGATCGGTAATACTTATGGATTGCCGGAAGATCTGGTGGAGGAGTGTCGGAAGGTGAAAGATTCTCAAAAGTATGTGAGGATTGTGAGTAAGCAAATGGTTGGGATCTATGTATCGGTTTGGATCCGACGGCGGTTAAGAAGACACGTCAACAATTTGAAAGTTTCTCAAGTTGGAGTTGGCTTGATGGGTTACATGGGAAACAAGGTACTTAACACACAAAAACCCCTAACTTCCTTCCCAAGTAATACTAATACAAAAGGCAGTTTCTTAAAGTTTGATTTTTGCAGGGATCAGTATCAATAAGCATGACGTTGTATCAGTCAAGAATGTGTTTTGTGTGTTCACACTTAACTTCCGGTCAAAAAGACGGAGCTGAGCAACGCCGGAATGCTGACGTGTACGAAATCATACGACGTACTCGTTTCGCATCGGTTCTTGATACAGATCAACCGAGAACCATTCCATGTCACGAGTAAGAAACCAATCAAAGATTACAAAACACAAAATCAAGAAACTTAAATCTTTGTCCTAACTGGTTTTCTTTTTTCAAACAACAGTCAGGTATTCTGGTTTGGAGATTTGAATTACAGACTTAACATGTCAGACAGTGAAGTTAGAAAGCTTGTGTCACAGAAACGTTGGGATGAGCTCAAGAACAGTGATCAGGTTCGGTCTCTTTGTTCAGTTCGGTTTTGATATGTTACTTTAATTTAATGAAACTAATATCAATTTTAATGTAACAGTTGATTAGAGAATTACGAAGAGGACATGTCTTTGATGGATGGAGAGAAGGACCGATCAAGTTCCCTCCGACATATAAGTACGAGTTTGATTCCGATCGTTACGCCGGAGAAAACGTGAGAGAGGGAGAGAAGAAGAGAGCTCCTGCTTGGTAAGTGACTAAAAGTTAAAAAAGTTTAAAGAGTTATGGGGCCATTATGAAATATTCGAAGTGTTATTCCTTTTTTTTGTGACAACTTGTGTGATTCTTAAAGTTATTTTTTGTGTGGTGTTAACAGGTGTGATAGAATATTATGGTTGGGAAAAGGAATAAGACAAGAGTGTTATAAGAGGTCGGAGATAAGGATGTCCGATCATCGGCCGGTGACTTCCATATTTAATGTCGGAGTTGAAGTTTTTAATCAACGGAAACTTCAAAGAGCTCTTCATGTTAACAACGCCGCTGCTTGTGCTGTTCATCCTGAACCTTCTTTCTTGTTCTAAGTGTCTCGCAAAAATATTAACTTATTAACGAAATTCTGTGATTAGTTTTATACATGGAGGATTTGTTTTGGGTTTTAATCTTTTGTTTGTTTTGTATTGTTATCTAAATTCTAACTTTTATAAGTTTAATTGTATACGAGTCTGTTTAATAAGTTAATTTTCTTCATTTTATTTGATTTCTGTATGATGATCTACTGTTTCCATTTAAAATTGTCTGAAAAAGCTTAAAATTGTTGATGTCACTCTAAAAATCACTTGACAATTTAACAATTGATGATTGTGAAGAAAATCTAAAAATTAAAAAAATAACTAAGCTGATTTTAAAATAAAATTAAGAAAAAATAACATTTGCTTACAGCTTAGACTTCAAATTTTAAAATATAGGGTCATGGTTTGAATTAATGAAGATAGTTTTGAAATTAAGAGCTTTCAGTTTAAATTTAGAAATTTAAAAACATCTTTCTTGAACCAGGTTTCATGCAGTTGCTTTATAATCCATCTCACAGACCTTTCTTTGCATATGAGTCTCTTTTTATATTTACTTCATTTCATCATTCTTTTCTTTTGGTTAATAGAGCCAAGGCTTTAGTAGTGACATTTGTGATTTTGAGCATAATTTTCAAAGTGTGGATTATAGGGCTAATAAATTCAAAAATAACATGTACAGAGAAAGTAATTAAAAGCATACTATGAGTATTTAATTATGTTTTATTCCATAAAAGATAAAAGTGAGCAGATGTTTGTATGATTGAAAATTGGTCCATCCTCAAGCTATGATATTAATAAATTTGATAATCATGTAAGAACCTAGAAAGTGAAATTTACGATTTTTTTGTTTTTCTTTAATCTTTATGCAAGATCAGTCGTCAAAACGATATACTCAAGAATCATTACTTTCACATTTTCATTCATAAAAATTTACACTTATCTATGTTGTAAGCAGAGTTAATAACAGTATTAAACATTTTCTGCAGCTCGAATTTAGACTGGAATAGTATTAAACATTAATATGCCCATACATAGCATGTGTCGCAATATTAGACTCTCTCTAAATGTTAATTGGTCGGTGTTTATGAAAGAGGCTACCCATTGACTACAGTTCATTTGCGACTAAAACAGCTAGAATAAGATAACATATTGCATTGACAAACAATCACGTGTGGATAGAGAAAAAAGAGAGATTAACATATAGACATACTTTAGTCTTGGACCCTTAGAGCATCTCCAATGGTGTTACCACCATTGGAGTCCTTATGATTATTAAACTAATTTTTTTTTTTTTTAAAATAGTTAAGGACTCTAATCAAAATAGTATGTTCAATGGTGTTTTTCAATTTGGAATCCTTAGCAATTTTTTAAAATTTAAAAACATGTGAAATTTAAAATTTTATTTATTACATGTTTAAATATTAAGATACAATAATTATTAATCTTCATCACCAAATTTAGTCCAAATATTAAGATACAATAACTACTAACCGCTAGCAACACCACCAGTGGCTCCATCACGGAATGTCGCATGGTAGATTGATCTCCTTGCTAACTCGGAAGCTTCTTCAACTGACATATCGAACTTGTACCTAATGATAGAAACAAGATTAGATTCTATGGTGAACCAGACAATAGAGATGAACATGTTTAATGATTTACCCGCTGTCTAGTACACCGTAAGCGTATGGTGAACCAGAACCGACTGAGAACCTGTCTCCCTTGAGCCTTCTTCCTTCGTTGTCGACATAGTATAGTCCAGGACCCTGTTCCAAGGAGGAGTTAGAAACTCATTTGGGTGATAATAAAAGAAGAGTGCTGAAGTATGAAGTTGGTTTCACTGACAGTTTCGTCCCATCCAGCGATCATTGTGCTGACGGAAAGTCCCATTCTACGGTATGAGTAGAGCATGTTTGCGAGCATGTTTTGAAGCTCCTCCAGCCATTCTACAAAGCATATAAGGATTGATCTCAATAATCTTCTTCACAGATTGTGAGGCTAAATACAGAAAACCAATAAGAAACATCAGCAGCAACAATACAAACGCTTCCTTTCCTATACTGCCTCACTATCATTGGCCAACAGAATGTAAATTATAAGATTTACTTAACAATCCAGCTCAAAACTAAACCAACAAGAAGCTAACTTAATCTCCATACTATTTGTTTCTCCCAGAGTCAACTATACTAAAGATGCTAGACACCTTCAAGTTCTTTTTAATAAAACAAATATGATGAAAGAGAACATACAGATATATCCTCCCATGCTAGCACGAGAATCAGCAGCAACCATGACACTTTCTTTGAATATAAAAGCAAGTGTGGTTGTTCCTTTCGCAGGCTTCACCATCTGTACTGCTTATTTCTGAAAGCCATCAAACTAAAACCCAAACCAAAACAAATCATCAACATTGCTTCTCCTAGAAACCCAAAACAATTTCATCAAATCACCAAAAGGAAAAACTCACATCTGTAGTCCGGGGAAGATCAAACGAAGGCACAGTGGAAAACCCATCAAGCATATCGTTGCTTGAGCCGAATCCAATCGTAGGCATGGAGGTCTCGAATCCACTAGTATCAAGCTTCATTGTTAAAACCCTGCAGAAATACAAGTACCCATCGATTATAGGAGACGCTATGTAAGGTTTAAAGCTAATCTAGCGTGAGATAAATCAAACCCAGAAGTCAAGTAAAGAGCTTTCCTCTCAAAGAAACTCAAATCAGATCTAGCTTGAGATATAAACCATTAGCTTTCGTCGTTTAAAAGACAAATCAACGATTCTATAGCTCGATTAAGGATCGTAAACGTACCTTATCGTAAACGAAGCGAGAAGAAGAAGATGAAGAAGCGACGAATGACGACGAGAAGACGTTTACCGTTTTTTCTCCCCACCCAATGCCAAGCTGCCACGTTTATAAGGATTTGATCCTTAAAATCCTTATTTACGGACCAATCCTTAGTTAACTAAGTCTTTAAATTATTATTATATTGCTAATAACCTAGGATTAAGAGCTAAGGATTCCTCTTCATCTCCCGTTGTGGATGGTCTTACACTTTGACATACTTCTTGCTGGTAGTGTACTTTAGACTTGCTTTTTGATTTTGTTTAGACAAAATTACCCTTGGTTGGAAAGAAATAGATAAAACCAAAAAGAGACCAGTTTTGTTTCTTTTAAAACACAAGTCACGTTCTCAGTTATTTATTAATAAATGTCTCCCTTCTGTTTTCTCTCCTTCAGTTACATTTTTTTTTTATTAAACTCACTTTTAAACATTTCATCTGGGATTCATGTGGTCAGAAAATAGAGGATGCTAACCACATCCGCACGGGTGACCCAACGTGTACCTCTCCAATATTCAACTAGTATGATATTGTGTGTTTTGCCAACCAAACTCTTTATCAATTATCTGTATATGTGTATGACAACTACCATAATACTTACGACATGCTCACCAACCCGAACCCTTCTTCTCTCCACTAAGGTAACAACCTAATAACATGTAAAAACATAACATCTATACCACACCACACCACCAATGACCCTAACTATCATACTACAAGTGTGACCCCTGACCACGATGCTTCTACCCCTAACCAACAAACCCCAACACAACTCGCTGGTTCCACTCATCTAGTGACCACATCATCGATGTTACTGACCACATGTTTCCTACCCCTAACCACACAAATCAATGTTGACAGTACCAAAGAGATTAAATCGCTTCCTCTAAAACATGTATGCTGCAAAGATGGGTACCTGCAATCTGTCTAGGAATCCTTATCGATAATTAAACAAGCAGAAATGTGGAGTGGATTTAGGGTTTACAATCGAAAGAGAGATAGAAAGATTGCATAAAGCTGAAACCTTTGATTTTTGGACTGCGGCGGGAAGAAGAGAATTGACGAAATCTAGGGTTTTTAAGAGGATAAAGATGAAAGAGAGTATGAAATTGGGTTACGGTGAGATAAAAATAAAAAGAAATCTAAATTAAAAAAGGTAACTAAGCTAATTGTAGTTTTGGGATAGTTTGGTCATTCTCCCCTAGTAAAGTACTGTAAATGAAAAGAGTATGTCTAAGTGATATGGAAGAAGAAAAAAGTATGTCCACATGTAAAATTTTCGAGAAAAAATCATCAATTTTTATATTAAATTGTCACATCCTTCTTTACATATCGAGATATATAGCTACGTGTGACTGTATAGTATTTGTGATGAGTAAACTTTTACTCTAAATGTATATATTTACTCTTAGTTGAGCAAAAAAAAAATACCAATCAAATAGAATATAAAATTTTATTATTTACTCCACTTACTATAGTAAAACTTAAAATTTCACCAGTTTCAATTTGGACCAGTTCAAAATTTGACACAAATCAATAAAATAATAAAATAAAATAATAATTTATATATATACATTATATGTAAGAGCATATTATTATATTGTTTATTTTATCTTCACAGAAAGTATCTTTATATTCTCTTAACACTTAATATATTTTTGATAAGATTTAGTAATATTATATCTAAAACCACATTTAAGTTTTATGCAATATATATTATATACACCAAATAAAATAATAAAATTAATATAAATATCAAATTTTAGAAAAAAACAATTAATGTCTATACATTAAAATCAAATATTTTTCTTATCTTAAAATAAATATATCTTAAAATATAAAATCTAAATAATTTTTTTTTGTAAATTAATATCTTTGTAAATTAATAAAATTTCAAAGTCCCAACATTATTAATTTACAGAGGTTTTACTATGTATACAAACAGAAAAATGCACATTAATTTTTACTCTAGATTTTACTCTAAATTTTATTCTCTTTCCTCTTTCCACCTTCTTAATTTCCCTCTCATTTCCACTAATATATTTACTCTCTTTTGCTCTCAACTTTACCAATCACATACTAGTCTTAATTTTTTTTTTTGAGTCTACTATGTGCATTTCACAAATTCAGCCATAAAATTAAATGGGAACTAGCCACTTTTCATCTTCGGCATATAATTTAGAACCCAATAAGACGCAGGCACGTGCGCAATGATAGACGTATCATGTGACTCCTTTTTTCTCTCCCACTGGAATTTATATTGAGAATATGATTATTGAATAACAAAAATGATATATCCGGAATATGGGTTTAGTTTGTAGTAAAGAGATGAAAAATGACTATAAAGTTGATAGTTTTGTTATCAAATTAGAATGAGTTGGAATTTAATTATTTTAATCAACCATTTTGTTATACGTTTTATCTTACAAATATATAAAAACAAAAATTGAGTTAATTTTTAGTATAGTTGAAAATTTCATTAACGTTGAAAGCAAAATAAAAAAATTGCATCATTATGTTATGCTATTATTGTAACTTATCCTTTGTACATTTACGATATTATTAACCAAAATATGCATGTCTATATTTTTCATGATACTATCATTTCAGTAAATGGTCCACATATTATTTATTAAAATATAATATACAAGTATTTTTTCTAATATTTTGTCATTCTGTTTATTTTATATTTTAATTATTATTATTTTTCTCTATTGTAATTTTTATTATGAACCAAAATTATATATGTTCATAAAATATATAGTATTAACGTTATTAGATAACTCACATATTACTTTATCAAAATGCCATACCCAAAAAAAGTTGCTATACCAAAAGATTTAGTTACGGTTGTGTGTAGACTAAGAAGAAAACAACATTTGCACGATCTGGAAGCACATGAAAGTTCTGTTTCATCTGAAAGATTATATTTAGAACCAAAATGTTAGCTTCACATATCCATCAACATATAGGATATTAACTTCTAGCAAGCAATACCGTAATTAATTAGAGGACCTAACTAACTCTCTCATAGAGATAAGATAGATAGAGCTAATGTTGAGTACAAGAAAGCTAAAGCTTCTTGTTTCATATTAGTGAGTTGGTTGCCGTTAAATATTTACTGTGGATTTCTGTCTCCCTCTAGTTCGTTGGTAACATAGATTTTTCAAACATCATTATATGATAATATTTTTTTCTTAAAACATCATTTTATGGTAAGACATCATTTTATGCATAGAGTTTAACTTAAAACAGAAACGTAAGAAAACTATCCTTCTTTTTTATTTTTATTTACCTTCCAAACACTAACTCTTTATAAGTACTTTCTGTGGTTAAAAATTCAACATTTATTCTACTCTCTTCTGCCTCTTCATCTGCTTTTAACATAAGCACAAAGCCACAAATATTATAAAATTCCAAACTCATTCCTGGAAGGAGGAGAGACACAATCTTTCTTCTCAAACTGGACGGCATAATCATTTTTGATTATCAACTCATCACTCTTTCCCATTATCACTCATCCAATTTCTGATAATTTATTGGGAAAAATGGGTTGTTTCCAGTCCAAAACTGTTAATATCTCTTCGCCTGATGACCCTTCAGTTCCAAACAAACCAGAACCAGGTTTCGACTCTAGTTCCTGTCTATAACTCTTTTTATTCTTTTGTATATCTGGTTTGGTTGCTTCTTAGTGGATGTGTAGACTTAAGTTTGTCTTTTTTTTTTTTCTTTTGCCTTGTTCTGTCTTAATTCTGTTGCGGGTCTTTTTTTAATGATTGTGGGTTTAGTGTAATTTATGTTTAAATCAGGAAAGAGATTGAAAGTTCATACCTTTCTGGGACTAAACTCAAATAGATTAACCCCTCAAGCCTTTTTGACACTGTTCTTGTGTTACAGTAACTGAGGACCAAGTAGTGGATCAGGAGAGTCAAGTTCCATGTTTCAAAGAGTTTGAGTTTAGTGAGTTGGAGAAAGTAACAAATGGGTTTAGTCCCAGTTGCATTGTCTCTGAAGGTGGAGAGAAAGCTCCCAATGTTGTTTACAGAGGAAAGCTCGAAGGCAATCGTCTCGTCGCCATCAAGCGATTCTCTAAACAGTCATGGCCTGATGCTCACCAGTTTGTGGTAACAAACCAAAAAAATTCAGATTCTTTCATTTGATCATCAAACAGTAGTTAGTGTCTATCTTGACCAAGAGAATATGCTAATCTCTGTTTGGTAGCTATTGAACCGAAGGAAAAGTATGTAACTTTAAGTTGCTAAAGCTACTTTTAACCCCATGATTCTGACTATATTTTATCGACCACAGTTTTATTAGATTCTCTTTTAGCCTTTATGGTTGCAGATACCTTTGTAAAGGTGTGGTCTTTAAATCAAAAGAACATGCTTTGGAACTTTACTGTCTGTTATCTTGTCTGAAATTGGAATAGTTTGATCTTGCGTTGACCAATGTTTGACTTGTGGAATTCAGGCTGAGGCTACTGGTGTTGGAAAGCTTAGATTCAACAGATTGGTTAATCTGATCGGTTGTTGCGCTGAAGGAAATGAGAGACTGTTGGTAGCTGAGTACATGCCTAATGATACTCTCTCAAAGCATCTTTTTCACTGTAAGTCTTTCCTCTTGTCTACTTCTCTTTTGATCTTCTCTTAGTACTCTCTTCTTGTGTGTAGGGGAGAAACAGCCACTTCCTTGGGAAATGCGTCTTAGAGTTGCAGACTTTATAGCACAAGCACTTGATCACTGCAATGTCGAAAACCGAAAGATCTACCATGATTTGAATGCATACAGGATCCTCTTTGATGAGGAAGGTGATCCTCGTCTATCTACTTTTGGTCTTATGAAGAACAGTAGCAACGGGAAAAGCTATAGTACCAACTTAGCTTATACTCCACCTGAGTTCTTGCGTACAGGTTAAGCTTTCCCTAGCTACTTCAGGAACATGAAAGGAGAAAACGTTTTTGTTATCTTTACCATTTTTTTTTTGCAGGTAGAGTCATTCCAGAAAGTGTGGTTTACAGTTATGGAACTATTCTAATAGATCTTTTGAGTGGCAAACACATTCCACCAAACCATGTAATGGCTCTGACAATCATCTTGTTTTCATTTGGTCTCATCTTGATACATGAGACTAAGTGATGAATGTTTTCAATGTTTCAGGCTCTTGATATGATAAGAGGGAAGAACGCATTGCTACTCATGGATTCATCACTTGAAGGACAATTTGAGAATGAAGACGCAACAAAACTTGTTGATCTTGCTTCAAAGTGTCTTCAGAACGAGGCAAAAGAACGACCTGATACTAAGTTTCTTCTCTCTTCAGTAGCACCATTACAAAAGCAGAAAGAGGTTAAATAATCATATACTTAAATATGTTCTTTTGCGTACCACCAAAGTTATTATTAAACTTTTTTTTGTTTTGTGTGTGTTTAGGTTGCATCTCATGTCTTGATGGGTCTGCCTAAGAACACTGTGATACTACCAACTCTGCTTTCTCCTCTTGGAAAGGCTTGTTCGAGGATGGACCTTGAGGCTGTGCATGAGATTTTGCTTAAAACTGGTTACAGAGACGATGAAGGAAAAGAGAATGAGGTAACAAATCTTTAACCGAGTTCTCTTGTATTGGCTTTTCCAAGTTCTTCTGACTTTGTGTCTCCACAGCTTTCATTTCAAGAATGGACACAACCAGTGCAGGAGATGCTTAACATAAAGAAGTTGGGAGACGCTGCTTTCAGAGACAAGGACTTCAAGAACGCTATTGAATGTTATTCAGAGGTAAACAAAACAAAGTCTAATGATTGATTTAGTAGTTAAACATTTTATCTAACAGTTACATGTTTGTTTCTAGTTGGTGGTTATGATGACGACAGTTCCATCTGCGACTGTGTTTGCGAGACGGTCATTCTCCTACTTGATGACGGAACAAGTAGAGCTTGCGCTGAGAGACGCAATGCAGGCTCAAGTTTGCATACCGGAGTGGCCTACTGCGTTTTACATGCAGGCTTTAGCGCTTTCCAAGCTTGGAATGGAGACTGATGCTAATGATATGCTTAATGATGGTGCTGCTTTTGATGCTAAGCGTCAACAACAACAGAGCAGTTGGCGATGTTGAAGGAATGAACAGAGAAAGAGAGAATAGAAGGGAGTCCCGAATATTAGTATGGGTCCTTTTCAGAAAAGAGAGTTGCCCTTGAGAGTGTTGAGAGAGAAACTTGTGAGGGATTGAATGTTATGGTGAATTAGGGTTTTATTTATGTTATATATATGAATGAATAAATAAAGATCTGATGTTTGTGTGAAAAGTTAGTGTTGATTGTTTTGCAGTAATGATACAGAAAAAGATGGAAATTGGTTATGGAGATTGAAGCTTTGACAGATAGAAGCTAATGTTGAAGATGGAAACGTTATATAGTTTACCACTACTTTTTGTTTGGGCCACACCATTTTATGTCTAATTTGGTATATCAAGCCCAAAGATTGACGAGGAAACAAATAAATATTTTGTAATTACTTTGTTTAATAATATAAATGGTCATCAAATCACGTCCACTCGAAAAAGAGAGTGAGAGAAAAGAGAGAGAGAGTCGCGTGTAAGTGTTAGCTTCGGCGTCCGGCTGCGCGTCTGAGCGCGTGCCAGCGCCGGTGGCATCCCTCCTTCTCATTTCGGTTTTTTATTAGTGCAGTTTGCTCCGATCTGTGGTTCTCCCCGACATGCAAATGGATCTGGGTTATGGTTTTGCTCCGGGAAGAGCTCGGCTCTTGGCAAATTTTCTCCCTCTGGATTCATGGCGAGGATGAAGAATTAATCAGATTTTCAGTTCAGGTTTTGTTTGCTCCGGGATGCGGAGGCTCCCATAGCTCTAGCATCGCCGATAAAGGTTCCGGGCGGTGGAGGTTTTTTCAGCTCTGCGGCGCCGGCTAAGCTTCCGGAACGTAGAGGCTCCTACAGCCACCGTTGCCGGCTTTGACTCCGGGGGGTGAAGGTGTCCTGTGCCTAGCGCTGCTGGCTTCTGGTCCCTTAGCTCCATTCTAGGGTTTGATTTCGTTTTTCTAGATTGTTTTTGGGTTGGTTTTTAGTTATGTGATCTTGGTTCGGTTGCGGTGGATGAGATCTCGTCGGAGGACGATTGAAGCTCTCCGGTGGTAAGGGTTGATGTTTGCGCGAAGCCCTCTTCTTGGTGTTGGTGTTGAACGATGGCGGATGAGATCTCGAAGTCTCGATTGATTCTCTCTGATTTAGACGCATACGAGATGTTGGCGATCATGGTGAAGACGATGAGGAGTAGAAGAACTCCGGTGTGGCTTGGTGAATCGGTGGGTGGTTCTCCGGGGGTGGTCGAGGCGGAGGTGATGCTGCGGTTCGAAACGAAGGAATTTGGCCGACATCACCTTCTATTGGACCTAGGGCTCACTTGTTGGGTTTATGCTTTTTGCGTTTTGTTAGTTGGTCCGTGTAATCTGGACTTTGTAAGACTATGGGCCTTGCCCTTTTATCAAATAAATTTTTGGCGGAAAAAAAAAAAATCACGTCCACTCTTGTGAGAAAACAAATATATATGTCACATTCAAATATAAGACAATGTGCTAAATGATGACCAACAACTAGTCGCACATTTGAACACGCCCAAATTCGCACATATATGTACACATGCATGCATTACGGTCCAACAAAAAAAAAAGTGTACGCATACATGTATGATTGAGAGAAGGACAAAATCATGGATTGACTGAGACCTTACTTGGTTGGTTCTCAAACTGTCGGGGTTCTTCTTTGTTGCATGTTCAGTTAGTTTTAAACATCGCAGCCTAATAATCTCCCTACTTCTAAAATTAACTTTGAGTTGGATCTACAAGTGTAACCTAATTATTTTGCCTGACGGTAAATTTCATCAAGATTGTGGATCTTTTGGGGTAAAAAGTACACATTGTCGGGATCGTAGACTATTTAGCATAGCAAAAACAAGAAGCACGATGAGGACCATTATGGTGGGTTGGTGTTTTTGAAGTTTTGAACACATCTATGAAATTTATTTTCCACGTCAGGAAGAATTGTAATAATTATTTTTATATATACATAACTAATACATCTTAAAAATCTTATAGTATATACTAATCAGTGTTTCAAGATATTATGCAAACTTTTCATTGGTTGATGAAAATAAATTAAATAATATCTGATAGTTTTGTTCGTCGTCGGTGGTATCGGTTTAATCTATTAGATAATATCGGCCTTGCTCTTTAGCGGGTGATTTATTCGGTTTGGTGAGTAACATATTGTATCACTATATTTAGCATAGTCTGAGTATCGCTCCATCGTGTATGACAGTATGAGTGAGTTGCTTTGGTTGAAAGGATTGCTCTCGATGTGTCGTTTTCCTCTTCAATTCCTTTATGCTAGCTAGACGTGTACGTGTTTTATAAATGTAAGGTCAAAACCAATGAAAATCAAAAACTATTCTATACATTTTGTTTTCTTCCAATAGGTAAAGTGCAAAAACCATTCTATGTAAGGTCAAAACCAATGAAAATAAAAACTGTTCTATACTGATATGAATTTAAACCCGAATATTTTAAAAGTATATTAGTAACCACATATATTCAAACGTATATAGTACTTCTATATAAGACCATTCACCCTCATATGGCTAGTGTATTCAACATAGAATGTATATCGTATGTCGTAGGTTCTCCTTCCTTATGACGTAGTTACACGGTTTTTTATTCCACGGAGATCTTTTCTTTTTGTCAACGGCGATAATTATTTGCCTATATTAGAAATCCAAAACTATATTGTGACAATCCGTCCCGTGGGAACTATCTGTCCCGTGGATCCCAGACTCACAGCGCTGCAGCGTACCGATCTTAACCTCTCTATTAGAATAGTTGTTAAAGAGTGAGGTCCTGAGTTTGAGATTCACCAATAATCTAATTATGGAGTTAAAAAAATTCATAATGGAGGAGTTGGGGTCGATGCGCTGCAGCGCTGTGAACCGGATTCCGAATGAACGAGATGAGTTGTCACATATATATGTTTAGATTTTTGGAATCGTGGAAAAGAAAATACACTAGTTAGAAAAAACGAAAAACACGAGGACCATTATGGTGAGTTGGTGTCGTCGGTGTCGGTTCATGCCTTTGTGCTATGTGAGTAGCTGATTATGACACATAAATTATGGGGGAATAAAACCCAATTGTATGTTTTATTGTTTATTATTTTTCCTATATGATAATGTTTTTTAATAGGTCAGGTTCAAAAACATATTTATGTTTGCGCCGACAATATAGTGCATGTATTTGATCATATCTACGATATCCACACGAGGCAAAACTGTTCTAATTAATTGAGTGTATATTATCTGTTTATATAGGATGCATCTTTTCTTAAAAGTAAAACTTATGACATATTGTTCCCCGACGTCCTAAGTAACATCATTGAAACCAACGGGATTAGACTAGTGGCGTCTGTGAAATAACTATAATACGGCAAACTTGTAGTTTGATTGATTCATGTTAGTCATCCGAACTATTTTAAATGGTAAGAATATGTGTTGCTATGGATCTCATGGGATTAGTTGATTGATCTAGGTCGCCGAATCCCCACGATTATTAAAAAAACATCATTAAAATTGATGCACATGATAGCGAAGGGAACTAGATTCAATGTTATATAGGATGCATCTTCAAAATCATACTAACGATAAAAGCAGACGTCTTGTTACTTCGTTGGTCTCGGTGATACTCGTTGAGTATCAGTAATATTCCTTAGCGAGCTGGTTTAGTCAGATTGGTGTCTCTCTACTTTTTGGTTGGCAAAGAAGCAACACAGATTGTTTGAAGTTTGCCTGAAAAACTAGATGAATTTTAGGGAAAACATGAAAAAATTGAAACCTTGAATCACATATTCTTTGTTTAGAGATTTTTTTATACTCTCTCCGTTTCATAAAGAATGTCACTTTGACATTTTTCACACAGATGAGAAAATGATTTAAATGCATTTAAGTTTTTTTAGTTACACATATTCAACCAATAGTATTTGAGATAATTAAAATTATTTATAAAATTAATACATTTGTAATTAATTTTAAGCTGAAATTTATATTGGAATTCTAAAATAACACTTTTTTGTAATAAGAAAAAAAATGCTAAAGTGACACTTAATATAAAATAGACGAAATATTAAATTTGTGAGCTCTGATAAGTGCAAATTTTTGAACCTCTGCATATAAATTTAAAAAATCTGATATTATTGAAGTAGATTCCTGATTCTCTTGCTTATTTTTAATGAGAGCCAGTCTGGTAACAAGCTCCTTAGGCACTGACTTCCATGGTAAGTTATAATTATTGTGGGGGACAGTGTAGAGAAATATGTTGGTTCAGTTGGTTTGAAAGCAGGTAAATGTTAGTTGATACCCGCAAGCCATCATTGTTTTTCATTCTTTTTATTTATAGTCAAATACTGTCCTAACGAAATGGAAATATAAATTATATAAGACGAGTTTATTCTATTTTTTCTCTAAAATAGAGTAACTCTATATTAGAGTTTGAGTTTGTTCAAATGGTACTCTATTTTATAGTAGAAAATATAGTGATAAACAAAAAAATAAATTATTCTATACTTGGAGTAAACCTATTTTTCAAAATATAGTATCATTGGAGCATTTTTACTCTAAACTCTATTTTAGAGTGAAAAATAAAATGGAGTTGGAGATGCCCTAACCATAGAATCAAATCACTTTTTCCATAATAGAGAAATAAAAAGGTAATAATGAATATTAAATTTAAAAAATCAAGCAACCATTCGTTGTTTTTATTCCTTTTGTTTTTAATCAAATAGTGTACTAGAGAAAAGGAAATAGTAATTAAAGAATCGTAGAATCAAATCAATTTTTCCATATTTTATAATATTGTCAAAGAATGATGTAGTAATCAATATAAGTTAATAAAAATCAAGCAAAAATAAACAAATTAGAGCCATATTCAAAAACAAAAACGAATATTAAGGTCCTTTTTCTTGTTCAACACATTCATTAATCTGAGAGAAAAATTCAGCCCATAAACGGGTTCAGTGCAACTAACGAGGATCTGAGAAGGGGTTTTACTAAAGGTATTTGTGTTCCAATTTTCCGTTCTTGGCATAGACGGAACTGAAAACTCAACAAAAATAGAGAGAGACTCTCAATGTCTTTGACTCTTTAGCCACACCGTAAATCTCCTTGTCGACAAGTTTGCTGTTGATGACTCTTACAAGAATTTGATTGTCGGAATAGATATTGGGGTTGGTTAAATCTCCTTGTCAAGTGTCAACAATTTTGCTGTCAGGGCCAGTTTTATTTCTTTGTTTTCAGTTTTAGCAATTATCAATGGATATATTTATGTCTATTAATTCTTGTTCCATGTTTTCAAAAAATCCCGTGTCTCGACCAGCTTCTTTATTTCTTTTGGTAAAACATATTTACAAACATAAACATTTTCAGCAAGAGAAAAGAACTCCATAAACATCCTTCAATACCAAAACGAACACCATCCTTCAGGTAAGCTTTTAGGTTGGCACAAAAACCCATCAAACTATTATTATTTGTAGATTTGAATTTCTTCAAGTCAAACAAAAATCCCAAAAATTTCTCATAATAAGTTGTATCAAACCTTGTCTCAAGAGAAACCATATCGAATATGTAGAATAGGGGTGGGCACTTTACCCGATATCCGAAGTGGCACCCGAACCCGATCCGAAAAAACCGAACCGAAATCCGAACCGAAGTAGCAAAATACCCGAACGGATATTGAATAAGGAGAGATTGGATACCCGAACCCGAACGGATAATACCCGAACCCGAATGGATATCCGAAGATAACCGAACATATGTATAATTAACCTTATGTTTCTAGTTTATATCTCTCATTTTATATAAAATATTTATATTGATACTACACATAATTTAAGTTCATATGATATATATACAATTCCGGAAAAAATGATTTGCTACTCACTTAAAATGCATGTCAAGTTTTTTATTTCAAAAATTAACAAAAAGTTATATCCAAAATTAAAAAAAAATAACTAAATTAGTGTCTTTTTAGTTTTAAAATGTTATGTCCAAATCTATTAACCATTCAATCTATTAAAAATAAAAAATTAGTTAACTAAAAGTTATATTTTTAAATACAATAAACTTGAGAAATGAAAATTTTAATATTTTTTTTCAAAATCTAAATATCCGAACCCGATCCGAAATAACCGAATCCGAACTAAAAATACCCGAACCCGACCCGAAGTACAGAAATACCCGAACGGGTTCTAGACCTCTATACCGAAATACCCGAAATCCGAAATACCCGACCCGAACCCGAACGGATACCCGAACGCCCACCCCTAATGTAGAATTTGAGATCATATTTGGTATAACGTCTTAATGCGATTCTCCTAATGAATTTGTGATAATGGTTTGACTGTATTATCATTCATGATATCTCTGAAAACTTCGTATTATTTGCTGAAAAATCAAACAAGCAATGAATAAAATTTGGAAAAAGCAATAACTAAATGGATTTCGTCAAAGTTTCGTTATCCATGTCTTATAAGTTGAAAGCGATTTTGTCTTACTCATGCTGCCATAGAAGAAATAGTTTTGGCTACAATAAATCAGAACCGATTTTTATGACCTAAAAGTTATGTGATATTTGGACTCAGGCTAAAACTATTCTAATTGACTTTCTATTGAGTAGGTTGAAAAACTCGAACGTTAGTAAATTTATAGAAAGACCATTTTCATATTAGGAAAACAAAAAAATAGATAACTGTGATGACTTAGTATATACATGTATACATATATGCATATATAATATTTGGAATGAACAAAATTTATGTTAAGGAATCGCAACGCAGTAAAAGAAAAAAAGATTTGTTGATTAATAAAACATAGGAGTATAACCAGATATCTAACTTGGATCAATAATTGAAAATAGTTTAAATGAATTATTAATAAATGAATCACGTTTTAAAAGAGAAAGATGCTAATATATGGGTTATCGTTGATGATAAAATTTTATAAAATAATGAGACAAAATTAATCATTCTCCATTAACTTAAAATTGTTACTGCTTCCATATAATATGGACATAAGAACAAATATATTTTTTAGTAAAACTGAAACCTTGTATTGTGTAGTTGTAAACTTCATGGATAAGCTTTCATTAACGATAGGTTGTATAATAGGGAATGGGTTTACAGCTGAACTGTGGTGTGTCAAGTGTGAACTAGTGTTTATAGCTGAACTGTGGTGTACAAACTAGTGTTATAGCTTTTTAGACCAGGTGGGTCCAACTTCTATTGAAAATTTGGGAACTCTTAAGACAAGCAATGTCTTTATGTGCTTTCGGTGTGTGTCTTGTTAGTTTTCTTCTGATTTTACACTACAATATACAATCCGTATTTTACTTAATTTGCCCAATGGTTCAAAACATTGTGCTATATATATTCATTGCTCCACAACCATTCAACACTCTACCAACTTTCCCTTCCTTAATCCTTCTTCTAAGCTAATTGCTTGCTAATCCCTTTTAATTTCTTATATAGCTAGTTTCCTAATTAAAGTCAGATCACCCTTTTCTTTACTCAGCGTCTTTGACCCCTAGCAATTACCTCTTCTTCATATTCAAACTCCAGTGTACACTCTTCGCTATTTTTTTCCAATTTTAACCTTACTTTTGTGTTTATTGTTTCTCTCTAGTTAGATATTAAGAAGGGAAATTTCGTTGATTTCGGTTTGATCTTTTTGTAATTATGAGGTTTCTTTCCGACAATGATCTTATTACAAAAAGAATGCAATCAACATGAGTTTGCAACCCTTTCTTAAGAACAATCAAGTGTCAAAAAGTTTATATTTCTGGATATTTCAAATATTAGTAGTTTTTGATCGCTACAACTATCTTGTATTGCAAGCAACAAGTGTGAATTATGCAAATGGGAAGTTCATCTTTACCTCCAGGATTTAGATTCCATCCAACAGATCAGGAGCTCATAGGCTATTATTTAAGTAGAAAGATAGAAGGTCTTGAGATCGAGCTTGAAGTCATTCCTGTTATCGATTTATACAAATTCGATCCTTGGGAGTTACCAGGTAATTTAAAAACAAAATCATGATTAAATAAGATATTATTCGTAAATCATGTTTAATTATTATGAATTTGTGATTCCTAACCTTTTCTGAAATTTGTCTTTGTGTTTTTTAGATAAGTCTTTCCTTCCAAACAGAGATATGGAATGGTTCTTTTTCTGTCCTAGGGACAAAAAGTATCCAAACGGTTTCCGAACCAATAGGGCTACAAAAGCCGGATACTGGAAACCGACCGGTAAAGACCGGAAAATCACCTGTAGATCGTCGGGTGTTATAACCGGATACCGGAAAACACTAGTTTTCTACGAAGGTCGTGCCCCATTGGGCGAGAGAACTAACTGGTTCATGCATGAATATCGTCTAAATCATGACGATCTTTCTCAAAAATCACCAAAATTCAAGGTAGGAAAATTATTATTTGTTATATCCAATTATATAACGTATACATCTCTTCGATTATTGGAAAAGAAACCCTAAGAACCAAATATGTTTAAATTTCAGGGAGCTTTCGCATTATGTCGTGTAGTTAAGAAGAACCAACTTAAGACTAAAACCTTGAAAAATAAAAATGAACAAGCAGTTGGCTCCGGTTGCTCTAGCCTTGCGACTTCTCCCTGTCGAGATGGAACGATGCAGTTTCAATCATTCAGCCCGTCTTCTTCTACTACAAACAAATCTTCTAGCATGTGGATATCTCCTGATTTCATCCTTGATTCCTCCAAGGTACATGCTAATATCTACACCAAAATAGCTTTGTATATAAAAATAGTGGTCTGATGATATGGTTTTGTGATATTTAAATATAGGATTATCCTCAAATTCAGGAGATTGCTTCTGAGTACTTTCCCAACTTTCATTTTCCAGTCAATGCAGCCAACCATCACGTGGGACTTCGCGAGAGTTCTTCTTATTTGAACGCTGATCAGGACATTGACCAATCAATGCAAACTGGTTACTGGCCAAATTATGAATACGACCAAACGGGTTCATTCGGTTACTCAAACCTTTTCTAGATAGAAGGAAATGTGTTGGTCTCTCTTCTGAACTAAAACGCCTTTTAACGTTGGAGTCCTGGAAGAAGAGTTGTCATAAAAAAACAAAGCAGCAACTAGACAAGACAACATAGAGTTGACTTCTAAATCGTGTTCCTTTACAAAACCAGAAAAAAGAGTTGTCATATAGTTGGAGTCTCTTGCACTTTATTCTTAGAATATAATTATATTGGTTGCTTTTGATTTTGTTTTTTTTGTTTTTATATTACTAATGAGTATATTGTATGCTCTGTAGGATGACTATTTAAACTTCCTAATTTGTAAAACTTAGTAGGGGTTATTGGTTGTTGTATTTTAATGGATTTGAAAATCCGAACTAAATCTAGTGTTATTGGTTCTATGATTTTAAAATATATATTAAAATTATGTGTTATTGGTTTAATGATTCATAAATTCTATATCAAATCAAGTGTTATTCAATCGTACGGATTAACAAATATATTTGATTTTATAATGGATTTGAATGAATTTGTTTGGACTTTTTTGTTAAAAATACAAAGACTCAAATCCGAGAGAAAACCTCCAGATTTGCATATTTTACTTAGATTTATAAATACTATATAGATTTCTAAATCAATAAAAATATATAAACCAATAACACCTACTTAAAAAGATGATATTGTAGTCTTATTTTTATGTTCCGAAATATATGCAAAGAGAATGACATATTCCAATCATTAATTAACTGAACCATTTTTATAAACTTTAAACCAACTTTGGAAGTGGTAAAATGCACTTGATAGTTTTCAATGTACATACAATTTTTTCCTCTAAAATAGTAATCTTTAAATATAGAGCAAAAATAGATAATATGATATTTCTACCTTTATAAATAGAAAAAATTACAATCTCTATTTTAAAGAAGAAAAAAATTAGAAGTGGACTAGAACAGTTTTGTACATAAATAATATTATATAAGCAAATATAGAGATGAGTTAGAAATGATTTATGAAAACAATACTGTAAAAAAAATTGATACATGATTTTTGAAAATCCATAAAGGGAATTTGGAAAAAGTAAAAGAAGAATATAAGAAGATTCAAAACTGTATATGTAGAAAGGGGCAAATGTGAGTAGCAATTTGTTTAAAGATGTACGAAAAGCCTAAAGGTTTACATTATTCGCTTGTTGAAGAGCTTTAATTATACTTTTCTTCTCACGAGCTTTTTTTAACATTTTATTCTTTAAAACTTACAAGAGTATTATTTTACAATTTTTGCATTTTGATTCATGAATCGATCACCTTTTAGAGATTAATTTTATTTTACGTCACATCAAATTTTCCTACTATGATTAATGATTCCCTAGTTTTGAAAGATTCATTGGTTCATAGGGCATCATTAAAGATTTGAAGGTAAGAGACTCCATCAATTTCTTATAAATAAATATATTAATATTTAATTATATAATTTATTTTCAATCAATTGACCAATAAACAAGAAATGTATGACATAGTCTCTTAGGCCATATGGTTTTTCAGTGTTTTTTTCAAACAAAACATAATAAAAGGTAAGAAGCATTGGCAGAATTGTCTCTTACATCAAGGTTCAAATTCTTTTGAGAAACTATTAGTACACTTTCTAACTGGTTACAAGTGGATGAAAAAAACTTAGTACACATTTTATTATAAAAATGTTAAACATTTTGTATTATTAAAACATTAGAGGATGTTAGTGGGAGTTGAATTAGTAATTATTATCAAAAATTTCAAATTTTATTTTTATTGGTTTATAGATTCGAGCATTCTTACTAAAATATCATGTTATTGGTTTGATAATTAATTAATTACAAACAAAGACAAGTAATATTAAAAATATGGTTTTAATGATTCTATGATTTTTCAAAAATTAATGTTATTAGGTGGTCTTATGCGTCATACAATAAAAATTAAAACATTGTAATTTGAGTATATATATATTTATATATATACTAAATAAAATATATTGGTCGATTAAAATGATTTATTATATTTGTTAATAAAATAATTATCAGTTATTTAACCAGTGTATTGTATAACATTTACATTCAAATAAATTCAATAACTTGAAACTCGGTTAATCGTATATTATGCTAATTAATCTAACTATAACTTTAAATATTTAAAAATTAAGTATATATGAAATTATTTTCAATTCTATTATTCTAATAATAATATGTAATTGATATGCGTTTATCATAGCCAAATTTTGTCATTATCTATCTTAAGAATCTCGATTATAGTATATAACCAATTATATTATTATTTTATTCTGAGAGAATTTTCAAATCAAAATCTTTGTTATTAAATTTGTACAAGTCACAATAAGATTAATTTTTTTTTATAAAAAATAATAAGAGGTCATTATGCCATATTTTTACTAAGATATGTTATTATTTTTCTTTGAAAATTAATATGTAACGACATATAATTAAAATTATTAAAATCAGTTCGAAAATAATGCGTAAGAGACTGATACTTGATATTTTAAACAATTAAACTTATAAAACAAAATTTTCAAAATATTACATAAAGCCACTTGATTTTATAACCTTTTTAAGATGATAAATTTTTAAAACTCTTTACATATTTAAGTAGTTAACATATCCCTCAAACTCTTAAAATCAACACTGACATAAATTCAACTCCAGTCGACTTCTCACTTTAAATTCAACTGTATCCTAAATAATAATGATGCTTTTAAGATGAATAATGAGAAATAATGGGAAATACATGATTAAATCAGAATATCAATTAGAACGAGTCTATCCGGATAAAGTAAAACCACAAGAAAGTTTTGATCCCATAATGGATATCCTAAAAACGTTTTGCTGGAAGGTATGATGTCTCCGAAGATAAAACATTTCTTATGGCAAATAGTATCATGGTGCATAGAAGTAAAAAAAAAATTGAAAGCGGGAGGAATACAAGGAGACATATGTTGGGCTAGACGCGGAGCTGATAAGGAATCAAGAAATCATGTGTTTTTTAATGCCCTCCAACGCGTCAAGTTTGGGCGTTATCGAAAATACTATCAAACCCAGCTATTTTTCCTACTAGTGCTCTCTTTACAAATATGTATCATCTTTTTTTGGAGAGTCTTCCCGAAAATGGAAGATCATCACTTTGCGGTGATATTATGATACATTTGAAAATGAAGAAATAACAAAGTTTTTAGTAATTTGGACATTGATTCCAGAGACACGCTCAATCTAGCGGAAACATAATCAACACTTTGGGTTGAGGCACATGTGCTGAACATGCAGAAGGCATCACAACAAGTGGAGGTTAGGCACCTTCCAATAATCACATGACGCTGGTGTTTTATCGACGGTTCGTGGAAAGATAAGGAGACTTATTCAGAGCAAGGTTGGTATAGCACTCTCGAGGGTTTTGATAGATTGATAGGGGAAAAACATTCGGGCAAGTCTCTCACCTCTACATTTGGAGATGGAAGCGCTGATATGGGCAATGGAGTGTATGAAGAACTTACGTCAGTTTCAGGTCACGTTTGCTACAGATTGTTTTCAATTGGTGAAGATGGTTTTAGAACCAGAAGAATGACTGGGGTTTGAAAGTTATCTGGAAGACATAAAACTTTAAAAATAAGTTTCCTCAGCTCTGAAATCATTCATGTACCTCAGACGGATAATTTACAAGCGGATAATCTAGCACACAGCGCCATAAAACAATCGTTTTTCGTCGTTCACATGGATGATCAGTTTGGTTTGCAAAGTTAGTATGAGTTTTGATGATAAAAATAAATGATGCTTTTAATGTTTTATAAAAGTTTATCCAGTGAGAAATTCATTATCTTCTATCTCTTCTCAGCACAGCAAGTACGAATCGGAAGCCTCGTATGCATGAGGTTCGGATCTAGAGAAATTCAATGTGGCTGGCCACATGCATAAATCGTTATTACAATAAACATGTACAGAGTTGTCAACATGGGTCCATAGCTCAGTGGTAGAGCAATTGACTGCAGATCAATAGGTCACCGGTTCGAACCCGGTTGGGCCCTTTATGTTGATTTTTGTAATCCCAGTTTCCCACATTAATACTATGGACCCAAATTATTTGAAATTAGCAAGTTTAGTACCCAAGCTTGCATGATTTTGAGTCCCCAACTAAAATCTCCAATTTGAACCTTAACTCAAGCGAAGACAAACTTTTTTGCCAGCTCTCAGTTGTTTAAGGGCAAAGATCTGTAGATGCCGCATGACTAGTCTTATGAAGAGCAACCAAGACAATTCTGAATGAAATATAAAAGTTTAAACCTTAAGAGATTGATGATATCATGTATAAACCACAAAGAACTCGTAGTAATACAAATTACAAAGTCTAATAGATCCAAAACTAATTGTAAAACAAACCCCAAAATCATTTATGTCTCTAATTATAAAACCAGTCTCGTTTTGCTGAGGATTTGAAATGCTGATGAAACAAAAGCTTTCCCTAAGTTCTCTCCTGTGTTCTTTCAAATCATATTCATACTATAAATAATCTTCCTTGATGTTCAATGCATTGCTTGAGTTTACCATCAGAAGACACAACCAGTCTTCTTACTTTAGCAGGTTTTGTTTTGCGTTTCGCCTCAAGCCTTGGCATTGTCTTAGAGCTATGATCATCTTCTGCGTTTGTCGGGTTGTCTCCCTCTTCCAAAAACTCATCCGCGACATCTCCATCTTCATCAACCCTTGACCGTTTTGTATACCACCTTAGTCCCTTATTCAAAACAAGAGAAAACTATAACACAGTGTGTAGGAAAAAGAACAAAATACACAAGAAGAAGATAATACGATCTCTTAACTAAGTAAACTCCACAACACGTCTTCACAATCTAACACTGGAAATCAGATTAATGGAGAAAACCACACCAAAACCAGGATTCGTTTGAAACTGATTATTGCAATTAAGTCATAGAAAAGATTACAGTTTGGCTTCCACTACAGAGCAAGTGATAATTGGAGTACTTGGTTTCTACATAGTGTCTGCATGTCTACTACTCTACCATTCTAAGCAATCTAAGCTAGAGCAACAGAGGTAATGCTGCCGCTGAAGAAGAGACAAAACCAATTTTTGTAAACCAAACTAAGAAATTAAGCCAAGGACTATATGTAGAACCATTATCTACGATTAGTAACGGTTAAAGAAGGAATCTTTTCTAGTAACTTCACATGATCTATGATTAGTAACGGTTAAAGAAGGAATCTTTTTTTTTTGCTAGTTTAAGTGTATTCAAACGAACCTACTCGATCAGAAAGCTAAATGTTTTGGGAGTTTTGTACTTAAGCTAACTAGAGAACTCGTAAGTCAAGTTCCAGACTTCAGTAAAGCAATCAACAAGTAATCAAACTAAGTCAAGGATCGGAAAAATTCAAAAAAAAAAAAAAAAAACCTGAATACCACCGTCTCCGGCGGAGCAAGGCTGAAGAACAGGACCAAGTTGAGACCTTTCGACGGCGACTTGAACCGGAACTCCAAATCCTTTCCTGGGTTGTCCGGTTTCACGAAATCTCGGCTGGTTATTCTCCCGCCGCTTATCTCCGTCGCCGGAATCGATGACTGTATCGTCTTCCTCATTCTTTACAGCTTCCTGCCCAAATCCAAACACGCCCGCGAGCTTCTTTAAGAACCCCATTAACAACCTCCCAACCGGAAACAGTTTCTACTTCTTTGATTAGGTCGGAATCAGACAAATCTTCTGTCTGGATCTTCTTCTTCTGCTACCTCTGCGCCTTTTTTTCTACTTTGACTGCGCGGTAAAACACGTTTTACTTATGGATCGCTATTAGGCCTGTATAAATGAAAATTCCAGGCCCATTAAGAAATTCCACCGCCAACTTTTCCGTCGTCTTTATTAACCACTTGAATTGTTTCACTTGTGATTCCAAATAGTTTTATGTTGTTCGATTAATATGTGAGGTGATTCAAGTATGATTTGTTAGTTTAAGGAAACTCAATATTAGCCCTTGGGGAAGTGTTCTAAAAATTGAGTCTCGTAGTTAACTAGAGTAGCTAGTATAGCTTGGAGTGAGATATGGTTGTTGCATGGTAATTGCATCTACGCCATTGCTTAACTCAAATTGGTGAAAATTGTGATGTAGATGCTATTCCAAGTATTTTTGTTCTAATATATAGTTGTTGCATGATAATTGCATCTACGCTGTTGCTTAATTCAATTGGTGAAAATTGTGAAAATTAGGGACAAAATCTCACATCAAAATTTTAAAGAAAATTTTAAGTAAGAGATAAATAAAATGCATCAATTCAGTTATTACCAGTTAGTTTTAGAAAGGAAGATCGTATAATTTAAAGTTGAGTTTGTACCAAGATAGTGAGTTTGAACTGATGAGTAATTTTGAGAAATGCCATTTGTAAACGTCATTCATCTTGTTCTGCTACCAAGCACGGGTCTAATCTTATGACCAACTATATGAATACCTACTAACTACTACGCAATCTACCAAATTTCGGCTGAGAAAGGTTGTTGACTCTAGTGTAATTTCGTTAGCTGTCGCAACATCTTTTCTATTTTCAGCTACCAATGTTCACAGTATAATCTAGTTTACGTGTCCGGTTTCTTAAGGTAACACGCATGGCTTAAACTTTAAACAACTGCTTTTTTTGGTGCTTGTTGGTCTGGTAAAGTCGATCACTTTAGCCGCTAGCTAGACCAACAAAAGTTTTGTGCTTTCTCATTGAGTATCCCAAAACCAATTACATGTCACTTTTTGTCCTTTTTAATTAATATACCGGTTTCATTTTGTGAAATCGATACAAAAGCTTAGCCGGTGAATTCAAATAATCTCGTGATAGGTATGGTATGGGTAGGAAAAGAGTGGATATAACCAAAGCTGGTTCATATGAAATCAGATGTTGAAAGTTACACTTTTGTTCTTCTACAGAAAATAAAGTTGGATCTTTGTGTTCCTCAGCAGAAAATATCCATTGGGTGTCAACATTACATTAGTATTACACTCCGGTGGGTCTATCTATATTTTTATGTTGCATAGCATTCAAAAAATAATCGATGTAAGCATAGCATTAAAAATTAGTAATCTACACAGAATCATTTTCTTAAAATGACGAGGCAAGCGAAGGACAAGATTGTTAAAATAAACTGATGTCATTTTCACACCAGTGATTGTTTTTAAGATCTGATGAAGTGTATACTTATATACTTGAGAAAAATCTGACACATCAAAGTACAAACCCATGTTTATTTGGATTTCCAAAATACAGTCAAACCAAAATCTATATAGTTTACATGATTTATTAGATTCTCTTATTAATTCATGTGCATTTGTTTCTATTTCAAAAGAAATTATATAATGTTATTTGTAATTTTCTTCTCATTCATCGCTTGGTTAAGAGTTTTGAGTCTAAAATGAGAGAAAGTCACCAACCCTCCTAACATTCAACTTCAATGCCTCATTCCGATTTAGTTTTCTCTTCCACTACCAAACTCGGTTCATTTAATGCAACATTGCAAATTATGTGAAAAAACCAAAACAAATTAAAAAAAAAACATTAAAAAAAAAAGAAAAGGAAGACACCAAATCCAAAGAGTACATTACAACTACAAAGTGTAAATGGACTGGACTGAACATCATCATTAAAGACAAACTCTTTACTTCCTCCTTAAATCTTCTCCTTCACATTCACTAACCAAATCCTAACTAAACTATATGTTCAGATTTATTCCTTAAAATTAAAAAACTAGAATTAGCAAATAAAACAAAAAAAAATCCCCTGAAAAGTGAAACTTCGATTTATTTCATTAAAAAACTTCCACCCTAAACCGAAGATTTGTTTCTTTAATTTGGTTTATTAATAACTAAACCAACAAAATAAAATACTACTCAAATACACATCATCATCTCTCTAGTGAGTGAAGAAGAGGGAGAGAGAGAGAGAGAGAGAGAGTTGTTAGCTAGCTCACACGCTTTCGCATAAAACTCAAAAACCTGCACTTCCTCGTCTATTTTCTCGGCATTCGCGAAACAAGAAAAAACTGGGTCTCCGATAAAAACTCTCTTCTCCCATAGAGAGAGAGAAAGTTTCTTCCTTTACGATGGATTCTAGAGAACTCCACCACCACCAGCAACACCAACAACAACTTCAGCAGCAGCAGCAGCTACAACCACCGCCTGGGATGCTAATGGGCTCCTTCAATCGCAACCCCAACGCCTCGTTAATGGGTCCCACCTCCACATCTCAGGCGATGATGCACCACCACCACCGCAGCAGCAGCTTACCTTTCGGCTCTCTCTCGCCGCATCACCTTCAGATGGATCAGAAGACGCTTGAATCTCTCGGATTCGAAGGATCGCCTTCGACCCATCAGCAGTCGATGCGATTCGGGATCGAGCAGCAGCAGCAGGTGAAGAAGAAGCGAGGGAGGCCTAGGAAGTATACTCCTGACGCCAACAACATTGCTCTCGCTTTGGCTCCTACCTCTCCTCTTCCTTCTGCTTCTAATTCCTACGGCGGTGGAAATGACGGTGCCGGAGATAGCGGTGGTTGTGGTGGTGCGAACTCTACCGATCCGCCTGCTAAACGGAACAGAGGTCGTCCTCCTGGGTCTGGTAAGAAGCAGCTTGATGCTTTAGGTACTGTCTGAAACTCGGATCTGCTGTCTTTTCTCCGCTTTGATCAAATCAACATCACTGTTTTACCTTTTTGTCTGTAGGAGGAACAGGAGGAGTAGGGTTCACACCTCATGTCATTGAGGTCAAAACTGGAGAGGTAATGTGTGTACCAAATCTCTAAAGCTTTGATCTTGAATTTGTCTCTTTGATGTGTTTCCTCTTGGGTTTAACTTAGGATATAGCTATGAAGGTAGTGGCGTTTACGCATCAAGGACCACGTGCGATCTGTATTCTCTCAGCTACAGGAGCTGTATCTAGTGTTATGTTTCGTCAATCTAGCAATCCTAATGGAGTTGTTAAGTATGAGGTATATAAACATTGTTGCATGTCCTTACTTACTTCTTAATCATTGGATTGTCTGTGTGATCTTTGTGTTGTGTATGCAGGGACCATATGAGATCATTTCTATGTCAGGCTCTTTCTTGAATACCGAGAGTAATGGTACTGTGACCAAAACTGGTAGCTTGAGTGTATCTCTGGCTAGACCTGATGGTCAGGTTGTGGGTGGTTGTGTTGCTGGAATGCTAGTAGCTGGATCACAAGTTCAGGTTAGTCTTTACACTCGAGTTAATTCACAGAATCTTCAAGATGCTGACTTTGATTCGGGTTTGTATATAGGTGGTTGTTGGAAGCTTTGTACCAGAAGTGAAGAAACCGAAACAAAGCGCCGGGCGTGTTCAGAATACTCCCGAGCCAGCTTCAGCTCCAGCTAATATGTTGAGCTTTGGTGGTGGTGGTGGACCAGGAAGCCCTCGGTCTCAGGGACAGCAGCAACATTCGAGCGAGTCATCAGAGGAAAACGAAAGTAACTCTCCGTTGCACCGTGGTAGCAACAACAATAACAACAACAATCATCATGGACTATTTGGAAACTCTCCGCCGCAACCACTTCACCAAATGCCTATGCAGCAGATGTACCATCCTCACCTCTGGCCTGGCCACAATCCTCAATAAGCAGAGTTGGTTCATTGCTATGCTTCGTTTACACATCTCTCCATCAGAATTATCCACAAGTTAGATTGAGCTTTCTTACTCTCTCTCCCATCGTCTTCTTCTGCTTCCTACTTTCTCTTTACTTCAGCTTTTGGTTTTAGATAAATAGAGAGAGAGACAGAGATGTTAAGTAGGTTTCAGTTCCATCTTTTTTAGTTTGTTTCTTTTTATTGTGATGATCATCAAGACTCCTCCTGTTTCCTCAACCACTTAAATTTTCAAAAATCTGACTAATTTCTCTACCAAATTGCAAGAGATCAAATCTTTTGTACAAAACTTTTAATTACACAAAAGCCTTTTTATTATCTCTTACATATCATGCTCATCTCATTACATCCGTCTTATGTTACATTACATATATATGTTTATTGCTCTTCAGATTACTACTACATCGCAAGTAAAACAAAAGAGTTAGAAAATTCAGTAAAATACATAGTCACAGTGTCTCCATTACTCTTCTTTGTAGCGTTTCTAAACCAAAGCTGGTGATGCACCAACCATCAACTCTTCTTCTTCATCCTCATCATCCTCTGCTTCCCACATGAAATGAGCGTATGATCCCAAAACCATACTACAAAAGTCACAACCCAAACCCAAACCTTTCAAAATTCTGAAAAAAAGAAAGAATCCAAACTCTACATATAACATAACATACCAATCATCAGGAGAAGCGTTAACAGCTTGATCAAAGTAACACTGAGCTCTCTCCTCATCTCTCTTCGTCTCCCAAATCAACTTCCCATACATCGACAACGCTTCACCATCGCCTGGATCCGCAAGTATAGCTCTCCCGTAATACTCCTCCGCTCTCTCCAAATCTCTCTCCACCTACTCAAAAAAAATCCAATCTTTATAACCTTAACTTCAACCACACGCTCACAAGCTCACAAGCTCACAAAGTCGAAACCTTTTACCTCGTACAAGAACTTGCCGTAGTTCATCAGAAGAAGCGAGCTGTTCGGATTCGATTTCAACATCTCTCGATAGTAATCACCGATCTTTCTCCTATCCTCGTACCCGCCGCTGAAACCAGATCCACCGCCACCGCCACCGCCACCGGAGAAGCCTTGCTCATCTTCCTCCGGGATTCTCGCCGGAGAAGGCTTTGATCCGACGACGCTCTTCGACATTCTCTCCGATCTGATCACGTCGCTTTCCGATAACGCCCTCCGCATCCCCGCCGCGGACTTGGCGTCGATCGAGATCTTGCCGGCGGAGAATCTATCGCCGTTGGTGGATAACGATTCGACGGAGTTGTGACGGGAGATTGTCGTCGGGATAAACCGGGTTTGAACCGGCATCGAACCGGTTCGCATTAAAAGAGATTTCATCACGAACCTTTTTGTCTTTGATGATGATCTTTCGAGTGTGAGATTTATCTATTAACGGAATCTCTCGTTTCTTTTCTTGCTATTTATAGATTGTTCAATCATCTGACTTTTGTTTCATATCCACCGTTGGATTGTTTGACTTTTTTACTTTACAATCTCGCGCCAGTTTCTCGCCACGTCATCTCTTTCGTGTAATACACTTAAAGTTGGTTTTCTATCAGCCGTCCGATGTGATGAAAATAATTGATGGGGAAGAATCAGCTACGGTTTGCACGTAAAGGGCCAAGAGATTGACTGCTCTATTTATGACACGTGGAGGGGATTGTGGGACCTGGCGAGGCTGTACGGGTTCTTGGTACTTAGGTGAGTGTAGGATATTTTCACCCTTTGATGGATTTTGTAGTTTGTGCCTGTGCACACAGACGTACGAAACCACCCTTTACCATTGTATTTCAACTTTATCGAATACCATTAGCGTGCCAGAATCATAAGAACATGTGTAGCGAAACGCTTAACCTAACTCTTACCCTATTTGAATTTTTTTGATGTCATGTCAATTATATAATGTGGCTACTCAAACAATGGTGTTTGATAAAAGACAAAACGTTTGCTTGTTGTAGCTAGCTTTTTTGGTTTTGTCTCCATGTATTACAATAAAAGTTTTTTTAAACGACTTGATGAAATATATAATACTTGAGAGATCACACCAGTATTAGTATAACATAAACTATATAGAACGTCATAAGTCTTTATCCGCATCTATATATAATCGTAGGACTAAGCTTTCTAGTTATCTCAATAGTGTTTTCTAACATGTTCATAATCTCTCTATCAGCGATTGATTTGAGATAATATCTTTATTGTTGTGGCAATAATTAGTTATCACTTATCACTACGACAGTATTATTATCACTCAGTTCATGTTCATATACCATGTCTAGTGTACTTGACCACTTGGGAAAAATGATTTTGATCGATATGTGAATCGTGGATATGATTAATATCACAATCACACTTAATTACATTTTCTTTATCTTTGGGGTTATCTGTGAAATCGTGAAGATCTGATTCACTATGGTTACAACTTACAGTTGGCAAATTTTCCTGTTTGATAAGATAAGATAAGGTTTCTTTTGTCTAGTATATGATGAAAATATGGTATTTTAGTTTTGTCATTTTGTTTCACATTGTTAAAGGTAACGTTATCTTATAAAATAGATGGTTGTTTTACGAAACATGGAAAATGGAAACAACTTCACTCAACCTACTTGACTTAGTTAATGATACTAAAATAACTAATGATAAGTGATTAGTTTATTACTTACGTATTTTGTAGTTTTTCTTCCCAAAAAAGTAATAGTATCCTTAGGAGTATAGTCATTGTTTCATTCCGTCACATAGAGATAAAAAAACATGAATGGAAGATGATACAGCAGTGATGTTAGTCTTTGTTCACCATGTCAAAACCAAAGGTGTCGAAACTGAAAGGTAGCTTGCGAAATGGTGTGGTAAAGATGATGATTTAGCTGGAAGTTGGATACAGCTTCGAAAACCGACGAGTTCTTAATTTCTTCATTTTTGGTGCTGATGCCAAACCTCATTGATCAATCAAACTATCCCACTTCTCACAATCCATCCTAATCTCAAATTATCTTGTTGGTCACTAAAATGCATTGAAATTGCAGTTTGTCTACTTTTGAGAAAGAATTTTACATTTGATTGGATGTAAATAGTAAATATCATGTTTCAGTAGCGATGATATGTAACCGTGTTTGGCAGCAAAATAAAACAAAATCCTGATATTTTTGGTTAGAAGGTGACTTAAATTAACAAGTGACTATACCCTTGAAACCAGAGAGAGAACAAAACGTACTATTTTAAGGACTAAGTGGCTTAGCGTCAAGCAAATGTCACAGAGGACTCGTTCAATGCATAGTATTAAGCAAATCAAGCAACAAACAAAACCAAACCAAACTCAAAACACAGTTTCTATTTTTAGTAATCACAACTTCTACACTTCCACCCCATCACACATTTTCCACACACTCAACCAAATAAAAAGCTTTTTTTTTAACTAAAAACTATAAACAAAAACAATAAAAATACCAGATCTCTTGTTCTTTTTCGTGTATGAGAAATCTCACGGCGGAGATAATCTGTCTCCGGCCACCATAATGTCGACATATCCTTCATCTTTACCGCCACATTCTCCATCAGAAAACTACGTCACACCGCCTTTGACGGTCATCCTCACCGTCATACTCCTCGTTTTCTTCTTCATAGGTTTTTTCACGCTTTATTTCTGCAAGTGTTTTCTCGACGCCATGATGCAAGCTTGGCGTCTCCGCCATGGAGGAGAAGCCGAAGCAACCGAAAATTCCATCCAGCCACCAGAAGCTCCCATGGTTAATCCCGGCCTCGAACTTCGCATCATAAACTCGTTTCCCACTTTTCCTTATTCCTCCGTTAAAGATCTCCGGGAAGAGAAATATGGCCTCGAATGCGCTATATGTCTACTAGAATTCGACGGAGATCATGTCCTACGTCTCTTGACCACATGCTACCACGTGTTTCACCAAGAATGCATTGATCTTTGGTTCGAATCTCACAAAACTTGTCCCGTTTGTCGCCATGATCTTGATCCTCCACCGCCAGAGAACACCACCATTACGCTGCCTAACGTCGATGAGATGATCATTGATGTGATTCAAGAAAACAGCGACGATGATCAGCATCATCAGATAACAACACAGATTGATACTTGGCCGTCTTCGGGACAAAACAGTTGCTTAAACAGTGAAAGATCGAGAAAAGAACAAACTCTGCCGGATAAATTCTCGAGATCACATTCCACGGGACATTCAATAGTGAGAAACAAACCGGAGGAAGAAGATAGGTATACATTGAGATTACCGGAGCATGTCAAGATCAAGGTTACAAGAGGACATGGCCAAACAGAGAGTTGTGTTACTTTTGGTGAAATTATTAGAAACAAATGTGATCATCGCCGGTTTGGTGAAGTCTCCAACCAAACGGTTGTTACACAATCAGAAAATTGAAGAACTAATAGATACTATACTCGATACTTTTCTTTCTTGACAAAAGAGTTCTTTTTATTTTTTCTTGTTGTTGTATTGAATTATATACATCTTTTAGGTAGAAATTTTAACTTGAGATGCTAATTAGTGTTGTTAGTGATTTTATATATTTTATTTTCCAGAGTTTTATTAATAAAAGCGGACAATTTATTTTGTGGAGTGTTAAACCAAATTATGAGTGACTGGCCTTAGAAAAGAAAGCCAATTTGTGCGTCTATCATAGTGTAAATTTACGTTTCTAAATCAAATTTCAAATTTATATACAGAACTAGCTCCAGTTTTGAAATGGTAGACCTACCTGTTCCCGCAAAGTTATACCATGGTCGAGGTAAAACTTTGTATAACTTGGTTTCCAGTTATACTAGGTAAAGCCACGAGGTTTGTTTGTGCTTCGAAGCTGCTTTTGTCGTGCTATAATAAAGGGATTAAGATTCCGTCATCGGTGAGACGAGCGGTTTTTTCGGGTTTACGGATGTCAGGGTGTTTTGGTGAGGCGAGAATGGCTAAAGCCAAAATGAAACTGATTCAAGTTGGGAAGAAGTCCTTCTGCAAGGATCTGTTACAAGAAAGCTAAGGTGATGATCAAGGAAACAATGATGAAGTTACTCACTCAAGTTTGGTTCAGGTGGAGCTGCTGATGTGAAAGACACATTTTTTTTCTTCTGGTCTTGGAGATTATCAAGCAACTGAAAGTAGAATAGCAACGTTCTTTCCCCAGTTCTTTGATACATGTTATCGATCCTGACTTTTCAAGCATGGTTTCTAGGTTGGGTAAGAGGTTATCAGAACTAATTTGGGATTCTGTTGGTCAGTCAAGTGGAACAGATCAGGTGAGCTGGCAGGCTGCTCAAGCGTCCCTTGATGGGGTAACCATCTGAACTGAGTTATTTTTCTTGTTTAACAGTCAGTGATGCTACTACTCCAACACTGAGGCACACCTATATAACATATTATTATAAGGAGCCTTTGCTCCTTGTCGGTGAGCATCTCTATACATCAGGTCTTTGGGAAACTTCTTCATCACTGTTGAAAGAAGCTCAAGTTGAGTCGTCTACCTTCCTTGGCTCCCCCTTCTTCTATTGCATATTCCGCTACACAGGAGATGTCTAGGCCGGTGACTCAGAAACAATGGTCATCTGGCCGTGCTAGCTGTGGATTTTTCACCAGCAGCAACCCCGAAAGTATATGCACAACTATGCATAGTTGTCATCAGAAAGTGGTCGAGTGAGTTTAACAGTTACAAGAATGGTTATTTATATTTCACAATTAATTGTATTTTTAACGGAAACAAAAAGAATGATTCAGAATTAATCATTGTCGTAACATACTGTAAGAATCATATAATATGAAAAAAAGAGATAAGTAATGTGCGTTGAATCATTCATGTTGTTAACTAAGGACTATGGTATTCTACTTAACAGTGACCTATCTACTTGCTAAATGGTAGTGGTAATTCCTAGGAATATCAGTATAAAAAGATGAAACCAATGAATCTGCTGGAAGTATTCTTACCCACGTTCTCTTTCTATTGGCTCAAATGAGTTTCTCTTGAATCATGGAAAAAAAAATTGATAGAAAAAAGCAAATTGATATCATGGTTTTCTTCAATATTTTATTTAAGAAAAGCATACCGTAAAAGGGAAGTTTGTTTCTAAAAAGCAAATTGATATTATAGTTCTAATCAATTGTTTTGGAGTTCCAACGATGGTCCAAATTGTTCAAAGTATATAATCAAAGAGCTTATTTGCCAAATAACAAAAAGAAAAAAATTAGATATTGGTAAAGAGAGATATGAATAGAAAATAGGAAAAAAAAAAGTTTTAGTTAGTTAGCGTATTTATGTTTTTTTATTGAATATAAGGTGCAATTTCCCTATAATCAAACTCGAATCAAACAGTTTCACTGTATGATCTCGCAATATCAGCATAGACGGTGTTAAAATTTACGAGATCTCACACACAAATTTATTTTAAATCACAAAAATAAATAAAAGAATTATGATACATTTATTTACGATAACAATTATATAAACAAATAACAAATTTAAACATAATTTTTTAATATCTATATTTTATAATAATATAATTAATTATTTGTATAAATGTATTACTTTAGTGTGTTTTGTACTTTATTAGTTTAGTGTGTTTTGTTACTTTGTTTACAAATTAAATATGTTAAAAATTATTTATTTATTACTTTAAAATTTTAAAATTTTCAAAATTATGGGTCCCCAAAAATAGAGACCACATCCCAATGTTTCATTGATATGCCCTCAAAAGGGTAACTGGGTATGAGAAAGCAGCCTTTGTTTTGCACCATCAAAGGTAAATCACGAAGCTGGATTAACTCATACAAGCCTTAGCAAGTAGTCTCCTATCATAAAACTCTCAACCAATACCTCAGGTACTGTTAAAAAAGGATTTATTCTCACAACCTAATATTCATACACTCATGTAGAACTTTTAACATTTTAAATCTCTCTTTCGTACGGGACAAAAATGATTAGAAATATAATGAACTATTTAACTTGTGATAATTGAGAAAACCAAACATAAATTAAACATCATTCACGAACTCTGCGAATCATTCATCCCTCGCATCTGGAGATATAAGTTTGAGCACCTTTTCTTGTCATTTTACACACCAACTTCAAGAGTTTCAACACCTAATTCCTTCCTTTTTTTAACAAGGTGTAACCAGGTCCAGGACCAACCCGACTAATCTTCCAGTGAGTTACTTCGTTCATAGGATTTTTAATTGATCTAAAACATTGGCACTATTTCAACTAGTCAAACATAAAAAAATTTGGATAAGTTATTCAAACTTATTTTTCATTAAACTGAATTGAATTAGTTATTTTAAAAGCACTTAAGACTATTAATTATATATCTTTCAAATAGAATAATATGACAATAAAATCATAGCTACCTTATTTATGTACCAGATTCTTGATATATCTTAGTCAACAAGCCATTTATCTCATCAAAAGAAAAGAAAAAGAACAAAGTTAAAGCCATATTAAAAGAAGAAAAAAGCATGTAAAGATAACAAAGCAAGCTTCTCATATACCAAAGGAATCAATCACTCTTCTATATTATAAACGACATTTCATCACACTTTTTGACACACACAAAACACATTTTATCACACACATATATATGTATGTATTCAATTTCTTACATCCTTCATATGTCCAATGATTTTGGTTATCATATAAGAAAGATAATAGTTATTATGATATAAGTTTTGTTTTCTTCTTTCATGGAGTCCGATCCAAACCCTAATGCTCTAAATCAATACATAAATCCAAGAGATTGCACTCAAGGCTTTTGTTCCACGTTTTGTCCTCAATGGTGTAGTTACATCAAGTTCTCTCCACCACCACTTTCCTATGAACAATTCCTAACCGACGGTGTTTCATCAAACCCTAGTGTTTCCCCTCTTCTCATCGCCCTCATTGGAATCCTTGGAAGTGCATTTCTCTTAGCAACTTACTACACTCTTGTCTCAAGGCATTGCGCCACCGACACAAACGATGAAGCTGCCTCAGACACGGGAAGATCTGATCTTATTATAGATGTTAACTCGCCAGAAAGTCAAGATCATGACAACCCTTTTGCTCATGAGTCTTCAAACGCCGGGTTGGACGATGCCGTGATAAAGAAGATAGGGTGTTTCAAGTTGAAGAAGCATCAAAGCGGGCTCAAGATCAATGTTACTGATTGTTCCATATGTCTTGGAGAGTTTAATGAAGAGGAGAGCTTAAGGTTATTGCCTAACTGTAACCACATTTTCCACGTGGTCTGTATTGATCGGTGGCTCACCTCTCACTCAAACTGTCCGCTTTGTCGGGGTAAGATCATTGTTCCTACCACTCAAGAAACCGATCATGTCTTTATGGTGATGAATCTTGATCGGTTTACTAGCAATGCTGGACCAGCAGTGGGAAATGTAATGGTTCTTGATCCTTGTGAAGAGGTTAGTGTTTCGATCAGTTCTCATCATCCACGACGATTCTCGGCCGCTGATATTGTTATGTGGATGAGCAGAGACGGAGAAGAGGAAGAGAGAAATTATGATCTTGAAAATGGAAACAGAGTGAAGCTTGTAGACTACTTAAAAAGATCATTCTCAAGTAGTGGATTGGTTCTTGGGGCTCAAGGACCGACTAGGAGATCCTAAACCTACTTCCTTTAAACCAAATTAGTTTCTGAAACATATATTATTGTACTTACACTTCGAGAAATTTATACAAAATTACATATATAATGGATACATTCATCATCCGGTTCGTTTTCCTAAGGATGGATTATATTTTTAGCCTAGATTTTTTCACTGTCTTTATATATGTTATCCATATATTTATTTCATGTCATAATTTATTTCTAAATTAATAGTCTCGCCATCATCACATACCATCAAGTTCATTTAACTACATTTTAAATACATATTCTTAAATAAATAAATTTCATTGTAAATTATCAATTTAAAAAGAAATAACCAAAATTTATTATTTCAGATGCTTTGGTTTTCATAGTGCGAACTACAAAGAACGAGTATCTAACCTTTTCATGTTACATTTTCCATTTTTTAAAGTGAGTTTTAGCTGGGTTCTCTCCCTTTGTGTTCCTCCCAATTATAGATTCTCTCGTTATAATGGTATTAATTGAGAAATCATGAGCTTTCGAGAAGAAAGAAAACAAAACTGAAAAACTATTTACTACTATATGAGCAAAAATACATAATCTCTGGTTTCACATTATAAGGTGTTTTGACTAAACTAACAAATATTAAGATAAACATTCTTCCGTTTTAGTATTTAATTTTTTTTTAAAAGAAGGATCATTGACCAATTATATTTCAAATTTTCATTAATTAAATGAACTAATCACTTCACTTTTTCTATTAGACTTCGAAAACAGTTTTATATTGTGAAACAAAAAGAACCTCCAAACAATTTATATATTGAAACAGAGGAGTATAATATTATTGTCCTTGGTCTCTCAGGCTTACTCCAATTTCCAAATGGCTCCTTCTCGAAAAAGTTAAACGAGAAAGCAAATTACACCTTCCCCACCAATTGCTTTCCAATGCCCCATGAGAATTCATGTACCATAACACCATAATACCCAATTGCTTTCCAATGCCCAATTAAAATATAAAACCATTTAAGTTTACCAATTATTTAAAGTCGCACACAAAAGAAAGAAAGTGGCTCCATGATTTAAATGAGGACCCCATACGGTATAATCTGTTTGAGCCGAAAATCTAACTTTGGAAGTCCAAACTCATGCAATGAATCGTTTCGAAAAATGATCTTCCCATCCAAATAATATCGTGTTTTGACATAAATTAGACACTATATTATCATGCATTTAAAAATCAAATGATTCTTGCAATTTGTTTAATATCATGGTTTTATATTTTTACCAGGGAAAATTTATGTACATATTTTATATGGATAAAACAATCCCTTATTGAAAAATTCCACACTATAGAAATGGACGAATAAAATGCAGGATGGAATCTCATTATTTATTTGTTATTCCAGATCCATCCATGTATACATAAAATGAAAATCAAGTTTAACTTTGTTTTATTCCCATTTTCACCCCCTTAAAATCTCTATATTGCCATTTCTACACTTTTTGCATCACATCCATATAAATATACAAAGCACATTACATATTCACAGATTTTCCAGTAGTACGATAAAACCTAACTTCAGGCCTTTTCTTTTTGCTAACACAACCAAAAGACCATTTCTTTCATTATATGAAAAAGACAAGAGACAAAGCTTCTGTATTAGCTATACCTTTGTGTGTAATCTTGTAAATCAAGAAACTAGCAAATGGCCAAAGCTTCTGTATTAGCTTTAACTCTTTTGCTTCTTCTTTTTAACCGGTGTTCATCCCATTGGAGATCTGTGAGGGATTCCCTTTCTTCTCTTGGCGATTCTGCAACTAGTAGATGTAGTCAGTGGAGGTGTTGATGGTCTGAAACTCTGGAGATTTGATATGTTCCTCCCAATCCCAATGCCGTCACCTGAATCCTCTGATTCCATCAAAAGGTTCTTCCTTCCCTTTTCAAAGCCTCTAGATGATCCAGCAATCTTTATTTCATTCCCAAGAAACATAGACAAATAAAGTTTATCAGAGAACCGTTATAAGATTGACAAAAAAAGATTGACCCATTTCAAAACGTTTTCATCTTTTTCTTGGGCGGCTAAAATATAATTGAATGTACTCAAAAATACAAGGAAATGTTAGGTGAAACTGTATGAAGCCCTTAAAATGTGAGGATGTTACTCATATAAATGTTGTTATTGAAACGTGTAAAGAGGGAGAACAAGTGTAGACCCAATACCAAAGATTCTTTCTTTTGACTCAAATACAAAATTGTAAAGTTGAACAAATGTACCTTGCAGCCAAGAGAACAGAAGCGGAAGCTATCATCAACGAGGCTACGATAGCAAACTTTGCAGGCATTGGTAACGCCTTTCCCTGGCCTAGGCTGAGGCCTCTCGTTCAAAAAAACCACTTTAGCACTATTGATCACATATGTTTGGATACCTGATATGTCAAGATACTTTTGTATCTCATTCACCCTTATAACATCATGATAAGAAGATCTCCTTATCTGCCAAAAACCAATTCAAGAAAATTAAAAAACTCAACACAAGAATACAAGAACTATTGCCAGAACGTACCTGAATGGTACGATGATCCTTGTGATGGGCAAGACAGAGAGAGCAGAGCGGACCGTTGGTGCAGTCTAAGCAATACATATTGCATTCACTCTTGTGGGAGTCTACATGAAACTTGCAGTGAACAAAGAATTGCTCTTTAAGCAGAGGTTTCAGCCATGGAGGCCATCGGTTATCTTCCTCCTCTGGTCCACCAGCTCCCTACAACAAATACCAATACAGAGTTTTGATTGATCAGTTTCAGAACACATAACCATTTGGTATATGATTTGATTATGTATACCTTAAGAGACCATTTAAACATATCTCTTAAAACTTCTTCTTGTGGGACAAGTTTGAAATTTGATTCTCTGTTTTATATTTCAATTTTTAAAAAGTTATCTATAAAGGAATCGTGTTAAGAACCCATAAATGTTCCAGATTCCTGCTCACTATTTTACTGGATTTTGGAGGATTAAAAAAGTATAAAATTGGTATATAATGGAAAGCATATTGTACCAAATGGTGACACCAAATAAAGTAAAATTACTAAAGGGAATAAAACATGTAGAAGAAGATGAAAAACTCTTTCAAAAGAGCATTGTTCTGATTCTTCAAGATAAAAATCAAATCCCTTTGTTAGGTACACGAAACAGAGCACTTAGATGAAATAAAAAACAGAGCATTCTAGTTAAAGGGTATTGTTTGAAATACAGAGCACTTAGATGACAAAAAACAGAGCACCTAGATGATAAAGCAGAGCACTTTATACGAAAAACAGAGCATTCTAGATAAGTGGTAGGTTTGAAATACCATGATTCTTCTGTTTTTAGGCTTGATTTCTCGGATTGTCTTCTCTTGATCTTCGATTGCCATTTTCGGGAGAAACTTGATTGCAGTAAAGCAAAAAGATAGTCTTTTCGAGTAAAGCTTGGAACTATTTTTTTTCCTAGAGAGAATGAAAATGGGTTTTAGAGAGAGAAAGAGAAGAAGTTTCTTGCAGAGAGAAGGCTGGGGAGGGAGAAAAGAGTCAGTCTCTCTCTTTATCTTAGCAAAGTCGACCAACAAAACCTCCTTCTCCTTTCCTTCTATTTTCAACTATATTCAAAATAATAATGTATTTATATTATTCCACTATGAGAAAAATCTAATTTTCTTTTTGCGATATTTTCAACTATATTCAAAACAATATTATCAAACAATTATTACAAGAATCTCACTCCTCTTTTTTGTCAAATTTTTAGTACATTATTATAAATATTAATATACTATAAGAATTTTTATAACTTTGTCTATAATTAGTCTATTTTCCCTATTTTGTTATGTAATTTTTTTTTTCGAAATATGTTTCTGTCAACTTTTTTAACAACAAATATGTGTCTGTCATTATTGGACTTATCTTACAAATTCATTATGCATTCATTAAATAATGGTTAATATTTTTCCGTTACATAGCTTTACAGTACAGCACTATTGTTGGGTTACACATTAAGTATTTCAGAACAAAATAAGAATTTTCCTTTCGTTATTGATATGGAGTTTTAAAACTTCAATTTTTATTTGGGAAAAGTTAGGTTTTCGAGTTAGATATGATGTTAGCCAAGTGGAGAAAAGTATTGCTCCATTATTGTAGCTTTGACATCTCATCTCTATCCTTTACAAATCCCATTAATATGTTTTTTTTTTCTTACATCAGGTGGTCTCTATCTATTTGTCCTCCTTTATTTTACTATTTTGATTAATGAATCCTAAAAGTAGCTATAGATGTATAAGTAAATATACATTTTGCGTTGCGTCATGTAATTTTTTTGTTAAGATGGTTTAACCCATCTCAATACTCAAACGACCAACCAACCAAAATATATCTTAATATTGTCAAACATGACCCTGATGACAAATAATCAAATATTAAGTTATATACGTAATATTGTCAAATATAACCGTAGTAAAATAAAATAAACGGAATTATTGAACAGATATACGGTAAAATCCTTAGAAAATCAGAAAACAGTTTTGGAGTTATGTTATTTTAAATTAGAGTTATGATGAAAATACACACATATATTACTCTATGCATGAGCATGAGTAAGGCTGGCCAGAAAACCCAGAATATGAAATCCACAGACCCGATCCGTTATCCAATTTAAAATGCGAAATACTCAAACAAATCTTATATGATAATACAAAATATATGCAAATCTAATATATTATTAACTAAACCAAAATGTATAACCTAAAAAATCTAAAATTAATAGTCAACAGAAATATTTAAATTATACTATTTAATTTAAATGATCAATTTAATATTTATTTTGATATGATAAATAAAAATAAGTACTATAAATTAAATAAATAAGTACTTCACAACTTACTCTTTGAGATAATAAGTATATTCAATCTATAAGGTTATGCGTATTGTTTACGAACTATATTTGTTTTTACACTTGATTTACACTTTGTTGTTATTTTTTTTTCAATTTGATGTGTGTTGGATTATTTTTTATTTGATTCAGCTATGTTTTCTTGTGTTTTTAAAGTTTTTATCCAAACCAAACCGACGTGACCTGAACAAAGGAATATAACAGAACATTAAAATATTATATCATTTAAACCTATATATAAATAAATCATAAAACAAATATTATGAAAAAATAGATTTATAAACTTTAAATCAGAAAAAAATATTTTTACATAAAAATTTATAACATATAATCGTATAAAATAAGAAATTATTATAAAGTAATTATGACCATGTGTCATATAAATTATATTATATATATCTTGTATTTAAATCATTTAAAATTTTAATATTTATCTTGCACTTATTACATTTGCCAAAGTTTAATCAATATACTTGGCATACATTATGACCGTGTTAATTATTAATTTTGAATATCAAATTCATACTATAAATAAGATTTGTGTATATAATATTTAAGAAGAAGGATGATATCAATAATTGATTTCATTTTTATAGCTTTTAAAGCGAGCAATAAGCGGACACAAGCTCGTGAATTAGACATTATAAGTTATAACCTAATCTATCTGTACTTGTTTACAACATTATTAATAAAGTGGAAACAAATGAAGAAATTTAGGTCAAAAATGGGTAATAACACCCTTTTAGTTTATTCTTGGGTTTGGCTGTTGTTCCAATTTAATTAGGTAAATAAACATAGCAAAGTCAGTATTAACTATTCCAATATACATCCATCACCTGAAAGGAGATTCCATTTTAAACTCATATCCTTTGACTATAAAAAAACATATGTACAGTAATTAATTTCTTTTATATACCAAAAAAAAACTTTTTTGAATTGCTGTTATGTCTCATTCTCATCTAGGATGAAAGGACAATTAGGTTTGAGTAACCAGAACATATACGTAATATCATATTTGAATTTAAAACTCGAGGAGCATTTTTATTTTCTCTTATTACATATGGAACTGACCACATTTTTACTTTTATTTTGATTTTAAATTTCTAAAATGATTGTTATTGAGCTATATATAGCCTATCACATTATAAGACATCCAAAGAAGGCTACTTATATACTATTAAAAACTCTTGTTAAGATAATACTATTTATTCAGTTTCATGTATTATATTCCTTCCGTTTCACAAATATAGATTTTTAGTGCTTTCACACATATTAAAAATCACATTAAATCACTATAATAAATGTATCATTTCGGTAATTTTCAATTTTCAATAATTTTAAACAATATTAATTCAATAAAGTTAATTATTTTTTTTAAGATCACAATTTTTTTATAGAAAATACAAAAAGTCTATATTTGTGAAGTAATTTTTTTTCTAAACATTTAACTTAATGAAATGGAAGGAGTATATTATAATATTCTACTCATTTCGTTGTTAAATGTTATAAATTACAGACTCCATGTTTCACGCGGATAATACAATTTGTTGGCCCGATCGATGATAAATCATTGAATCCTATAGCGTGTATTTAGTTTTAAAATAGATGCATATAATGTATACATATAGTAAAATAAGATAAAAGAATGACGACAAGGATATTAACTATTGAAAACATATAATATGCATTTCATAAACGTCATATAATAATAAAAGACATTATTCATGATGGGTAGATGAATGAAGATGCCAAATTGTTCTTTCAATAGAAAAGCCGAAGGATATTTGATACAATGTCGATACTAAAACTTAAAATGTTTAATTGTTTGAAAAATGTGTGCAGTAATTTAACAAAAGAACGCACAAGTCTTGTATGCGCTTTTGGTTGTCCTTTGACTTTGAAAAAGGACGCCATAGATAATTTGTGTGGTTGTAATTTTGTATTATTGTAATTACATGAGTTATATTTTTCCATCATAGCATTTCATATTACACACATAAATACATTTGGTTTTTGTAATTTAACTTTGTTATATATTATAGTACTCAGTATTACATTACACAGTACTAGTTCATACAATGTATAACTTTTCATGTTAACTTTTTGGTTTAAAACATATAAACACGAATTACATATTCCTTGATGATAAAACTAAAATACTATAAAAGGGAGAAGAATAACAATTGAAAGCTTTTTCTTCAAAAAGAAATAACAATTGAAAGGCATAGTCAATATTGAACCACTTGGACACGGCACGCAATATGTGACGCTGGTGGGCTCGCTCCTCATCGTCCATTCCCATTTCTTTATTACATTTCTAGAAGTTGCATTCAGTTGTTAACCATATCAAATAAAGAAAGAGTAGTGTCGGACCGTGCACAAAAAATAAGAGTAGTCTCGGACAAATATAAACATCTATGCATTTAGTCAAAGTCCAATCAATCTCAAGTTTTTACTAACACTCTAGTTACTGCATCTAATGATTAGTTTCTGTTACATTATAACTCGTATAAAAACTTGTTCTTGTTATCGATTCACAAATCCAATAATCTCGTATTTATGGATAAACATATGTTTTTAAAAGGAATAAACAATTCAAGAAACAATGAAATATTCTTATTTACATGAAGAGATATATACATACTATAAGGGATATATACACAAGTTATAAAAGCATCAACAGAATCTACAGCTTTTTATTAGCTACTATGCACAAAACAGAAAAGATTAATGCCTGATTTAGTCTAGGTAAAAGTCATCATGAATCTTTCTTTTGTCACACTTAGAATAAGTTCTTAGCTAATTAAGCAATCAATAAAGCCGACTAGATTGCCTCTTCAGTGTCCAGATGCTATAGTTTTTTTGGGTGGAGAACCAGATTTAGGTATGGCTTGGTCCATGACCAATTACTGTAGGAACTCATGGGCGTCTTCTTGTTGGAGACGCAGAGAATATGATTGATAAATAAAAACATCATGGCAGCACAGTCATATATATGACTAAAAGAGTCTTACTCCCAACACAAATCTCTTGCAAAACCATATAATCTTTCAATTTTTTTTTTTTGTCAACTTGTTCATTTCATTAGTCCAACAGGACAAATTGGATCGGTTTACAAACATAATTTAAGCCCATACAGAAATATGAGAAAGGCCCAACATCATACTTAAATAAAAGAAGCGATCCAGAAAAGCTTTGTCTTCCACGTATCTTAATCGAAGCTTCAGAACGCACAAAACAATAACACGTCTCTCACACGTGTCGTTCATGCATTGAACGGCAATCACGGCCGCCGAGAAGCTTCACCGCCGCAATTCTCTCTGTAACCGCTCCTCCATCTCTGTCTCTCCACCGCCGTAAAGGTTGAAAGCCTCACTGTAATGGACGTAGATGCCCCATTCACCGACTCCAAAGCTCCTAACTTTCGCCCAAGCCGTTTCGTTTGGTCAGAATTTCTATCCACCATCAGATGATAAAACTGGGAAGAACTCAGATGCTTCAAGAGGAGACCTTATCAGACCATCTTCACTATAAAAGATGCTGACTTTTCTAAATCTCCAACTAAAACAACTGAGATTAATCCACTACCACATATTCCTTTCGTAAAGGGTACTTCACTCCAAGCCGATCTACTGGCCCCACCTCAAAGGAGGGTGAAGGTTGATTCCCATAAAAGGAGTTGGTGCGTATCTGAGAAGAAGAAGATAACCCAACGCTAAACAAAACGGGATATGAAATAGTTTGCGAAAGAGGAGAGTTTTATTTAAAACTGAACCCAAAAAATCAAAGAAAAGAGAACATCCATGAAGAACAGTTTTGATTTTGAGTTTGGAGACACAACAAAAATCGCCTATGCGAAACATCAAAATCGCCAAAGCGAAGACTGATCCGCTAATCGGAAAACATAATCGCCTAAGCGAACAAAACAAATCGATCTTTCGATCGAAGAGTTATTTTATATCAAAACATAAGGCATATCTCTTTTTCCCTGTGAAAGATATGAGTTTGTGAACAGGGAAAGAAAGAGAGAATTATCTCTCTCTAAAGAAAAGAGAGAGAGAGCCTCAATCTTTCAATTATTTTCAGGAGTAACATTCAAAAACACGGCTGTATATATCTTTATCATAACAATTAAATCTTTTTCTGCAAACAAACAAAGATTAATAAAAGTATATTTATGACATATCCAATAGTATCCATATAGGGTGATGATAACATCAATAGGCCACGTCTCAATTCCAAAGAGCTCTTCAAAAACAGAGAAACGTGTCTTACTTCTTGGAAGTTTCCTAGACATTTCTTTCATTCTTCTCTGTAAAAATATTAAACCATGAGAGACCTCGTTTTCTTCTTACAGCATTCTATCCTGAAGATCACTGAAGATGCCAGAGGCAAAAGTTCCAAGCTTCTTCTTCGTTTCGCCTGCTATGTTCATCACCGACGAGATATCTTGTTGCGCCTGTGTCAAGACGATACCAGAGCCCAAACAGGTTAAAAAAATCTGAAGAAGAAGCAGAGATTTAGCAAGTATGGATCTTTTTTTACCTGGAAAGAAAGCCGGTTAATGAGATCAGTAGCAGTTATATCAACATTGGAATAATCATCTTGGCCGTGACCGAAAAAATCAGCGCTTGATATAGATGCTGAGCCCTGCAACATCCCACAATGGCATTAGGAATCATAGGAATGAGAATGTTTTCTTGTGTGGAACGTTACTCACTGAAAACTTCTGAAGAGTAGCTTTTGATTCAAGATCAGCGTTTTTGTTCTGATCCCCAAAGTACTGAGCAGAAGAAATGGACTTTGCGTTTGTAAACTTCTTTCTTGCTTCATCTGACTCTTCAACCTAGTAATAACACATAAAAAATTTAGATAACGGGTAATAATACTATTTTTCCTTTCTGAGAAACACAATGGCTTTACTTGAGATTTTGAGGAGTTGGAGCTTGGTTTCTTGGGGTAAGAACTGTCCATTCCAAAATCCGAAAAGAAGCTGGAAGACTTTGGTGGAGCAACATGAGTTCCACCAACGCTTTGTCCTCCAGATTGAAAGTCGTCATTGTACTCAAACCGAGACGCATATGAAGATGATTTGCTTCCACCGTTATTAGTTGAAGAAGCAGGAGGAGGAATGATCGGTGCAACTTCTTCAGGTTTCTGCTCATAGAGATTTCCCGTTGGCTGCATAAAAAAAACAGATCTTTCAATCAGAGCAAAGAGAACATAAACCTGAACCTGAGGACTAACCTTAGTAGTAAGTTTCCTTGCACCAAGACCACCAGTTTTACCCGTCCTTTTAGCACCAATGGGTTTCTTAAACGTACTAGGCACAACTGTATTAGAAGCTTTAGGCGAAGAGGTTTCCTTGACAGAATAAGAAGAAACTCCATTAGATGATTCCGCAGCAACGGGAGACTCAGGTAGAGCGTTAGTAGTATCTTCTTGTGAAATGGCTTTGGAAACTTCTTTAGCAAGAATCTGACGATACAAATCAGCAGCTCTTGAAGTATACTTAGCCTCGATTTTGCCACCGTCGGTCCATCCATGCTGCTTGAAGAAGACTTGAGCGCGGTTGTTGCCACCAAACATCATAGTCCTGAGCTGCTCAGGGCTCCACGAATCCAAATTCGTCGATCTACAACCATAATGAAACATCTTGATAAACGTAACGTGGCATGGTCCAATTCAATACAAGAAAGAGGTTATATAGTATGGTCAGTCTCATTCGAATAAAAGTCAAAACTCTCATCTTGTATTTGTTCAACCTCATGCTACAATTTTCAGAGCTCTAAATCTAAGCTCGGACATTTGAGATTTTGGAAGCTGTAAACGATTTAATAAATATTTTAATTATTTTTTAAAAATAAATTTGGGAGCTTATGTGTGCTTAATTTTCTTCAAAAAATTTGGAAGTCATTGGCTAATGTTTCATTCGGCTTTGCCCAAAAACCGGATATGCTTGCTAATGTAGCACATCAGAGCATGCCCTAAGATTTTAGAGGCTGTAAGCGATTTAATAAAAAACTTAATTATTTTTATTTTTTTTACACATTTAGGAGCCTATGTGTGTAATTTTTGTCAGAAAATTTGGAGACTATTGGTGAATGTTTCATTCGGTTTTGCCCAAGACCGGTTCTGCTGGATATTTTACTCCGACTCCAACATTTCGAACCGGAATCGACTCAAAAATAGCCGACCAAACTTTTTCGAAGAACTAGTTAGGTCTAAATGTGTAAGAGCCGAAAGATTCAGACCAGAAAGGACTCGACCCGAACCCGACCAAAATGTCCACCATGCCTACGTAAACCTAGAGATGGCAGTTCAAGGGCTTGCCCGCGGGCCTGACCCGAAAAGCCCCATTGCGGGGCGGGATTGGGCAAAGATATTGTGGCCCGTTTAGTGGCGGGTCTCGCGGGACAGGACCGCGGTGGTACTGGGCCGAAGCGGGACGGGCCGAAGCGGGATGCGGGCAAACATTGAGGCCCGCTACACTTTTCTCACCGAGAACAGAGCTAAACGGTGATCGGGTGATGACTATGGCCTATGGCCATTCTTGCGCGCCATTCTTGCTCTCTGTGTTTCTTCCCTTTCGATCGACAATCACAAGCTCTTGTACATTATTTGGATTTTGTTTTGGTGTTCATTTACATTATTTGGATTTGATTATTTGGATTTACCATCATTGACTCATGTTTTAAAGAAGTTTTTTCATTAAAACTCCTTAATGTAATCAAATATGGTTTGTACGCAAAATACATAGATTACTACACCATTACATAAGCTTCAGCTGATCAACTTATTCTAACCCATTTATATTAAAACACTGAACTGAAATTACTCATGTTATGTACTCGTGTTGTTTCTTGAAAACAAAGCTACAACGGTTTCAATCAGTTTTGTTTTAATGTTCTGTCTCTTATGTAAAACATTGATTCCATATACTAATATGCATTTTTTTTATTGGTGTTTGGTATGCAATGTTCACGTGAACTGACATGCAGGTTGCAAGTCGTTTCTATGATAAAGGAGGAGAATAATATGAGCATATGAAGGACACTTTCATTCTGATCTATATTAACATGTTACATTGAGTTTCTATGATAATCACACAATAACTAGGTTACTAGTATATACTTGTGTTCTTACATAGATCTCTTTCTTTCTATGTTTATATGTTACATTGAGTTTCTATGTGCGCTTTTGATATGATTCGCAATCCTTTGACTGAGCATCATTGTGTTCAACTGATTCATAAGACATGTTGTGTTTTCATCTCTATTGGTCTCTTTTTCTTGCAGGTGCTATGCTCAGGATACAGATGGCGGGACGGGAAAGGCGGGTCGGTACATCCCAGTTGCCATCAGTAGCGCATGTGTTGATGAAAATCGGAGTCCCGCGGGCCTGTACCGCCAAGGCTTGTGCAAGTCACGGGTCGGAATTGGGTAGCTTTTCTAGGAACCGCATCCCGCGCGGGCCTGTATCGCGAAGACCCGCATTGACCGTGTACCGCGGCGGGGCGGGACAAGGCGGGTCGGTACAACCCAATTGCCATCTCTACCTAAACCCTATCAAAGGCATCAAATGGTGAAGAATTGAAATAGTAACCTGACGAAGCTGATATGAACACCGAGACTGCGATGAGTAGCAGAGCAATCGATGCAGAGGAAAACACCGTATGTGACTGATGCCCATGTCGGATTCTTCGCACTGCAATCGAAGCATACCTACACACAAAGATCTACTCAAACAACCTTCCAGATCCATCAGAGGGGAGAGAGAGAGAGAGAGAGAGAAACCGAACCTTGTTCTCAGATTTGGATTTCAGTTTTCTGAACACAATGTTCTTGTCGGTGAGATTCTCGGAAGAAGCCATCAACAACAGATCACCCTCTCTACGACGAAATGAGACAAGTTTTTGAAATCAATGCAATCTAAAAATATTATTGTTTTTTTCTTTGAGTTTCCTCTTTCGTTTTCTTCAAATCAAATTTGATGAGAACATTTTGATCTGACGGTACTACCCCTCACTAGACTCTGCCTACGAAAAGGTATAAAGCTTGGTGATGCTGTTGTGAAACGACACGCAGTGCGTAGTTCTATTTCCGAAGGAACATGGATGGTAACTGACCAACCACTTTTATTATTTTTCCATGTTCTTCATTCTCAATTCATTTCTTTCTTTTTTTCTTCTAATCATCTCATGTCGATGACAAAAAAAAAAGAAAAATCATCTCATGTCAACATTTTTTTAACTAAGGCGATTAATTAAGTATATTAAAAATTCTATATATGGAAGGTCAATTTTTTTTTGTTACGTTTCATGAACTTCGAACTCAAAATTAGTTGTTATTTAATATATTGACTAAGATCTATTATACAGATATATATATATATACATATAAATTGTATTTTATATATTACTTATTTTATATATTACTTAATGGATGATAAAAAAATTATATACTATATATATATATATATTACTTAATGGATCGGAATTTATAATCTTCTATACAAGCCTCTTTACAAATTAAAGATTATATTTTATTAATCGTTACTATCCCAACAGATTATCAAACTAACATCTTTTTACTATTTTTATTGGAGTTTACAGTATACTCTGAGCCGGCCTTTTGGCTAAGCCAAGAAAACAATGGTTTCCGACCGTTTTATTATAAAGTCAAATTCGACCACAAGTTTCGAAAACTTTGTTTTAGTCTAGTGGTAAAATCTACAAGGACCAGTGGCCAATTTTTTTTAATTTGCTTTTGGCCATGGATGTTCTAGGACCGGCTCTGAGTACACTCTCTCTATTTCACCAAATGCAACATAACCTACATCCTTCGTATTCACATATTCGAGTCATACTGCATACGTAAGCTCTCTTTCACAGTTCCCATTTCTGCAAATCAATAAACCAATTGATTCCACTATCACACTTATTGAAGCCAATATCCAGCGTGAAACAACATTACTTTAAGCCCAAATCCAGTACAGTTTCGGTTGAGAGACGCATCTACTCCATGTTACACCACTATTCCATTAAGAAAGTCTTGATACGTGAAATCAAGTTTTGAGAAAGAAAAAAGGTATTTGCGCCCCAAATTCAGTAGCCGAAAAGTTCTAGGCCCATCTAAATTTGGTTTTGTGTACTTTAATGCGATTCTAAAAACGTTACTGTACGACAGACACGGAGGTTTCGTCGGATATACGCAGAGAGAGCCCAACATTTTTGGCATTTGTTCTCACTGAAAAACAAAGCAAGATTTCATTTGGCCAATTAGCAGAAAAAAAACAAGAGACCCACAAATAATAGAACGTATAATGTGTTTTCCCAAACAAAAAAAAAAGAACGCATAATGTGGTATTTTTAATTAATTTAATCAATACAAGACCTTTTATTTGCCTTTATGCTCTCAAGTCTTTTTCTCCTTTATATTTCGAAATTGTCCATGCTTTTTTTTATCATGCAAAAAGTTGTGTCGGATAACGACTTAAAAACTGTGTTCAGAAATAATTATATTTTTTTTGACTAATGGTTTAAGAAATAATATATAATTATATTTTAGTTGCAGTACTTGCTTTTATTGATTTTTTTGTATACATAAATTTAAGAAAGCTTAAAAGTTGTATCCAAATCTCAGAGTTAATAATTGTGAGTACTCGGGTGTCACCATTCACCGTTTAATTATATTTTTTTGGTGGTTAATCTATCATCTAACTATATTTTTCTTAAAGGAAGCAGCTTTTTCCTCCAAGAACCAACTAATTTAACAACTCACTTGTTGTGTAATTAAGTTGATATTTGCTGGCAAGGATTAGTCACACTCACAATTCACAAGAAAAGCAGACATGGACCCGAGCACCAAAAATGGGGAAGACAAAGATAATTATTTTAGGTGAAAAATCATTCTCATTTTTTATTGGTTTTTAATTATCACGATTATATAATATGTCGTGTGTGTTCCAAAAAATTTGTCGTGATAATTAAAAACCAATAAAGAATGAAAATGATTTTACAAATATTAATAAATTAAAAGAAGGATTTATATTCTCTTTGTCTTTTCTTACGTAATCGTTATAATTAAAGATTAATAAAAAACGAGAATATTTTTTTACTTAAAATAATTATCTTTTTTTAATGAGAATGATTTTCACTATAATTTTAAGTGAAAAAATAATAAAGAATTAAAAATACAAAATAATTATAGTAAAATAATTTTAATTCCAATCGATTTTTTTGGATTTGTACATGTTCACTGAATTTTTAACACACCTTAAATGATAATATTTTATTAAATAGAATTTAAAAATTCAAAAATAGAAATAAATTCATATATCAATGTGTTGTAAATAAAGAGATTAGATTAATTCATAGATGATGTATAATCTATATGTAAATGAGCAGTAAATAAACATTTATATTTGTAGATATCTACAAGTAATGTATTGTAGTTTTGTACATAAAATCAATCAAATTTGAAATATGTTGTCGGCACAAGTCTATTTTTTATTATTCAACTATAAAATCCCGAACTAGTTTAAAATTTGTTCCCAATCAAGTTATGTCTATATAAACCAAAAACTAATTAATAAATAGATAAGATCAATATTTTTTTTGCACTCATAGTGAATTTATATATTATTCTTTTTTAAATGTTGGTTATATTATTTGTAACACTTATTTAATTTTTCTTAAAAGCTAAATAAAATGATTTTATAGAAATAACAGTCACAACTAATCTTGATTTTTATTTTAAAAAAAGACTAAACTACGATCCAGTGATGATATTTTCATTCAGTTGTATCTTCCATTTACAAAGTATGATATAGTACACCATGAAAATTAACTCATAAATTCTTCTAGACTAAATATGATAAACATACAGTGTAAATGGTTTCAAGTGCCGACAAAAAAAAAGGTTAATGGAATAAAACATTCATTTACGTTTGTTCAAAAACTAGAACCAAGCATGTCAAATATAATCTTTCCGCTGAAAATAAACATATCATTCACAACATTTTTTAAAAAATACTGATTGATCAATATAAACTTTTAAGCAAACAATTTTATTTTCCTTCATCAACATATTATTTACAATATTTTTTTTTAAAATATATACAGAATCTTATTATTTCCCCAACAATCAAAGAAAGAAACGCCACTAGCTACTTCCTCTCCGTCTCTCGCCGGGAAAAGTCTCTCTCTCTCTTTAAGTCCACCGGAGAAGGCTATGTCTTCGACAAATGTTCAACTAACCGACCACCACCTCAACCAGTCAACAAACGGCACAAACCTCTGGTCAACAACCGAAGACAATGCGTCTGTAATGGAACCTCTCATCGGCTCCGAACACTCTTCTCTCTGGCCTCAACCACCTCTCACTCCTCCTCCTCCTCACGTCACCGAAGACACTCTCCAGCAACGACTCCAAGCATTGATCGAAGGAGCTAGAGAAAGCTGGACGTACGCCGTGTTCTGGCAGCTATCCCACGACTTCGCCGGAGAAGACATCAGCAACACGGCGGCGCTGCTAAGCTGGGGCGATGGCTACTACAAAGGCGAGGAGGAGAGGAAGTCGAGGAAGAGGAAGCCGAATCCCGTCAGCGCGGCGGAGCAAGAGCATCGGAAGAGAGTGATTCGAGAGCTCAACTCTCTGATCTCCGGCGGCGGAGGAGGCGGAGGGACAGTCAGCAGCAGCGGCGGCGGGTCTTCCGACGAGGCGGGAGACGAAGACGTGTCGGATACGGAATGGTTCTTCTTGGTTTCGATGACGCAGAGCTTCGCCAACGGCTCTGGTTTGCCCGGCCGAGCTTTCTCGAGCTCGCGGACCATTTGGCTCTCTGGCTCGAACGCCTTGGCTGGATCGAGCTGCGAGAGAGCTCGCCAGGGTCAGGTTTACGGGTTGGAGACTATGGTTTGTATACCGACTCAAAACGGCGTCGTTGAGCTTGGTTCGTTGGAGATTATACATCAAAGCTCGGATCTTGTTGATAAAGTCAACAGCTTCTTCAGTTTCAACGGTGGTGGTGGTGGAGGCGAGTCGGGTTCCTGGGCGTTTAATTTGAACCCGGATCAAGGAGAGAATGATCCCGCCACGTGGATTAATGAACCGAATGTAACCGGGATCGAACCGGTTCTTGGGGCTCCGGCGACTTCTAACTCTGATTCTCAGACGGCTTCGAAGCTTTGTAATGGAAGCTCAGTGGAACATCCTAAGCAGCAGCAGAACCCGCAAATCTCGAGTTCCGGGTTTGTGGAGGGAGACAGCAAGAAGAAGAAGAGATGTTTGGTTTCCGACAAGGAAGAGGAGATGCTGTCTTTCACTTCTGTTCTTCCATTTCCTACGAAATCGAACGACTCGAATCGCTCTGATCTCGAAGCCTCGGTTGTTAAAGAAGCGGAGAGTGGTAGAATCGCGGCTGAACCGGAGAAGAAACCGAGGAAACGAGGGAGGAAACCGGCTAACGGAAGAGAGGAGCCGTTGAATCACGTGGAGGCAGAGAGACAGAGAAGAGAGAAGCTGAACCAGAGATTCTACTCTCTGAGAGCTGTGGTTCCTAATGTCTCTAAGATGGATAAAGCTTCTCTTCTGGGAGACGCCATCTCGTATATCAATGAGCTTAAAGCTAAGCTGCAAAAGGCTGAAGCTGATAAAGAGGAGTTGCAGAAGCAGATTGATGGGATGAGCAAAGAGGTGGGGGATGGGAATGTGAAAAGTTCGGTTAAAGATCAAAAGTGTTTGGAACAAGATTCAGGTGTGTCCATAGAGGTGGAGATAGATGTGAAGATCATTGGTTGGGATGCGATGATTAGGATCCAATGCGGTAAGAAGGATCATCCTGGTGCTAAGTTCATGGAAGCACTCAAGGAACTGGAATTGGAAGTGAATCACGCGAGTTTGTCGGTAGTGAATGAGTTCATGATCCAACAAGCGACTGTGAAGATGGGGAATCAGTTTTTCACGCAGGATCAGCTCAAGGCTGCTCTAATGGAGAGAGTTTGAGAAGGGATATGAAAGAAAAGTTAGCATCTAAACCGGTGAAATAATGCAAGGATATCATAGTAAGAACCAGTAAAAATCTCATGTGATTGTAGTGTAAACTGTATTGTGTAAGGGTATTTTTGTAGCAGAGCACCCAACTTGTTATTGATGCTTTGTTAGAGAAGTTTTTAAGTTTAGTAGTTTGATGGTAATTAGTATAGTTTGGGTTTTAATGTTTTCATCAGATTAAGCTGTCTTTTGGTTCGTTTGGTGAATGTATTTGCGTATGTACATATTATGTAATGAAATAAGGCTTCTTTTTGTAGTGAATAAAATCAAAATGGGATTCAAGTTTCTGACTTCTCACTTTCAAGTCAGTTTTATTGATGTTGTGGTTGGTTTATGAATCCATCTCAGCCACATATAATTCTTTTGGAAGTATGTATTAAAAGAGGCATCTAATTTGGTGGGAAAGAATATACCAATCACACCTCTCATTAGGACCTGAAACTAGTGTGGATGCGTATGTATGATAGGGATCATTCTATTAGATCATATAATTGGGATGTGATTTCGAACCGAAGTCGAATTAATTCAGTGTCTATTTTATGCAGACTCTTGTGTTTTCTTGGTCACATTTTAGAGTGTAGGTCGACCATAAGGCAAGCCATCCAATCAACCGTTTAAAAGATATAGTTTTAGAGGGCATAATTTTATTTAGTTTTCTCATATTAAGAATTTGTAAGTATTTATATGTAAATATGATTTATAGTTATATTGATAATAATAATAATATTTGTAAGTATTTTATTCTTAATTATAAAAAATATTAATAAATATATTGAATAAAGTGTTGTTAAATAGTAATTATTTTTAAAATATGAAATTATGTATATTAACAATTTTCTTATTAAAATTATGATTGACAACAGTGAAATATTTATGATAACATTGACTAATATTGCTATGCAGTTAACTTGATATTGTGTTTAATGTGATTATATTATATATATATGATATTATATAAAAGACATATTGTTTATGTTAGATAAATCGATTTCTGGTTTTAAATTTCCGGTTTGGGTGAACCAGGTTGTATTTTTAGTTTATTATTGTTATTATTTTACATTTTTCACTTATTTTTTACTTTAAAACAAAAAAAAACTCAAAATTATATAATATGAAAATCTGTTTAATATTAGTTGTTTCAATATAGAGAATAAAAATAAGAGGTATGACTCTGACATGTGTGGTCAATTATTAAAGAGAGGGTAGATGGGTTTATTTCTGGAAGGATATCAAGGAGAAAGTTTAATCATACAAAAAATGCGGAGACATGTGTGGTCGAATATTAAAGAGATTGTTCTGCAAAATGTACTATTATTTTTGCTTTCTTTTAAGCAATAATACTCAAAAACGTGTGTGGGAGTGAGTGAAGAAGATTGAGAGAACGTGCAATAGAGGTGAAGAAGAAGAAGACGAAAGCATGCGCAACAAAAAGCATCCGGTCATTTTCTTGGGGATATTATGGCCAAAATAAAAATAAAGACAAGAACGAATGTGACGAGTTATTGTTTGTACATACTAGATAGACTATAGTCACTCCAGAGTTTTCTTTCAAATATAAATTTATGAGGTTAAAGATGATTTGTGAGGTTGTGTAAAATATCCACGAGACCCAGGTAAAATGTTTTGAAGATCTATAGAGATTTAAGTTGCGTGAAACAAAATTGCTTGTTTTGGGCTTTCTTGGTTTGGACTGATTTAATACACCTTTTATAGTAGTTACTATAAATAACAATGCAGTTATCAGTCGTATCCTCCGAGTTGGCTGGTAATTGTATAGAGAGAGAAAGTAGATCTACCTTGGGTCCGGCGGACGGCCGGCGCGTGAGCGAGCGTGCCGTCGCCGGAGCCCTCTGTCATTCGCCAAGGTGTTCCTCTTCCGCTTCTACTGGTCTGCCTTCCCCGACCGCCTTGTCCGAGCTCTGGCTAAGTCCCCAATCGTCGTCGTCATCTCGCGAAGTACCGACTGTGATGGTGGATAACCGGCTGGAGTAATGACGCGGGCGTGTGGAGGGTCACGGCATGGTGAAGTCGACATGTCAGTTTTTAGTTTCAATCCGGGAGATGGATGCTTACACAGATCCGTCGCCGCCGGTCCTAGTCTCCGGGAGGTAGGGGCTTCCGCAGCTCAGCCATCGCCGGCTCTGTTTCCGGGGGGTGAAGGCTTCCATAGTCTTGCGCCGCCGGCTTTAGGTTTCTTGTCGTGAGGTAGGGTTTGTTCCCGTGTTTTGGTTTGTTTGGTTGTGTTTTTGGTTCTTGGCTCCTGTGGTTCGCGGCTTCACTTTTTCTGGATGAGATCTCGATTTAATCGATTGAACTCGTCGATCTTTAGACAAAGCATGAATCGAGTGAGATGATTTGTGGTGCCGTTCTTTTGGGGAGGGTGTCTGGGGGACTCAGAACGAGTTCGTTGAGTTGTTTTTCTATGGAGGCTCGGAGGTATTACGAGCTCCGGTGAAACGTCGGTTACAGTGTCGCTGCTTTCGAAGCGGCGTCGATCAAGTTGCGGTGGATAGGGTGAGTTCGCGCAGATGCGAACACGTGTCCGACTCCTTTCGGTTTTGGGTCGCTAGCAGGCGGTTCGGTTCCAGCTGTTTGGGCCCTAGGCCTTTTGTTTTAATTTTTGGCTTTTTATATGGGCTTTATGCTTTGTATTTGGCGGAAAACGTTGGGCCTCGGCCTTTTGATTTTTAATTAAAATTGACGGAAAAAAAAAAAAAAAATATCAGTCGTATCCTGCCATAATTATACGCACACTGCACACATGGCTTTTGTCTTATTATGTTGTAGTATTCCCAAGACGATCGAATATGCTATGCTTTTCTACTGAACCGAACTGAATTAAAATAGAATGAGTAATACTTTTCTGAAATATTTGCATGGTTTTCTGTGTGAATAATTTTTTCTCTCACTTTTTAAATTGAATCCCCAGAGGCCGAAACTGCCTGAGGATTGGGCTTTTTTGCGTTCAGGCCTCATCCATTAATCTTTCAGTTTGCATTTGTTTGTATTAGATAATACGAAGGTGTTAAAAATATTAATTTTGTTTATTCTCAATTTACAGTTAAGTACAAATTTATCATATGAGCCAATCTGGTTCTTCTAAAATTTGAGCTTATAATAAGAAGGTATTTATTTTTGGCTTTTGATATAAAAGAATATCACATTCATCACCAAACATTTAAATAGCACTTATAAAAATTGATTATATAAAAATGCTAAAATAATTAGATTATGTAGTTAAATAGATTTTGCTAGTTCCGTCATTGTGGATTTGATGTTAGGAGTTTTCAAGGCTCCTAAGACAAATGTTGTAGTATAAAAGATTGTCGAACCAGTTCTGAGGGATATCAAAGCACTGAGAATGCAAGTACTCACTTAATCTAAGTGCAACCAATGATTTAGATGGGTTTTAAACTACTACTAAACTAGAATGCAATAACAGAATGATACTTTCTTAACTAAGGGAAAAGAGAACTCATGGGCATAGGGATTAGACCTTGGGTGATCAAGTATCGAATTAAGGATGGCAAATGATCAATCAAACTATCAACCTTAAGCCTAGACACAATTCTAAGCAAGCTCTATGTCTAGATGAATGCTCATTTGCTAACATATCTCAAACATCAAATGTCTTTGGTTGAATAATATGAAAGCAATCATTAATAACAAGTCTATTAGCTATCTTAGCATCTTTAACAACAAATGTCTTTGGCAAAGTATACTAAAAGCCTAGGAGAGTTGTCTCGGGCATTTCATCGAACACCTTTCGGGTGAGAAATGCCTAAGGATCAACTTTTGAGTGGCCAACTCAGAAGATGCATTATGATTACTCTACTAGCAAGGAAATATGAATGATCTACACTAAAACATCCTAGCTCTAACCTAATCACCCTTAATCTCCCTAACCCATGAATTCAAAAGATGATTACTCACTAATCTCCATGATTCCTCTTAAACCCATATTGGATTTTAGATTAACCATGTAGAGAAATAGATAAGAAATCAACAAGAACACAAGATGAAAGCAATGAAATCTGAATCAAAAGAGGTTTTTTACTAGTTCTTCCCTAGAAAAGAGATTATATCTTGCCTCCCTTGGCTTACAAAGTACTTAACTTAGGTTTTTGAAAGTGTAAAACATCAAAACAAATGACCAAAAGGTCCCTGAAAAATCATAAGTTTCGTCCAAGCAAAACACGCGGAGGGACTTCGTGGTGTAGCTCCGAGACGTAGCTCTGGGTTGGGAGCTACCTTATGGTGTCGCTCTGGAAGGTCCCTCCAGGCCTATGTTTTGGCCTCCAAAGTGATGAAAAGGCGAGTGACGTAGGGGTGTAGCTCTGGAAGGTCGCTCTGGGTTGGGAGCTACCTTATGGTGTCGCTCTGGAAGGTCCCTCCGCGATGCTCGACCAGGATGGATATGCCTCTAGTAAATTGATCATAACTCCTTCATTACATCTCCAAATGACTTGAAACCACTTCCATTAGAAAGCTAACTCGATTTTCTGTGTCTCCACAAAATCTTAGCAACAGAAGATTTCTCTAAGGCCTCCATCCATGCTCATCTTTCACCCCATTTTGGATCATAATGCTCCCAAACATCTCAAATCACTCCATGGCACACTCCAGCACCTAATAAGGACAATGAATGCAAAATGCAACCTAGACATGGCTAAATCCTAATCTATATGATGAAAATGCTCATGGATGAATGGATAAAACAATGTAAATATGCAAGATATCAACTCCCCCAAACTTGTTCTTTTACTTGTCCACAAGTGAACTTTCTAGAACTCATAGGGAGAGAGGTTGAAGGTGGGAGCACATAGCCAAAAGAAACACAACTAGCACACTCTCTTATTACACTCTAGCTTCTCTAGGCCTATCTTAACTCTTTTTGTTCTTACACTCATCATCAAGCATCCACACATTCAAATCAACCAACTCTCACATTCATTAAGCACAAAACATCAGGTGAATTCTTGCAAATGGTCAGTTGGTCCAAGTCATTTGGTTGGGTAAGGGAAGGCTTTTATTCAAGTGATTCAAGAGATTCAAAACATATGATCTTTAAGGTGGTTTACTCTCGAAACAAGTAGCCTTGACATTGCACATAATATATCTAAGAAAGGGATCAACTCATGCATACAATGCTCAATCTCCATTGTTCTACCCTTTTCCCAAACATACAATTACACAATCATTCCCAAATGTCAAACCCAACTCACATCTCTCACCAAAAGATCCTAAGAACATCAACTCTTTCTCTTTGAAATCTACAAGGGATTTTTCACAACCTCAAAACATTTCTTAGCTCTTAACAACTTTGCTAGCCCCCTTTTTCTTTTTTTTTTTTTTTTTTTTTCGTTTTTTCTTTTTCCTTTATTTTTTTTTTATTTTTTTTATTTTTTTTTTTTAGGCTGGGGGCCAAGACTTTTCAAAACTTGAGCTAGAGGCTTCTCTACTTATCCCAATAAAACAATTCACTTAAGCACAAAGAGTCTATTCTTTTCCTTTTCATTCCTCCCAAATCATAATCACAACACTCACCCCCCACCTATAGCTAGACAATAGAGTGCCCAATCTAGCAAGAATGAAGATCAAGCATTGTCGTTCCCGATACTCTCAACATTATGCACATGTAAGACTTTCCGAAAAAGGCCTCACTCATCAAACAATGAAAGCTTAAAAGGAGGGAAGGGTTTTGGGAGTGGTCTACCACTAGAGTTTGTCAAAATAAGATTGGCATAAAGGATGTGACAACTCAAGTGTGTATAGCCATGACTCAGTACACAAGGGACCATGAGCAAGAGGCATTAAGTTCGTTCAGTTCAAATAAGGTTGTAGTTGGCTTCAAAGACTGAGTTTCAGCAATCAACAAGTTTCAGGAAGAGTTTTCAAGGCTCGAAACATACAAGTCTTTTTGAGAGGTGCAAAAGCTACTCAGGTGCAACGTAGTGTTCTTTACAAGGCATTTAAAATCATTGCTCCCAATGCATGTGAATGCAACCTATATGCTCTAGACTCTCCTAGAAATGCAAATGATGCAAACTAAATGATTGATTTTTTTTTTTTTTATGCAAATAGGTATGCAATGCATGACTCAATGAAACAACATCAAAGCAAACATGATCAAATACTTGGTACCTCCCCCAAACTTGAGTTACACAGTCTCTGTGTTGTCAAGTAGAGAGAGAGATACCGAAAAGAAGACTAATATGCAAAAATAAAATGGTATATACAGGGGAGTGTGATGGGTTACCTTCTATGGGGAATGAGTAGAGGGAGATGATCCCTCCTCGTCGTCCTCAGGTGGTAACTCTTCAAGGTGCTCATCAGCAGGAGTGTCCATCTCTTCAATGTAGAAGGCTTGCCCGAACACAGTTGGTTTCCTCATTTTCCTCTTGATGTCAAAGTGGAGGATGTTCTCTTTACCCAAATGGAGATCAATCGTGCCTTCCTTCACATTAACAATAGCTCCTGCTGTAGCTAAGAATGGTCTTCCTAGAATCAATGGATCTTGAGCCTCCTCACCCATCTCAAGCACCACAAAATCTGTAGGTATCTCATACCTTCCAATCTTCACAGGGAGGTCCTCTAAGATGCCCACAGGATACTTCACTGAACGATCAGCTAACACCAGAGAGAGTCTACACTTCTTGAACTGGGTGAATCCAAGCTTCTTTGCAACAGACAAAGGCATCAAGCTGACACTAGCTCCCAAATCGCAGAGACTTTTCTCAAATACCATAGGTCCAAGAGCACAAGGTAGTGTGAAGCTTCCTGGATCCTCTAATTTCTCTGAAGCATCAAGCCTCTGGATGATGGCATTGCACTCATGGGTAAGAATCATCATGCCTTCCATCTCCTTCTTCTTTGCAGCTACAGCATCTTTCAAGAACTTGCTGTATTGAGGAATCAACATAAAAGCATCGATGATGGGCATTGCAACCTGAGCTTCACTCATTTGCTTCTCAAACAGAGCCTTGTATTTCTCTAGCAGCTGCCTCTTGAATCTACCAGGGAATGGTAGTTTGGGTTCATAGGGAGGAGGAACAAAAGAACTTTCACTTGCTGGAGTAACAACTTCACCATCTTTTACTGTCTTCTTCTCTTCCCCAACCTTTCCTTTACCTTTGGCTTCTACTATCTTTTCCAAGATCTCGTCATTGATCTTCTCATCAACAATCACCACTTCATCATCTATGTTGATGGCAACCCCCTCACCTAGTTTCTCAGCATCCTTGGTGAGGGTTTTAGGAGGTAACTGTTTACCACTCCTAAGGGTGATAGCTTTGGCCTCCTTGGGGTTTTGGTCAGACTTTCCAGGTAGAGATCCTTGCTGGCGATTCTGGTGAGTGTTCATGGAAGCAAACTGATTCTCTAAATTCCTGACTGTAGAAGCAAGGTGAGAGAATTTGTTGTTGAGCTCATTGTAGCTCCCATCAATCTTGGTATGAAGGTTCTTCAACTCATAACCAACATGCTTCTCACTTCTAGTCTGAGACTCCAAGATTTGTTTCAGTAAGGTATCAGTGCTGCTCTCTTGAGGAGCAGAGGAGCCAGACGAGGGGTTTTGCTGAGGCTGATAGCTGCCTTGCTGGTTGTTTCTAGGCGGATAACCACTCTGTTGGTTGTTGGGATAGGATTTCTGTTGGTAGTTGTTGTACTGAAAGTTGGGCTCCTTTTTGTACCAGCTACCATTGTTGTTGATGAAGCACAACTCTTCCTGACCTTCCAAACCCTCAACCTCATTGACAGCAAGTGGATCTTCCTGCCTGGAGTTACCAACAAACTTCAGCTGCTCTTGGGTGGCTTTTTCAGCAATGAGAAGGTCGATCTTGTCTTCCAAAGCTTTGATCTCTTTCCTCGTCTGCTTATCATCTGTTCTACTGCCTCTGTCGTGGTCTCCACTGTAGACTGCATCACTCTTTACCATGTTGTCAACCAGCTCTTCTGCATCCTCCTCAGTTCTCCCCAAGAAAAACCCATTGCTAGCTGTATCCAGTCTAGCTCTGTACTTAGGAAGAGCACCACGGTAGAATGTGCTCAGCAAGCTCTCCTTAGAAAAGCCATGGTGTGGGCATTGAGCTTGGTAGCCCTTGAATCTCTCCCAGGCTTCACTGAAGCCTTCCAAGTTCTTCTGTTGAAAGCTGGAAATCTCGTTTCTCAGCTTAGCAGTTCTTGAAGTAGAGAAGAACTTCTCCAAGAATGCTTTCTTGCAGTCATCCCAAGTGGTGATGGAGTCGCTGGGTAGAGACTTCTCCCACTGACGTGCTTTATCCCCCAAAGAGAAAGGGAATAGCTTGAGCTTTAAGGCATCTTCGGACACACCATTGGTTTTTGACAACCCACAGTAGCTGTCGAACCTGTCCAAGTGATCAAATGGATCCTCTAGAGCCAAGCCATGATACTTGTTGTTCTCGATCACATTGAGGAGTCCTGATTTGATCTCAAAGTTGTTGGCTGCTACAGCTGGTGCTCGGATTCCCAATCTATGACCATGAATGTTGGGGCGGTCATAAGTGCCAATAGGTCGCGCTGCTCGCTGTTGGTTTTGAGGTATGTCTCCCATATCAGTATCCAATCTCTGCAAGTGAGCCTGTTGCTCTTCTTCTCTTCTCTTTCTAGCACACTCTCTCTCTAAAGCTCTGATATCTGCAGCTCTTGGAACTAGGTTTGATGGACCCCTGCTCCTCAAGTGCATACACCTGTAGATTAAAGGGAGGTGAAGAAGAATCAGTAACAAAAGAAAATAAAAATGACTTAGTCTCAAGCAAGTGACTAAATCTCAATGTTTAAATCTACTCAGAATTTGGCAACGGCGCCAATTTGATGTTAGGAGTTTTCAAGGCTCCTAAGACAAATGTTGTAGTATAAAAGATTGTCGAACCAGTTCTGAGGGATATCAAAGCACTGAGAATGCAAGTACTCACTTAATCTAAGTGCAACCAATGATTTAGATGGGTTTTAAACTACTACTAAACTAGAATGCAATAACAGAATGATACTTTCTTAACTAAGGGAAAAGAGAACTCATGGGCATAGGGATTAGACCTTGGGTGATCAAGTATCGAATAAGGATGGCAAATGATCAATCAAACTATCAACCTTAAGCCTAGACACAATTCTAAGCAAGCTCTATGTCTAGATGAATGCTCATTTGCTAACATATCTCAAACATCAAATGTCTTTGGTTGAATAATATGAAAGCAATCATTAATAACAAGTCTATTAGCTATCTTAGCATCTTTAACAACAAATGTCTTTGGCAAAGTATACTAAAAGCCTAGGAGAGTTGTCTCGGGCATTTCATCGAACACCTTTCGGGTGAGAAATGCCTAAGGATCAACTTTTGAGTGGCCAACTCAGAAGATGCATTATGATTACTCTACTAGCAAGGAAATATGAATGATCTACACTAAAACATCCTAGCTCTAACCTAATCACCCTTAATCTCCCTAACCCATGAATTCAAAAGATGATTACTCACTAATCTCCATGATTCCTCTTAAACCCATATTGGATTTTAGATTAACCATGTAGAGAAATAGATAAGAAATCAACAAGAACACAAGATGAAAGCAATGAAATCTGAATCAAAAGAGGTTTTTTACTAGTTCTTCCCTAGAAAAGAGATTATATCTTGCCTCCCTTGGCTTACAAAGTACTTAACTTAGGTTTTTGAAAGTGTAAAACATCAAAACAAATGACCAAAAGGTCCCTGAAAAATCATAAGTTTCGTCCAAGCAAAACACGCGGAGGGACTTCGTGGTGTAGCTCCGAGACGTAGCTCTGGGTTGGGAGCTACCTTATGGTGTCGCTCTGGAAGGTCCCTCCAGGCCTATGTTTTGGCCTCCAAAGTGATGAAAAGGCGAGTGACGTAGGGGTGTAGCTCTGGAAGGTCGCTCTGGGTTGGGAGCTACCTTATGGTGTCGCTCTGGAAGGTCCCTCCGCGATGCTCGACCAGGATGGATATGCCTCTAGTAAATTGATCATAACTCCTTCATTACATCTCCAAATGACTTGAAACCACTTCCATTAGAAAGCTAACTCGATTTTCTGTGTCTCCACAAAATCTTAGCAACAGAAGATTTCTCTAAGGCCTCCATCCATGCTCATCTTTCACCCCATTTTGGATCATAATGCTCCCAAACATCTCAAATCACTCCATGGCACACTCCAGCACCTAATAAGGACAATGAATGCAAAATGCAACCTAGACATGGCTAAATCCTAATCTATATGATGAAAATGCTCATGGATGAATGGATAAAACAATGTAAATATGCAAGATATCAGGATTGTACCCACCTAATACATATATGTTGTGACGGAAAAAAAATTACGTTGATGCAATATTTACCAAAGTTTTAATTAATCAAAACCAAACCAACTAAATTATTTATGATATATCCGATTTTATTCAATATTACGGCTTCCCCTAAAATAGTATCATAGCGTACAATTTGATTTTAATAATTACCTTCGCAAGTAAAGAGATGAGGTCTCTCTCCTCTCCTAGAGAGAGATTTCTCTCTAGATAATTTTTTCCTCTCTTATCAAATTTCTATTTTTCAGAGAGGCAAAGATCGTTTGAGAGTGAGAGAGATCGACCTCTTGGTTCCGGTTTCGGTTTCATCCGACCGGACTCTGTCTCCGGCGTTCTCGCAAATCTCTCTCTATAATTTTTTCCTCTCTTATCAAATTTCTATTTTTCAGAGAGGCAAAGATCGTTTGAGAGTGAGAGAGATCGACCTCTTGGTTCCGGTTTCGGTTTCATCCGACCGGACTCTGTCTCCGCCGTTCTCGCATTCTCCTCCAGCGAAGATCGGCCGGCTTTTATCTCCGCGTTGCATATACCTTCATGTGACGGTGGCTTACTTCGGGTTTTTTCCCGTTTACGTCGATCTACTCTTCTTCTGACTATCACCATCTAATCGTCTATCTTTCTTTTCTAGTCGGATTGTTCTTTCCCTTAGATGGAAAGCCGGCGATGGATAAATCGATTGTAGATGATTGTAATTCCTTTCTGAAGCGTAGATCCGGTGGGCGATTGGGTTTCTTTGAAGCTGGCTCTTGTAGCAGCCGTTTTATCGTAGATCTCTGCTACCGGCGGAGTTCTGATGCGCCGCCTCCTTGCTTCCGGTGGATGACAGCGGACCTTCATCTTGACACGTGTTCATGCATCGCCGGACGAACGTACACGCGGTGGGTGACGTGTCCCTCTCTCCTCGACGGTTTATTCTATGGGCTGATGGTCCATAGTTGTTTCTTTGGTTGGCCCGTTTGGTTGGGCTTTTCTCTTTGTTGTTTGGCCCGTTTGCTGTTTGGGCTTTTTGTAAAGTTGTTAGGCTTAGTCTTTTGGGCTTTGACCCACTTAATAAATCCCAGGTGGAAAAAAAAATGTAAAGAGATGAGGAAATAGCCTGTTGTTGCCAAAAAAATAAGTAAAGAAATGAGAAAGATTTGACATAACGATGTTAAACATTAAAGTTGGTGAGTGCTAAAACATATCGATCTTCAGATTGGCTGACTATCATCAACGTCAAGATCGAAAGTACATGCCATTGTTTTCCCTTTGTTTTTTTGCGAAAATCATAATATTTGTCGCTGGATTTTAAATTTTCAGTGGAAAATATAATAAAATTTATTTCCATTAATTTTGTCGGCGTTTGATAACCAAGTTGGCAAGTTGCAAAAAATCATCAAGTTGGCAACTTACACCAGCATCACCTTTGCCTTAACTAGAAGATATCGATTTTCAAAGCATGCAAAACAGAAAAAGTACAAATAAATAGCTTCGTCTCTCTCAGTTTTCTCTCTCTCTTGATCCAATCGGATTTGATATATCAGCTCCATCTTGTAAATATTTTTTAGAATATTTCTAAAAATTTAGTATTTAAATATAATTTAATTAACTTTTCAGATAATACGTAAAAGGAATATTAAAATATATTTTATCATTCTCTTTTTTTAAAAAAATTGTTTATTGTAAAAATCTCATTAGAATGTTAATGGAAAAAATATTTACTCACTAAATACTACTCTTTCTTTTTTCAAATGTAGGTAATTTTAGCAAAAAAGTTTGTTTCATAATATAAATAATTTACATACACCTTTAAATGATATACTTTTTTAAATAACAATTTTTTAAATATTTGTGTTATTAAGCAAAACTACTTACAACGGAGAGAATAGAATAGTTAAAACTTAAAAGCTGTAAACACCGCCTCGTAATGAGTCGCCCCGCAACAAATTTTATGATAAAATATTAACACAATGACGAGATATATTGAAGTGGGACACATGCTGACAAATGACAATATAGTCAGTGTAAAAGGCAGGCTGAATATTAGTACTACGCATGTCAAATGGCACGCACTTTTTAATCCTTCCTTAAACTGAAATGAGAATCCATAAACACTTCAACATATGTTTTCTGAATCGGTTAACTCTACGGATGAAGCCTTCTACCCTAAAGATAAAAGTATCAAATATGAATCTCAACAGTTACGGAAAGAAAATTAAGCAACTGACTAGGTATAGGTTCCTAATCCAAAAAATTATGGGTTCCGGCACAAAAAAAAAACATATGGTTTCTTTCCTTATTTTCATCTCTAACTCTCTCGGTTCGTCCTTACATGGCAATATTATAGAATTCAAAGATTGTATAAAGAATAACTCTCTTTATTAATGCTCAAGAAACTCACTCAAAACTTAAGCTCAATCTCTAAACTCATAAGCTATGCAACACACTTGCATCTTCTTATATAGAGATTTATAATTCCTAATCCTAATAGGTAGTATATCTAGATAACTCCTAAACATACTAGTATTCCTATATTCCATAACTCGGTAGGATTAGGTGGATAACTTCTAACTCAAGTTTCCTTTTCTTTCAAGCTTATCCCAACATTCTCCCCCTTAAGCTTGAAATCTCTTTTACTCAAATCTTGAATACCGATAAGACAGCGCATCTCTACGAATTTAATCCTTCCCAACGCCTTGGTTAATATATCTGCCTTCTGCTTATCACCTGAGACGTGCACCACACTCACTTGACCTTTCTCTACACACTCTCTTATGAAATGATACCTTGAATGTATGTGTTTACTTCTTCCATGAAAAACTGGGTTCTTAGAGAGGGCAATGGCAGACTGGTTGTCGATTTTAATGACCACCTTCTCGCAAGGTTGCTCTGTAACTTCACTTAACAGCTCCTGTAACCATATGGCTTGCTTGGCTGCTTCAGTCCCTGCCATAAACTCAGCCTCACAAGAAGACAAAGCAACAGTTTCCTGTTTTTGTGAACACCATGTGATCAAATTTTCACCAAGATAAAAGATGTGTCCTGTAGTGCTTTTTCCATCATCAGGATCCACATTGTGACTACTATCACTATATCCAACTAGTCTTGGTATTTCTGGTGCTGCACGGGTGAAAACTAAACCATACGATGTTGAGCCTTGGAGATATCTCAAACAATGCTTCATCGCAGCACCGTGTGACTCCTTTGGTTGGTGCATGTATCTCGACAAGACTCCTACCGCAAAGGACAGATCTGGTCGCGTGTGTAGAAGATATCTGAGGCATCCAACGTTCCTTCTATAAGTTGTAGCATCGATGTCTAGTTCATCATCAGCTCTCGAGAGTTTCATTCCTGGCTCCATTGGAATATGTGATATGTTGCAGTTCTTCATGCCACTATCCTCAAGTATCTTAAGCGCATAGCGTCGTTGGTTTAAAGTAATTCTTCCTTCATACTGCTCAACTTCAATCCCGAGGTAGCATGTCAACCGACCAAGATCACTCATGTCGAATTTTGAAGCCATCTCCTTCTTGAACTCTCCTATGATCCTTGCGTTCGCTCCTGTGACAAATAAGTCATCCACATACACTGCAACCACTAAGAGTTCATTGTTTACGGTTCTTCTATACACCGTTGGCTCTTTAGAACACTTCTTGAACTTTAGACCTTGAAGAATTTGATTCAATTTGTTGTTCCAGGCCCTTGGTGCTTGCCGCAATCCATATAAAGCTTTATGAAGTTTGTAAACTTTTCCTTCACTTCCCTTAACTTCAAAGCCCTCAGGTTGTGTCACATAAACAATCTCGTTTAGTTCTCCGTGTAAGAACGCTGTTTTTACATCCAAATGATGAACTTCCCATCCATTTGTTGCTGCCACACTAATGAGTAGACGTATAGTTTCTAATCTTGCAACTGGTGCAAATACTTCCTCGAAGTCAATTCCGTGTTGTTGTACATACCCTTTAGCAACCAGACGAGCTTTGTACTTGTTGATAGAGCCGTCAGAATTTCTCTTGATCTTGAATATCCATCTCAATCCAATCGGCTTTACACCACTCGGAAGGTGTACTAAGCTCCATACTTCGTTCTTGACAATAGAACGGAGTTCATCCTCACACGCTGTGATCCATTCCTTTAGCTCACACGCCTCTGCAAAATTTCTTGGTTCGCTATTAAGACTTAGAAGTAACATCTCTCCTTCTTCCTCCGCAAGTAACACATAATCTTCTAGGTTAACATAGTCATCGAGATACTTGGGTTTTACGCTCTGTCTATCACTTCTTCTTAAAGCTATTACCTCAGACGTATCTTCTTCTTCTTGCGTTTCTTCCTCCTCTGTTATAACATCTTCAACATTATCTTTCTCACTACCTCCTGTATCTCTCTGCACGTCTCTGCTGATTCCATGGTTGCCAAAATCTCCAAGTGAAACTATAAACTCTTCACCGCCTTCTGTACTGGTTTCATTCCAGTTCCACCCTTTGGATTCATCAAAAATAACATCCCTGCTTACTATTATCTTTCGTGTCTCAGGGTTTAGCATACGGTAAGCTTTGGAGCCTGGTTCAGTACCCAAGTGAACTAACATGCGCGAGCGATCATCCAACTTCTTAAGTCCAGCTTTCTCTGTTTTTGCATAGCCAATACACCCAAAGATCCGTAAGTGGGAAAGATTTGGTTTCCTTCCACGATAAACCTCATATGGTGTCTTGTTATCTAGGGAGCGTGTAGCTATTCTATTGATCAGGTATGTTGCATGTCGCACAGCCTCACCCCAGAAGCAATTCGGCATGTGCATGTGTTTTAATATGCTTCGTGCCATCTCCATTAAAGTTCTGTTCCTACGTTCCACAACTCCATTTTGCTGTGGAGTATATGGGGCTGTGAAGTGTCTTTTAATACCTGAGGTTTCACAGAAAGACCTGAACTCTGATGACACAAACTCTCCACCTCTATCTGTCCTGAAAGTTATGATCTTCTCCTCTGTTTCTTGCTCTACTACACCTTTTAGCCTTTTGAACTTCTCGAATGCATCATTTTTTTTTTAAGCAACATAGTCCACATGTATCTAGAATGATCGTCGATGACAACAAAGACATACCGGTTCCCACTGAATGTGTTTGGTGTTATTGGTCCACATAAGTCGCCGTGCAAGAGTTCGAGCCTTCTTGTTGCTCTATAACTAGTTGCTTGTGGGAACGCATGTCTTGCTTGCTTTCCAAGTAAGCACGATGAACAGATTTCCTTTAAAACATGAATGCTTGGTATACCTGTAACGAGTTCTCTTCTTACCATAGCTTTCATTGTTGCGTGATTCACGTGCCCCAGTCTAGCATGCCAACGAGTTGATTCACTTGTCTCTGTTAGGTGTAGTTTGGTGGACGTCTTAAGACCCATTCGTACTTTGTACAAGCGATTCTTAGCTCTATTTGCTTCAACAAGAAGTTTCCCATCACGGTCATGCATAGTTAGGTATTCATCTCTTAACCGTATATCACAGCCAGCCTCGGTTGCTTGCCCTAGGCTAATGATATTGCTCTTCAGGTTAGGTATGAAGTATACGTCCGTCATCTTTCTTGCTTCTCCTTTCATGTCTATGAATGATATGGTGCCTTTTCCTTTGATGTCAATCCGCGAATCATCTCCAAATTTAACTTTCCCAGTGATAGTTGTATCAAGTTCCGAGAAATACCTTCTATCACCTGTCATATGGTTGCTGGCTCCATTATCAAGGTACCACATGTCTTTGTTATCCCCATTATTATGATATTTCTCCGGGAGACAGTTCTTCTCGTTTAAGTAGACGACCTCATGCATCATCAACTCGTCTGCATCTTGTGTGTCACTTCCGTTCTCTTGAGTTTCCTGTAGCTTAAGTAAACGATCAGGGCAATCACTAGCATAGTGACCTATCTTGTCACAACGATAACATGTGACACGCGATGGATCTCTAGGTCCATAATATCGTCCTCGACCACGTCCTCTGTAATACGATCTTCCTCCACGTCCTCTGTTCCGAAATCCTTGATTGTAATCACGATTTTGTTGTGTTGGTTGTGCTTCAGAACTTGAATACATCAGCTTGCTTGTATCTTCTTGCGGTTCTTCATCTTCAAGTACCCTCTCTTCATAGACTTTAAGTCGGCCTATAATGTCTTCAAAACTGGTGTCGTTGAGATCCAGTACCTGTTCTAGTGAAGCTACAATATGGATATATTTTTTCCGTGGAAGACAACTCAGAAACTTTTTAACAAGTTTTGGTTCTTCCATGCTTACTCCTAGAGCCGCTGATTTTGAAGAAATCTCTGCTAGTTTGCCGCTAAAGTCATCTATTGTCTCTGTCTCTTTCATCTTGAGACGATCAAACTCATTCATCAATGTTTGGAGACGGGCTTCTCTTACTCTTTCCGCACCAACGTACCTTGCTCTGATTGCTTCCCAAACCTTCTTCGCTGTATCGAGTACTCCAATTTGTAAGATAAGTGTCTCCGGAATTGACTGGAATAATAACGCAATGGCTAGATCGTTTTTCTCTCCTGTAGTTGTTTCTTCATCAATCGCCTCCCACACTTTGTGTACCTTAAGCGCCATCTTCATTCGAATGACCCACACTGTATAGTTTGTTGCATTCAGCATGGGACACTTGATAGATGATGATGCTCCATCTTTAGGTTTCACGGTTGTGGTAACGATATCACTACTCATCTCTTCCTAAGCTCTGATACCAAATATAGAATTCAAAGATTGTATAAAGAATAACTCTCTTTATTAATGCTCAAGAAACTCACTCAAAACTTAAGCTCAATCTCTAAACTCATAAGCTATGCAACACACTTGCATCTTCTTATATAGAGATTTATAATTCCTAATCCTAATAGGTAGTATATCTAGATAACTCCTAAACATACTAGTATTCCTATATTCCATAACTCGGTAGGATTAGGTGGATAACTTCTAACTCAAGTTTCCTTTTCTTTCAAGCTTATCCCAACAAATATTTCACATTATTGTGGATTGGTTAATAATTTGTATTCATTATAAATAGCTACATATATAGATGTATAAATCATTCCTTCCAATGAAATCATGCCATGATTCTTGGGTAATCATTAGTAAACAAAGAATTCCAAATGGAGGAGTACATAAATATAACAATATATTAAACAATTTTCTAATCAAACATACATAAGTTAGTTTCAAGAGAAGAGGACAAATCACGATTCTTCAATAAAGTTATGTTGTTCAGCACGGGTAAAGTATAGAATGCAACTAAATAAACGTGAAAAATCAACCTTTTACCCAAAAAAATACCGTGAAATAATTTATCACGATACTTCAACGGTTTAATTTATTAACCAACTAAAACAACGTACACAAAAAACACAAGAATCCATTTTGGATCTATCTGTTTTATACGTATAATCGACCTTTCTAGTATGGTTTCATGACAATTTGTTTGCGTAGACGAAAGTCTTGACTGACTCCGCAAGAATATACTTACCAAACCAAGGTTTAGACCATCTTTAATAGTATATTTTATTTTTCCTCAAAACTTAAAATTCCGAAACATAGATAAATTTTCGTAATATATAGTTTTTAAATAAAATTGTTATTTTGTCTTCTGAATAAACAAGTATATCATATGTGAATGTTATTTCCCGCCGCCGGCGTTACGAGCCATAGCTTCAGTGACCGTCGCGAGTTTCTGCAGATTGAGTTTAACGACAGTATCAGCAAACATACGCGTATCCTCTTCCGAGTTCCCTTCCGGCATATCCACAACGTACGACTCAAGAACCACCGTCCATATCCGCTTCTCCTTCTCGAACCTGTGCACCGTCGTCACCGACTTGTAATTCCTCAGCCTGTGCTCGCCTCCGATGATGCTGAACCCCGTCACTCGCCTCTCGTCGTCGAGCACGTCGAGCCTCTCCGTCGACGTGTTCGCCGGCAACCCGCTGATCACGATCACGTCGCGCGTGCACCCGACGCGCATCTCGAATGCTTTTTCGACGGAGCAGGACTTGATGAAGTGCTTGTAGGTCTGCGGTTTGTCGAATTGACGGACGACTGACCAGACGATCTCCGGCGGCGCGTGGATTCTCTGCGCGTGGAGCGAGGAGCAGCTTCCGGGACCGAGGTGGTAAGTGTGAAACTCGGAGATGGATTGGGTGAGTTCGGATCGTTCTTCCTGAGTTAACTCGGAAGGCATGGTGACGAGTGACGACGACGATGATCTCAAAAACTCTCTCTCTCTCTCTCTCCGTATTTATTGGTGAAGCAGAGGGGGAGAGAGATCGAATTTGAGGGACGATGAAGGGTATATATGGAAATAAACAAAGTATTAAAGGTAAATAAAGAAGAGAAGAACATAGGTGAGACTGGAAGAGTGCAGTGCAAATATGGAATCTAAATATATATATATTTTTTTTGATCAAATGGAATCTAAATACATTTTTATTAAATTTTCAGCTGACGTTGAGTTTCAAAAACTTTATATACTTCTAGACTAGTGACTTGACTTGTCGGATTTGGAAGGAAAAACTGGTGGGAGTTAAGGGGTGTGAAAACGGACATTTAAATTTTTTTATATATTGTTTGAAATCTTATTAAAGTGAAATATTGGTAAATATATTTCATTCATAAAGTATTGTGAAAACATTCATATTCCACATATTGTAAGTGAACATAGACTTCCATTTGCCGATCGTATTAATTCAAATTATCATGTTAAAGCTTCTAAATTATCATTTAGTTGAGAGATTAACAATTTGCATCTCCAAAGAAGAGCAATGACTGCTTTATGTAGTGACTTTCGTCTTTGATATTCTGCCATCTCACATTTCAAGAAAGATTTATTGTTGTTTCGTCGTTGCGAAAATAAGTTTGTAAATTGTTAAATAGCTGATCGTGTAGTTTGTATTTATTTAACTGATTTGATGTATGTGTCGTTGTGAAAGTAAATTTGTAAATTATTAAATAGCTGGCCATGTAGTTTGTATTTGTTTAGATGACTTGATTTATGTGTCGTTGAGTTTTAGTTGATGTGATTGGTTTGGTATATTTGTTTTGAAGTTTATTCTTAAGATTAGACAACAAAAGAAAGGTGATCATTAATGATTTGTCTTTTTTGAAATTCTAGTTTTTGGTGTTTTGATTGTTTAGGTTGTTGTGATTTTTTTCAAGCTGTAAAATAAAGGTTTGTGTAAAATTAGTTCGATAAGTAAGGGAGATAAGTAGACGACCACAAAATTTGGGTAGGAAATATTTTTGATTATTGATGTTAGCACAATATAGATAATAGTATAAAGGGAATTGTGTGTTGATTGTTTCATCAATGAGGAGACGGATAACGACTCGAGTTGTTTCTTTGCTAAGATCAAAGCCTTGGACAAAACGGATTTTCCCAACCACATATGCGAGTTTAAATATCAGTTATGATAACGAAACATATTATAAACCCAGATGCAATATAATAATATACATGAGAGTTTTAGGTTTGTGTTTGCAATCACTTGAAAATTGTCAAACATTTTAATAATGATTGGAGATTGATCTCAGGAGCACCCGCAATGACTTCATCAATAATAGTTGGTGAGGTGAAACGAATGAGGAATGGATGATCAATTATCTTGTACATGCTTGAGCAATTAGCAACTTCAAAACGATCGACTTTCACAATGGAACCAACTTTCAAAGATGGTATATAATGATTATCACGTCCGGCGGGAATAAACCCATGAATCACGGAATCTGCAAATAATATTATTTAATAAAAAATCATGAAATCAATTAAAAACAATTATACTAAATAAATGTGATAAATAGAAGATTAACGTGATGAACCTCATTTAAAATGAAACTCGTAATACATTTGTAGGCCCGGCCCACAGAAAAAACTGAAGAAGCAAAGGTTTCAACCTTTATAAATATATATTAGTTTCGACCATCAATGTACAAAGTATCCTTTAGTTTAGTGATATAAATGTTAGTGTTTATAGCTCAATAACCCGGGTTTGAGCCACATACTCATTTTTCATACTTTTTAAAAGTGGAATCCACCAAAACGCTGATGTGGCGGCTCAACTGCCTCATTATATTATAGATTGTTTTGTTATGACTTACAATCTTTTCAAATATATTTTAACAGAAAAAAGCGTTTGTTGTTCTTATTAGTCAACATAATATTGTCACAAATAAACTTAAATGACACTTTTACTAATTTATTATTTTAAAAATTACTAGAAATTCAAATCAAATAGATATACTACAGTCTCAGGATAACTGGATAAGTTCATATTAGGGATCCACAACGAGATCTATATAGGGTCTGCGTTCAGATCTATGTTAAGACCTACATTTACATCAGACCAATGTTAGGGTCTTCTTCATAATCTGGGTTAGGTTCTTTGTTCAAGTCCAACCCCATTCTTGGACGACTTCTTCTGTTCAACAATTCAGCTTGAGATGATGCTTCTTCTGTCAACTACAAAAAGGAAACAAATACAGAGTGGTTTTCATATTTTCTTGGAAAAAATGGGACTTTTGGCTCATAAAAACATATTTTGCATATATTTGTGGTGTTATGGTTTGCCTTAGAAAGATCATCAGAGGGTCCAATTTTTCTTTTTCTGGAGCTAGGTTCCTCGTCAATATCTCTGTTGGGGTCTTCTTCATAATCTGGGTTAGGTTCTTTGTTCAAGTCCAACCCCATTCTTGGACGACTTCTTCTGTTCAACAAATCAGCTTGAGATGATGCTTCTTCTGTCAACTACAAAAAGGAAACAAACACAGAGTGGTTTTCATATTTTTTTGGAAAAATTGGGACTTTTGGCTCATAAAAACATATTTTGCATATATGTGTGCTGTTATGGTTTGCCTTAGAAAGATCATCAGAGGGTCCAATTTTTCTTTTTCTGGAGCTAGGTTCCTCGTTCATGTCTCTGTTGGGGTCTGCATTGAGATCGATATTATTGGGGTCTGCATTCAGATCTATATTAAGATTTGTGCTCAACAAATCAGGCTGTTCTTGAGATAATGTTCTTTCTTCCATCTGCAAAAGGAAAGAAAAAAAAACAAAAAATATTTTGGTTTCTTTGGACAACCAATTTTTACAAAAAGTTTCTTCTGTGTGTAAATACGTTGTATTATAGTAGTGATTACCTTAAAAAAATCAATATAGGATTCAACTCTCCTTTCCATGGAGCTAGTTTCTTCTCCTTCTGGCACTCCATCTCTATCTTCAGTGCAATCATAGCAAATCCATTCCTCGGGGGGAACGTCGACTTTTACCACCATGCAGTAGCTAAAATAATACAAGGGATGAGAAAAATACAGTAACAAAATTTGGTTATCTAATTGCATTATCAAAACATTGTATAGGTCACTGAAAAAAATATATAACGTACGTATGTTCAGCACCAACTTTGCATTTGCTACAAATGACAAGTAAATCTTCATATCCTAGCTCACCACATGTATCACATACAATCATCTGCAAAAACATTATTCGATGAGATAAGATGCATTAGTTAAAGATCGGATAAACTAAACTAGGTGGAGATGTCAATGTGATATTTTCTGATACCACAATCTGACCGTCCTCATGAGTGTTTGAAACCATGGTTGATGTTTGTTTTATATTGTATGAATCTGTAAATATTTAAAAAAGTCAATGAACGTCGAACCTATTAAAGATGAATCACAATTCATCAAAAAGTATAATAATTGAGTTGGAAATTATGAATTAACTAGGTTTCCTAAAACGGTAAACAGAGTTAGCGAATATAATAATATAAAATAATAAACCATTGAGGAGAGTTGTGAAGGTCTTTCACCAAAAAAATCTAAACAGAAACAATTATTTCGAAAAATAAGAGAATTATCTTATAATGCAAAGAGAAAATCAAAATAAAAGCGTAGTTCAAATAATAATCTTGAAAACTTACAGAAAATGAACGATTAAACTAAAAAATGTGGAGCAAATAGGACGAAGGCGAGTTAAATTTATAGATAAAAGTCAGGGTCACGGCTTCATTTCCTTCTCTTATTTTTTTCCTTATTTCGATTCTCATTTTGGAAATGTGTTTGACTGTATTAACTTCTTATTTTTCCCTTTGATTTTGACTTTTTTATTTAATATATTGAACAGCAGGCTTGCTGGTAAAATTATAATTTCTTTTAAGATATGGACCCGATCACCCAGTGAAAAAACATTAATGAACTATTAGTCAAACTACCGACTAATAAAACTTCCAAAAATTATAATTATAGATATGTTTTCATTTATGGCTATTTCTTTGATATTTTATATGACATTTTTGAAAAGTTTATCATTGAAATTGGACAAGGGTATGAAACCTGTTGCAGATAAGTATTTGAAATATTTTCAAATATCTTATTATTCATTTTACTAATTATATTAAATTTATATAGTTATTTATATTTGATTAATAAAAGTCGAGAGTTTTTTTCTTTTATTCCTTATTTTTTGGTAGATCATTGGTGATCTCAATGAATTTAAGAAGACATTGATCTTTTTTTTTGATCAAACCATTCTTCTTCAAATTAAAATTACGAAATAGAGTTTGGATTCCCAGGGGGAGAGTTCGAAACAGAGAAGAGAGCTGACTTGGCTAGGCCATCAGCTACCGTATTACAATTTCGACTCACAAACTTAAAAGAGATAGAGGAAACAGATTGGCGCAAAACACCAATATCATGAAGGATTCCATGGAGAGAGATCATAGACGTGTTTCCTGTAATCAAGTTGATTAGACTTTTATTGTCTGAGAAACAGACCAAGTCTTTCACACCATATGAAATCGCTGCTTCAATAGCTGCTTTCAATGCCAAAGCTTCAGCAACCAAGGCCGAGGCAATGACTGGTTGGGCCGTCGTGCCTTTGAACATCATAGTTCCATCCGGTTTGTAGCAGATCCAGCCCAATCCTCCCGCACAAGTCTTACTATTCCAAGCAGCGTCCGAGTAGCAGGAGAAAGCCGTTTCCATTACCTGGGTTTGAACTTGAGTAGAGAAGACATTGATCTTAAGTATTAATTCTTTGTGTTATAGTATCTTTCGCTACATCAAAACCGGTAACGTTCTACCAATTATGACCTATTCAGTCGTCAAAGTCTCTCTCTCTCTCTCTCTCTCTCTCTCTCTCTCTCTCTCTCTCTCTCTCTCTCTCTCTCTCTCTCTCTCTCTCTCTCTCTCTCTCCGATGACACTCTTGAACTGGTGTTGTAATATAGAAGTATTTGCCTTGACCACGAGCATTGGCTGTCCCAGAGGCTCTCTCCAGCATTTGTTGGGTATGGTGCATGTATACGATTCGATTGTAATTTGCTTAATTTCATTGAAAACAATCGATGTGTTTTATATACACACGTTTTAGTATAGGATAAGGCCTAGAAGATCTTTATATGAGATATGTACTTATTTAGATATACAATAGTTATCTATTATATGATATTGATCTTCTCATATTTTTATCTGCATAATGGTGTACTTGTCCTAAGAGCATCTTCAATGTAAAACTCTCTTATTTTTCTTTCAAAATGGAGTAAAATGAAATATGATGTTAAAATACTTCATTTATAAAATAAATCTTATTATGGAATGGAAAATGGAGTAGAATTTAAGTATCTTTTACTACGTACTCTTTTTTATTATATTTTAGAATAAAAAATAGAGTGAAATTAAATATACCCTATTATCGTGTTTTTCTTACCGGGATTTGTGCCCAAAGCTGGATTATCAAAGCTCAAATTTGCTGTAGGTTTCACAAACTACTCCCGTCAAGGCAACTCATTGGACATAGATCATGGTGTTTACTCACCACTCAGGCTTTATAGCCATATTGGACTATTGGTCCATCTGTGGGCATTGCAGTTCCTCTATTTTGCGGATATTAATTTCCTCCTTTTTGGAGATATCACTTTCATTGTTTTCTTATATTTTGAAGAATTCAATCTTTCGTCAACATACATCAGAAAATAAAATAATGGACAAATCCATATACTTTTAATCCATAGGCGAGAATGGTGGAATTGGATCAAAGAAACTCATATCTGTTGGACAACATTGAGCCCTATGTGCTAATTTGCTGGTGTAGTATGTTGCAAAATTCTCGGTGTTGGTATTCACCAGGTCCGAGTAGTATGTTGTAAAAATCACATCTTATCTTTGATAATTGATCATACAGGTCGCTACCCAAATAATGGCCTCAAACTCTGAATGGAGAGATGTAAGACTACATCGAAGACTTATTACTCCGATTATTGCTGTTTCGTTACCCTCTTTTGTACAAACCCACCATGGGCATGAATGAATATCAGATTTCTTTCAGACTCTATAATTATGTATCAGAACCACCATGTGCATATTCCCCCTTATCTGAAACAATGGAGTTGCTTAGTTCTCACTGAAGACATCTGCATGCTGTGTCTCTTTCCAAAATTTGTCATTCCACCTCAATCAGTGTTAAGATATCATTTGCATTCCGATATTTATTATTAAATAAATATTATATGTACCATTTAATCTACGGAAAACTTTATTCATTTTTTTCTTTGGGATCTCCTAAAACAAATAATTCATATTTAGGATTCGCATTCAGAAATCAGATCTATTGAAGGATCCTTAGAGTCTTGTTTTTTTCAAATCCATTTCATAGAGAGAGTCTTGTTCTTCTTGTTCAAAGGACCCTTGCCCAAGCAAAGGATTCGGAGATGCTCTCATTCGGGTATGAGCTTGGAAGTTACTAGTAGAACTCGACCTATAACATGAACCACAATCTAAAGAAAGGTCCAAGTTATTATCCACATTCAGGTCTAGGTTAGGGTTCGCATTCAGATCTATTGAAGGATCTAAGTTGTGATCTAATTTAGGGTTCGCATTCAGGCGTACAGTTTCAGAAGACTTTTGAGTGCTTAAATTATTTTGTTTCTGAAATGCGCTTTCTCCCATCTGCAAGTGGAAACAAATCAAAAGTGATCTTTGTGTATTGTAATTTAGTTATCAAGATAGTTTAATTTTTTCAGTAACTACGTTTTATTTTATGGATTACCTTAAAAAGGTCAATAGAAAACTTCGATTTCTTTTTTTTGTAGAACCAGCATCTTCAACACAGTCATGGCAAGACCATTTTTCGGGAACTGCAGTAATCCAAATTATGATTAAAATGCGCAAGTATAACATTTTTACTATATAATTACATAGATAAATCAGTCAATCATTACGTATATTCTGCACCAATTCCGCAGTTATGACAACTAGCAAGCTCATTTTTAAATCCTAGAACACCACAGGTATCACTTACGTTCACCTGCCACAAAAATCATTCAATATAAGCAGTATATAGCTTAAGTTTATAGAATCGGTTAACTGACTATAAGCAAGAATCTTTATGTACTTTTTGTCAAAAAAAAAGAAAAGAATCTTTATGTACTTCTTCCTCCATATCATTCGATTCATTGCTATCGTCAACGACTATAGTTTCCTCCGAAAAATCCTTTTCACCAACTGAAGACAGATTTTCTGCCACGACTCCTTTATTTTCGTCACCAGGATGCACGGAGGATTTCATTTGTTCCATATTCTACAATCACAAACAAGTCATCAAATTCATTTATTCATGAAAACTTAGATATATTCTGCAAAAAATCTAAACAGAAACAATAATTTCTGAAAAAAAGAATAAGAGCATTATCTTATAATGCAAAGAGAAAATCAAAATCAAAGCATAGTTCAAATAATAATCTTGAAAACTTACAGAAAATGAACGATTAAACTAAAAAATGTGGAGCAAATAGTACGAAGACGAGTTAACTTTATAGACTAAAGTCAGGGCCACAGATTCAGTTCCTTCTTCTCATATTTACCTTCCTTATTTTGGTTCTCAGTTTCTGGAAATGTGTTTGACTGTATTTACTTCTTATTTTTCCCTTTGATTTTCACTTTTTATTTATTTATTTAATATAGTATTGAACAGCAGGATTTTTTTTTGAAAGAATGTTAAATTAATTCAATTAAAAAAAACTTTTGCACAATGCATGTGACTGTTTTTGAGTTTTCTGATATCAAAGCTCAACCATGTAAATAAGAAGAAACTCGTGAGACTATGTAGACACAAACCACATCCCCATTGCGTTCTTAATAATCTTACTTCCTCCTCCTCCAAGTGATGAGATCCTGTCTCGTATCTGCTTGTCAATAGCCTTCCTTTAGAATGTTGAGGTCAGCTGTTTTTCTCCATGCCTTCTACCATTTATGTTTACTCGTAAGCTTATAATATTATAAATATTTTTTTTCATTTATGCCTCCTCTCCTTTTGGTGTTGACTATTGTGGTGCTGGAGAGGAGAAGCATCCTCATCCGCTGAAGCAGCTGAATCGACCAGACCCATTTTCACCATCTCCACGTCAAAACTTCTCCTCCTTTGTCGTGTTTCAGATGCAGGTGTGTTTCTCTGGTGACATTCTTGAATTTAGTGTGGTACGGCATATAGAACTCTCTGCCTTGACCGCGAGCAGTGGCAGCAGCAGCTGTCCCAGAGCCTCTAAACGGGTTTGTTGGGCATGGTGTATATATATGTACAAGATTAGATTGTAATAGCTTAGTTTCATTGAATACAATCGATATGTCTACATACACAAGTTTTCGTATAGGATAAGTCCTAGAAGATCTTTATATGAGATATGTACGTATTGAGATATACGATTGTTATCTATTATATGATCATGATCTTCTCGTATCTTCATCTGCATAATGTTGTACTTATCCTAGTACCATGTTCATCTTACTGCGATTTGTTCCCAAAGATTAATTTTGCTGTAGGTTTCACAAACTACTTCCGGAAAGGCAATTTTGCTGTGGGCATTGCAGTTTCCTGCATTTGGGGGAGATTAATTTTCTCTTTGGAGATATCTCTTTCATTATTTTCTTTTATTTTGAAGAATTCAATCTTTTGTGAGCATACAGCAGAAAATAAATAATGGATAAATCCATCTACTTCTAATCCATTGGCGAGAACATGTAACTGGATCAACGAACTCATATATGTTGGACAACTTTGAGCACTACGTACTAATTCGTTGGCTTTTTATTGTTTGCTCTTGGAATCTGTATGAATTGCAAAGTCTAGGAAGAAACTTTTACAAAAATTAAATTCTTCAAAATGAATGGAAAACGCAAGCCAAATCGTTGATGTTGGTTTTCACCAGGTAAGAGATGTTGCGAAAATCACATCTTAGGGCTGTTCGTTTGGTTGCCGCAGGTACCGGCGGCAGCGGCAGCGTCAACATTCTGCGTCAATTCTTGTTCGTTTCGTTGACGCAGGAAGCTGCGTCTGATGCCGCATCTGAACGCCATATCCTACGGCTGACGCCGATAAAACCTGCGGTCGCGATATAGTATGCGGCAGCGGCAGCGGCAGCGTCAGCGTCTGCAAAACGAACAACAATTATCCTCATTGACGCTGCCGCCGCCGCTGACGCTGCCGCTGACGCCGAAACATACGGCAACCAAACGAACAGGACTCTTATCTTCGTTAAGCGATCATACATTCCACTACACAAATAATGTCCTCAAACTCCACATCGAAGATTTATTACTCCCATTATTGTTGCTTTGTACCCTCTGATAAGGATTAAATGCTCAACCTTATGATCAAAGTAGTATAAAAGATGTCAATCCAATAAGTATTTTAAAATAGTAAGAATGCAAATAAAGTACTTAGGGGGGGGGGGGTTAGTAGGAGATTGATTTTTAAAGAGTTGAAGAATTTAAAGATTCTAGTGTTATTGGTAACATGATTCTTAAAGTTCTAAGAAGTTTGGTGTTATTGGTGTTGTGATTTTACAATTCCATATAAATCTTTTGTTATTCAAAAAGTTAAGTATTTTTAGATTTTGTAATTCTATTAAACTATGATGTTATTGGAACAAGGATTCATTACATTTAACTCACTACTCAAGACTTTCAAAATGCTAGACTTAACCCATGTATTCTCAAAGTTGAGATGACAAAATCAATATCTTTTTATCAAACATGTGAGAAGCATTATCAATTCCATATAATCTCTTTTAACAAACATGCATATATATAACTATTAAATAGATTCCATGCACAGTCACACTACAACACATCAAAATGATAAACCCAGAATTCTTTATCACCCATTGGAATCTTACGTGAAGTTAATCAATATTAGTAAGAACATACACACAAAAATATTTTACAAACAAACAGGTAAACATCAAAGTTCTTGCTAGTAGTCTAAACAAATAAAATAATGAAACCAAACGTAAACTTGAAAGCAACAGATATAACAATCAAACCATTTTAATACATGATATAATGAAAAACAGAGAAATATATCATAAAAAGAAAAGAGATAAGAAAAGAAACAACCAGAGACTTGTATTACCTTGCGAGCTTTGATGATGAAAAAAAAGCAAAAGAACAATTCTAGAACGCTCATTTTCTTTAAACACAATTGAACACTTATTTTGAATATATTATATGGAAAATAGATAAACAATAGTAGAAAAATTAACATAAATCACAATAAGTCATCGCCAATCAAACCAAAAGAATATATATGGATTCTATAAATATGAGAAGATATATTGTCATAGTCAATGAAAATATTTATAGAATTAAAATCCTCCTGACTTTTGAAATCAGCGTGTTTTAGCTCCCCACTAACGCTCATTTTCTTTAAACACAATTGAACACTTATTTTGAATATATTATATGGAAAATAGATAAACAATAGTAGAAAAATTAACATAAATCACAATAAGTCATCGCCAATCAAACCAAAAGAATATATGGATTCTATAAATATGAGAAGATATATTGTCATATTCCACATCTGCCAGTGTTAGAAACTATTCGCATTCCAATTTTTATTATTAAATATTTATTTTGTTTCTATTTGTCTATGTATACCGTATAATTCATGGAAGATATTATTTGTTTCTATTTATTAAAGATATTATTTGTTTCTATTCGCATTTCTATTTTTTGGAATCTCCTAAAATAAATCATTCATATTTGTTGTTATATATGCTATTTTAAATGTTCAACTTTGAAAGTATTTCATGTTTAATAATATTTGGAGATCGATGGAAAGCACAATAGATAGTAACTACTAACCAAAGAAAAGTTAAAACTATATATAGAAAAAATTACATTATAACGATAAATATAAAAACAAGTTTTATAGATGTATAAGACTATAATTTAAAGTATTAATAAATAAAAAAGCATTCTTTTACATAACAACAGAAAAATACTAAAATATTGTTTTTTCGAATCCATTTCATAGAGAGAGTCGTGTATCCACACGACGTCTCTTTGCACAATGGTCTTCTTCTTCTTCTTCAAGGGACCCTTGCCCAAGCAAAGGATTCGGAGATGCTCTCATTCGGGTATGAGCTTGGAAGTTACTAGTAGAACTCGACTGATAATATGAACCACAATCTAAAGAAAGGTCCAAGTTATTATCCACACTCAGGTCTAGGTTTGGATCCAGGTTCATATCCAAATTCAGGTCTAGGTTAGGGTTCACATTCAGATCTATGGAAGGATCTAGATTGAGATCTATGTTAGGATTCAGGTTTAGGTTAGGCTCAATGTTCAAGTCCAGACCTACAGTTTCAGAAGACTTTTGAGTGCTTAGATCATTTTGTTTTTGAAATTCACTTTCTCCCATCTGCAAGAGGAAACAAATCAAAAGTGATCTTTGTTTATTTTATTTTTAGTTACCAATATGGTTTATTTTTTTCGTAACTTTGTTTTATATTATAGATTACCTCAACACAGTCATTGCAGAACCATCTTTTGGGAATATCCTCAAGTTTTTCAGCCATGCAATAACTGCAGTAACCCAAATTAAATATGATTAAAAATACGCAAATATGACCTTTTTACTATATAATTACATAGGTAAATCATTACGTATGTTCTGCACCAACTCCGCAGTTATCACAAATGGCAAGCTTATTTGTAAATCCTTGAACACCACAGGTATCACATACGTTCACCTGCAAAAAAAAAACATTCAATGTAACATGGTACCAATAGCTTAAGTTATAGACGCGGTTAACCGACTATAAGCAAAAATCTTTATGTACTTCTTCCTCATCGGTATCATTCAGCTCATCACTGTTCGAGTCATATGCGTTTTTAGGTGAAGATATTGGCGTGATCTCTTTGGATTCCACAATCTGATCATCCTTATGAGTGATTGAAACCATAGATGTAATTTCTTGTTTCAAAGATTTTTTTTGCAGTCCAGATCCTTAAATTAGAGAAAAAAAAAACTATTGATGAATATCCAACACCATTAACAACGAAAGGTAAAATAAAATTGAATTCATCAGAAAAAGTCTGGCTGAATTGACAATTATGATTGGAATTAGGTTTGTTTAACAACAAAGGTAGAGAAGCAAAAAACCCAAACATTTTTATAGGAAGTAAGAAGGAAGAAGCTGCGTAAGTGATCAAACTTTGGAATTTATACTTCACGATTTCTTAATAGATTCAATAATTTAGAGAGAAACTAAATTTTGCAAAGCCAGTAGATATTAAATGAAATACAGCCAAATCGTATACAAGGAAGTGAAACAAGACCCTAGATCAAAGATGATTCTCCCCTTAAATCACATAACCAGGCTGCCGCAAAAACAAAAACAAAAACAAAAATCATTGCTAACTAAGCAAAAATAATTTGAAACCAATAAAATAATCAACATTTGAGAAGAGCTTTTATAGGCCTTTTAACCAAAACGAAAAAATCAAAAAACAAATTCTGAAAACTTTAAAGCCTTATCTCTCGACAGGAGAAAAATAAAAATCAAAGCCTAGAAAAAAAACATTACTCACACAAATGATAAAACTCCACAATGTGAAGAAAACATGAAGAAGACGGACTACATTGCTTCTCTTATATACTGGTACTGTCTTACTTTCCTTTAATTTTAACCTCAACTTTAGGAATTGTATTTGGTTGTAATTAATAACCCTCTTAATTTTCAATTTTAATTTGATATAATAGATTTAATAAGCTTATCTGTTAAATTTTAAAGATGATCTTTATTTTTGATTGTTTCTTTTATATTTTTAATATGACATTTGTTTGATGAAGAAAATCAATAAATTAGGATAAAGTTGTTGGACATGTGTCGCGTGAAATAGTTAATTTACGTGAATCTCCTCTATCCACTATCCAATATATCAATATTTTCATTTTAGCTTGCGAATTAGTTCCTAGGAAGCCTGGAACCATTCTATAATATCATACATATCCAGTTCTCAAAGACTACTAATAACCCACATTTGTTAAAATCATGCTGCACAAACCTTTTAGTATAGTCTTTACAGTTTTGTTCAGAGTTGAGTAGTCTGAAGCACCACAGGAAGTTCCCGAGCAAAATAGTAATGTGGGTCAGGGTCTAATAGAAAGACCTTAAATTGGACTAGCATATTGCATCAATTAGTTTTGTCTCATTTGTTATATTAGTTTAAATTTATCAACTACCTTAAAATCATAGATGACCTAAATACCAACCATCGAGGGTTGTTACAAGGGTCACTAATAGAATATATCATGGATGGGGTAGATGTGGATAGATAGTGTAATGTATATGATTCATATAAGAATTCAGATAATTTTTCAGAACAGAGATTGGAGGCCAAAAGTATGAGGCACAATTCCTCATCTTTGCATGTAGAGATAGAGACGCTAATTTAGGCTATTGAATATATGACTGACTTACGATCATCCAAGATTTTTACAAAGGTCACTAAAAGAACTGTAAAATATCATTTTAACCTAATTGTAGCAACTTCCAGTAAAATGTCAAAAATTCACATCCTTGAATTTAATTCTAGTTATTTAATATATTTGGAAACAAGTATATTTATAAATGTAGAAGTTTGAGATGCGTTGATGATTTTATTTTGGTATATATGTATATCCAGTTTCTAAATTTCGATCTACTTAAAAGGCGAGCAAATATGATTTAAATATTTCAAACTTGAATGAAAATTATGTAGTACAAATTTTATTATCAGATTTTAAACTTTGTTGAGTTTTAGATTTTTGAATTTAAAAATGTGAATAAAAGCTGAAGCATAATTTTGGAATATCAAATATATTCAGCATTTGAGTTTCTATTAAAAGTTCAATATGTGGAAACTATATTTTCAAAAGTTTGCTATATTATAATTCGTAGTATACCGCAAGATAATCATTTCAAAATATTTTGTGTACTTTTAATAAAATAGTTGTTGTAAAAACTAATCGATACAAATTTAATATATATTGTGTTAATTTATCATATTTATATTTTAGGAGACAACATTTAATCATACATTTTAAAACGTCTTGCATTAAATTTATTTTTGGATATTTTATAACTGAAATTATAAATTTGTATTGTTTCACATATAATATATCTGTAAATAAAATATAATATAGAATATTAAAAAAATATGTGTTTGTAACTAAAAATACTTTGCATGCTTTACAGACTAATCCAAAAAAATGCAATCGTAAAAAAACATGTAATCTGAAAGTTCTGTAATTAAATAATATACTTTAATATTTTTTAAAGTCATGCATTGTTAATAAAATCTCTACATTATATTTATAAAAACATATAATTTTATTCAATATTAGGATTATATGATTTATAGTCATCACTGTGAACAGCTTTATTTAAATAATTATGTGATATATGATATTTATAACTTCTAAATATAATATTTATTAATGTTAATCTATTGGTTTTAGCATTTATGGCATATAAAGTATTTTATTTGATATGTAAAATGATTTGACAATATTTAAATGAATATAATCTCACCTCAAAGAAAATACAAATAGATAAAATATTCTGATTTTAGCAAAATATTTATGATTTGTGAATAGTTGTGATATTCGTTAAACAGTTGTTAAAATATGATTTGCTTAAAATACAATTTTGGTGGTTTTGGTTTTTATATTATGTTGTTTCTTTTAAAGATCATTAATCATTTAAACATAACTGTATCTAAATTTAATATATTAGCCCATTCATATGATATGTCTAAAAATGTAAGGGATATTCATGTTCTCAACATTTTTCTGATGTTTGATATGTCTTATAATAAATGGTCATTTTGATGTGTTTATAAATAGAGTATGACAATTATAAATGTATGACAAAACTGAACAATATATTAATTAAAATTTAATTGTTTCAAAAAGATTAATTAAAATTTAATCATATGATATTAAGTTTGGAAGAAGGTTGTAACTACTGACTCTTATGACATAATAATATTAAAATTATAGCAATATGACTAAAATTTAGAGAAAAATTATTGTGTGGCAAGTTTTAAAAGTGAACTAGATTTTGACCCGCGCACCCGCGCGGGTTTTGAATTTTATTTTTGTATTTTAAAACTATTTAATGATATTCTTAGACATATAGTTTATTTACATTTACATGCTTTTAGGTTCCTACAAACTTTGCCGGAAAGAAGATAGTCCGATTCAAACCCCCTCTACAAATGTATAAAAATCGAAATTGTATTAAATTGGACTGAGAATATATTTATCAGTTACTTTTTATTTATTTATTTCTAAATTTAAAACCATATTAGAATTTTTAATATTTAAAAATTGCTTTATATGAAATGTTATTAATAAAAAAATTATTTATTGAAAGTTGTATCCTCTAAATATTTATATTTGACTAAACTAATTTAGATAATACTATATTTACTATAGATTATCTGTTTGTAATTATTGAATGTATCTATCTTAGTAAAAACTTCTTTGACTATAGATTATTTGTATGTAATTATTGAATTTATCTATCTTAGTAAAAATTTCTTTCTAATAAGTCTTCTTAACATAGAGTGTCTTTTGTAAACTTTTTCTCTTTTCTCTTGCTTTGTTTTATACCATCTCAATTCAAAACTATTATTTAGTTGTTAAACGAAATGATTTTAGAACTCAAATGTAGAGTACTTTTATATTGATTTTTTTTGTTTAAGCAGTTCATATAAAGTTTTTTAATATATTTATTTGAATAGAAATTATATTAAAATCTGAAATTCAATAAACAATTTTGTAATTTTTTACATAGCAATGTAACATATTTCCATATTATTTCAATATATACATCGTAATATAAAATTTTATAAGTTTTACTAATCACTTTTGTACATGTAATGTATGAGTTAAATAATTGGGCCATAGATGCAAACATTTAAACAAAAGGTCCAACCTAAGCCCAATTTTAATTAACAAACAGATTAGTCCGGGAAAAAAAAGCTTGCAAACAAACCTAATCTTTTTTTTTTCTTCTGAGTATGCTTCCTTTTTGTCGTTGAAGCAAAGGGGAATTTTCATTTTTTCCGTTCATCTCTTTACCACGGTGCTGCTTTTTATCCGAGATCAAATCAAGGAGCGATTTTTTTATGAGGAAAGCGAGGATTCAATCTCTTTGTCTCTGCTAACCTTAAAATACTTAAGTGATTCAAAGTTAGTCTACATATATTTCCCTTTCGATTATGAGATCTGGTTACTTAGATGTATTGATTTTTTGTTTGTTTCATATTTATATTTATATTAACTATGAGAGATCGTTGTAGATTGGAGACTAATCTGTAGCTTGAAACATGCAACCAGCAATGAAAGCAGAGGATGATGAATCAGTGAGGATGAATGGAATTGTGTGTTCAAGATGGATCGTCTCAAATAATATACCGTTCGTAATGAAACAAAAACTCGAAATTTTGAATCCAGTGAATCAGAATTGAGGATCTCTAAGGTTTTTCATGTCCTCACAGTTGGGAACTTTCATATTTGTGTGTTTGTCTAATATCTCTGTAAATACGAATAAATGTGCAGATTTAATCACCTTGCAGAGATCAACGGAGCAAAGGATGAATCTTTCTATTAGGCAGATGATACACAGAGATAAAGTTCCCAAATTTTATTATGGTCTGTACGCATATGAGGTAACAAATACACTGTCATGTATTATTCTTCTTTCTCAATTCATTGTGTATGGTGGTTTGTAAATAATATATATGTGTTATTTGATTTGCATGATTTCAAACTTTTGGAGAACGAAGACCAGACTCTGATTCCAAGTTTAGACAACACATTTGTCGACCACACTTCAGATTACAAAACACAGTTAGTAAATTCCATTATTTATTTTAGCTATTAGGTGAATGAACTATCAATTGGCTTTTTCATTAGATGAAAGCAACTTAGCAGTATCTAGGATTTCGATCAAGTTATTTTGTTGGTTTAACTATATCTGGTAGCTTTTAACTTGATTGATTGAAGAATATATTTGTTAATATTGTGAATGATTGTGTAAAAAATAGTAGAAAAATTTAACACTTAATTGTTTGAAAATAGCAGAATAAATAGAGTATGTCTTGTCTAAAACTCTAGCTAATGCATACTTATTTGAATCAAGTGTTTAATAAATAGATGAAATATAGATTGACAACAACGCCAAATCTCTTCTTCAACCATCACATGAAACCAATTATGCTGAAGTCTGAAACCTGCATTCAAAAACAGAATCTTTTTTTTTTTTTTTTTTGGAACAAATTCAAAAACAGAATCAATTTATAATTTATATAGAAAAATAAACGTGTATACAGTGAGTCTATCATTCCAAGACATATCAATGTAACAAAACCATCAGGAAAATATAAAAAACCAAAACCAAAGTCATAAAACAATAAATTAAAAATCACAGCAAAATAACTCTTTATTAGGTGGCCAAATCATCACTAATCAGTCTTTGTCTTCTCCTTCTTTATGATCTTTGTGCATAACCTATTTGAAGTGGATGTCATGTCCATTTGATCACAGTCATCTTCCTTATGCTTGTTATTTGGGGTTGAAAAATCTTCAGATGAGTTCTCATTGATACCATCTATCCCAGGAAACTAAAAACATATGAAAAACACATTATGTTAATTTGAACATAAATATTAATGTAAGCCGCATGCTTCATAAAGTAGTACAATATGATAACATAGGGAGGGTTCTATCACTTACATCTCCACCAGATAGAGTTGACGACATTGTCTCAATTAATGAAACTGGTTCTGAGATTGATTCGATTCTCTGAATATAATCTCCAGACCATACCTCAGAGACTTTAAAAGTGTCAGATCCGTTTGTTACATTGTCACTGGTTATGGCTAAATCAAAACAAAAATATTTACCAGTCAAGTCTTGAACAGGCATAGGATGTATTTTTGGGTCTTCATCTGTTACACATAAAAGCAAATTTAGCTGGTTAATACATTCAACTATTAGCCAATATATTAAAATGTAAAAGTAAAATTACCTCATCAAATGAACCATCCCAGAGTTCAACAGCCTTGCTACCAATAATTGTTGTAGCTACAGTGTCGAGAAGCGTTAATTTGCATGTCTCAGTGTCATCTTTCACATACCAATGAGAAATTTGGGTCCCAGCTTTCCATTGAAAATCTCCTCCAAAACTGGTGAATTGTTTCCAAGAATGAATCAGTTTGAGAGTTAGACGCCATTCCTCTCGGTAAGGTTTGAGATCTTTAATAAGACGCATTTTTTTTTCATTTGACATGTCTGCCGTAAGAGGTGGATAGGAAGTCTATAATTGTAGTGTCAATATATATAGATGGGTGAAGTAATCTAGGTTAATCGTAATTTATGGTGAGGATAGGTATATGACCAATATTTTCTCTTCTTTTATTTTACACAGTCGTATATTCTTATTCAATGCTAGATACTATAAACTTTTTTTCCGTAAAAGATGGTAACAAATTAGGGAAGTTACATTTAATTTTGTATTTTTAGAATATCTTGCTAATCAATCAATTATTTATTGTGTGCATTTTACGTGGGGAAAAATGATGAAGAAAAGAAAAAAAAAGGGTAATATTTGATTTGTTAGAGGGAGTCGATTTTTGGGGGATTTATTTTTTTAATTAGTTGGGCTATAGGAGATAAGAATGATAAATTTACACCCAAAAACTTTAATTTAGTCGATGGACTTAAAAAATACAGGTATGTATTGGCTAAATCTCTTTTTAACACTACAATCCAAGATTCCAAACAATCCTCTTTTAACATAGATATCAAAGTTTCCAAACAAACCCTTTTTGTACTTGAGTTTTAATAAGATAGATAATAATTATTTATAATATTATCCTTTCTGTTGCATTAAAATTATCATTTAAAGCTTTTTACGCATATTAAAAAATACTTAAATTTTTTATTTATACTCTGTTCATACATTAAATATTTATCTCTATTTAATTAATACACTAATAAAATAAAATTTGAAATGAACGTTTATTTTAAATTATGCATTAAATACAAAATAACATTTTTTAAAAACAAAAATAAAATCTAAAATGATATTTTTAAGAAATGAAGGAAGTATTAATTAGACTGAAACGTGATTCAGAAAATCTTAATAAGATTTTTTAATATATGACTTGTACACCTACTACACGAACAACGTCTTAATTATTATATATATATATACATATGATATATTTTACATTTTAAATTTTGTTCTCCATTATTTTTAATTTAGATACTAAATAATTATAGGACTTTATTAAAGATTTATAATTTAATTTATAAAAGGTTAGTGCTTTAAATTAAAAACTGTAGTTTTCAAAAATAAATATTTTTCAGATTTTTTTCAATTTTCACAATATATATATTATTTCCTAAGAACATTAAGATAAGATCTGAAATTTGGATCACCGTTTAGGAAAGCATCGGCATAAGGCCCGTTAATTTGAAATAAAGCCCATTAGAGTTTCACGCAGAAAGAAAAGCAAATATAGTGACGTGTAGACATGTAAAAGCCGTAGGTAGTCAAGTCCAAGTGGAACTTCGTCAGTTTCGAGTGGTCTCTATTAAAAACTCTCCTAAACCGTTAGATTAATTCTGTCTATATCATCCGACGGTCAGGCGTTTTACAATTTTAAATATTAATTTTGAAAAAATAGAAATAAATACTGTGAGAAAAGAGTCTCTCTCTCTCACACTAGATGAAGAACAGAGTCTCTCCGGCGAATTCGCCTGAGAGCTGTCGCGTGTAAAATCTAATGGGTCTTCCTTTGTTGACTTGTGGTACGACAAGAGTCGCTTTCTCCTCTTCTTCTTCGTCTTCGTCATGGTTTAAGAGTAGTGATCGTAGTTTTAGGCTTTACGAGTCTCCGGCGAGTTCGAGATCGGAGCTGCGGAGGCGTAGCGGGAAGAGAAGCAGTCTTTCGTTAGAGAAGTCGAGGGGAGTTAAAGCGTCTTCGTCGGGACAGAGCAGCGGCGAAGTGATCGACGACGGAGATGCGGCGGCGGCGGCGGCGAGAGGTTTAGCTATAACTTCCGGAGAAGTAACGTCGGTGGGAAGTTTCGGCGGCGGGGGGTTAGCTGGACCGTCGGGAGAGGTGACATCCGTGGGAGAGTTTGTCGGTGGAAGCGGCGGAGATTGGGATAAGATCGGTGCTGTTGTTAGGCTGAGTTACGGAATCGGTGAGTCAACTCGGTGGTGATGACTGATGACAAAAGTTTTGTTTCCAAGTACATTAATAAAATTTTGGATTTTTTAAAATTTAAAATATAAAAAAAAAACAGGAATATACAGTGGAATGGCTGTGGCGGGAAGGTTTATATGTGAAGTAGCAGGGATAGATTACACAGGAGGTTTTAATGCTTCTTTAGATGCTATTATTGCTGGTCTTGGTTACGCTTCTCCACCTATCATGTCTCTTCTCTTCATTCTTGATGTAAGTTAAAGAGTTAGGACTCTCTCTCTCTTAATGGTTTAGTGTTGATTGAGATTGTTTTCTTGTTTTAGGATGAAGTTGTGAAGGTGTCACCGCACGCTCGTGCCATTAGAGACGTTGAAGATGAGGAGCTTCGTGGCTTCTTCCATGGAATGTCAGCTTGGCAGGTGAAATTAACTTCTTAAAATATGATGTTTTTTGAGACTTCAAGAATTGGTACCATTGATGTCTTTCTTTTAGTTTATCTTAGTAGTTACTGCAAGTTCAGTGGGAGAGGAGCTCTTCTATCGCGCTGCGTTTCAGGGTGCACTAGCTGATATATTCCTAAGAGGCACGGATCTCATCTCAGATCCTCGAGGAATGGTCGCTTTGGTATGCTCTCTCTCTTCTTCTTTACCTTCTAAGATTCCAAATTGACTTCAAAGTATTGAAATTTACAGACTGGACTCTTGCCTCCGTTCGTACCGTTTGCTCAAGCGTTTGCAGCCGCTATAACCGCCGCTCTCACTGGTTCTCTCTATTACATTGCTGCTTCACCTAAAGATCCTACTTATATAATGGCACCCGTCTTGAAAACTCCTTCTGCCCGTGACGAGCTCAAGAAGTTGTTTGCAGCGTGGTACGAGAGGAGACAGATGAAGAAGATCTACTCTCCTCTTCTTGAAGGGCTTTTGGGTCTCTACCTCGGCTTTGAATGGATTCAGGTACACTATTATTACTAAACTCATTCTCTTTATCAGACGTTAAAAGGAATAATTAGTTAAAAAAATATTGCAGACAAACAACCTTCTTGCTCCTATCATCACACATGGCATATACTCGGCTGTTGTATTGGGTAATGGTCTCTGGAAGCTTCACCATCACCAACAAAGACTACGCCTACGGGTACATAAGCTTGAAGCTGAAGGTGACAACAACAGTACAAGATAGATTAAAAAATAAATGAATAAAACACTACCCTTTTGTGTTTAAAGTTTTGTAAATTGTCTTTTATGTATTGAACCTTCATTGACTTGTACAAATAGAAAGTAAAGTGTTTAGAACCAAATAAGAGAGCAGCTACTTGAAGCTTTTATTTTTATTGTCTTCAAAGTAAAGTGTTTAGTCTTGTTCAAGTTGAGAAATGATCCTAACGAAGACATCAAAGCCTTGGCACATGTCTGTAAGAAGACAGTACTCGTTCTTTGCGTGATATGTAGCCATGAGGCCGTATCCTGAAGTTTGCACATCGAAACCTTCATCCTACAAACCAAACATACCATCGAATTTAAGAAAGAGCAGAAGAAGACTCTGGAGGGATCAGTCTTTGAGTCTAGTGAGGTTAAGGGGGATTATCTAATGGATTACCTTGAGGTCTCGGATAAGAGGCAAAGTACCGGTGATCGAGTAAGGCTTCACGTGCCCGACGACTTCTTTGGTTGCGTTGCAAAGAACGTGATAGCCGCGGGAATCAAGATTACATGCAACTCCAGCTGATGCTTCATCAAAGCTTAACGTTAGCCTGCAGCAGACAATTGAGACTTTGTTAACAAAAAAAATGAGAGAAGGAATGAAACCAGGTGTAAAGAGGAAAACACACAAACCTTCCACGTAAGTTCTCATCTGGTAAGACGTATTTGGAAACAGGACCACGGGTTGCGAGATTCTCTATGTTAGTGTTTATGCCGTCTACATACTCTTGCAGCTTCTTCATCACTTCCGTCACGCTGCATAAAACAAGGCAAGTTCTTCAAAAGTGTGTCTAAATGCATAGAAGAAACAACTATGGAACCAAGTGAGAGAAGAGAGTGACTTACTCATAGAAAGGAGTCAACCTGAAACCAAAAGAACAGAGAAGTAAGAAAACTGACAAGACATCTCAGTTTTACAGTATTCACAACTTAAAAAACATAACCTGACATCACCGGAGATGGTACATTCTCCAGGAATCTGGTTGATTCCGCCTCCAGGATCTACAAAAAGCAGACAATCCTTTGGAGTTAAGTAGATAACATTTGGAGTCATTACATCATCCTTTACATTCCAAAAACTTACAGCTCCACTGTGTTGGCTTCATGGTGGATGGCGTGGCAAAACCATACACTTTCTCTTGTGGGTGAGGAGGAAAGTCTCTGTAGAACCGGGATTGAATTTCTTTAAGCCCTTCCATTCCTAACTCCATAGCGTTAATCGCCTGAGCATAAACACAAGATTAAAGGATTCAAATGCTGAGCTTGCAGCTTCACCAATTCAACAGGAACCACCATACCTTGTGAGCTAAACCGCTGTGGAAAAGCTTTCCAGTGAAATGAAGCTTCCAAGGAATCATCCCACCCGTTCCAATACACGGCTGCTTATCCGCAGTATCAATCCAAAACCTTCAAAAACAACTCACACATCAACAACAGCTTCATACAACTCAAGAAGATTAAAAAAAAGAAACTTAACAATGGTCCGGATTTGAGCTTATCAAGAAGCTTGTCTTTAACCAGCATGTCCACACCAACACCTGGAATCGAAGAGTTCTCTTCACTAGCAATAAAAACCGCCACCACCGATGATTTCAACGCCGGCTTGGTCTCCCCGAGCCTCTTCATGAGCTCAGTCACTAGAGCAACGTGTCCAAGACAATCCGTCGTCCCACGACCTCGAAGCTTATCCCCATCTATGCTCAGCGAGAAAGGATCAAACTCCTACAAAAGAACAATCAAACCCAAAACAGAGACATCTGAATAAAACCATAACCAATTAAACCCAAGACTACACAAAAGAAGATAAAGATTGTAACTTTGGATCAATCCGCATAAACCATAGAATACACAATGAGATAAAGATCTCAACTTTGGATCAATTCACATAAACCCTATAGTACACAATGAGATAAAGATCTCAACTTTAGATCAATCCACATAAACCCAAGACTACACAAGAAGATAAAGATCTCAACTTTGGAACAATCCGCATAAACCCTATAGTATACAATGTGATAAAGGTTTCAACTTTGGATCAATCCCCATAAACCCTATAGTACAAACTGTGATAAAGGTTTGAACTTCGGATCAATTCGCGTAAACCCAACAACTTAATTCTAATGGGCACCGATCAAAACCACGAAAAATGATATACCCATTCGTCGGGATTGGCGGTGACGACGTCCATGTGCATTCCGACGAAAGACAAGATCTTTCCGGGGACAGATCCTGGGTACTCCACGATGAGGTTGCCTCTTCCCGAGTGATACGCCACATGATTGATCACAAGAGGACCACCACCAGTTTCTGTGCTGTAAGGACGGAGAGAGTCGAGGACGTGGTTTACGATTCGATCCTCTTGCGGGATGAGCTCCGGCGGATTGTTCTGGACGAACTTGGATTCGCCGATCAGTTTCGATAAGAGTGAAACGAATGAGTCTTTGTTAAGAGAGCCTAAGGATTCCATTGTTGTTGCTAGCACACAAGAGACAGAAGAGAGTCTTACAGCTTCGGTTACGTTAACTACACAATTTTATACGGAAGTATATATATAACTTTTTTATCTTTTTTTTTTGATAAAACCAAGTAAATATATTCATTTTTTGAAGTAAATTTATTAATTGAAAAAAAAAAGTAAAACTTTGTGATACAATGTAATCTCAAATGATTCAGTTCACAACAAGCTGTATTGGTTACTGACAAGGCTAGACGATCACAAGTAGAATTCCACTTGGTAGAGCTTTGGTTTGGAACAGCTACACGATGCCTTACAAATTTTAGTTCCATGCAATGCAACTTTAGCTTGGTTTGGGACAAACCCATAAATTGTTATTTATTTTTTGCTAATTTGTAAACGTCATTACTATGTAATGTAAGTTTTTTTCTAAAATGTACTGTAAGCTTGGTTCAAGATTACTTGGACCACATTTTGCTTAATAGCATTTCTAGAATAATAGCATTTTTTAATTCTAAAAGCCCAAAGGGTTAAATCCAGGCTTTCCAACAGTGACAAAGCTTGAAGTTAAATGATTATATAGAACAAGTGACGACAAATCAACAAATGAAGCTCCATAGCCAAAACGCTTCTTAATACGAGTCAGTTTTATCTTCTCTGAATGGGAGGAGAAAAACAAAGAGGCTAACCTCGAGCTCGAACTTTGCATAGAGGCATGACCGTTTTTGGCATGTGTAAGTGGAATGTTGGCATAAGATTTATAAAAAAAATTTGAAAGTTGAGTAGCTGTTTATACTAGTGCGTAAATTATGTAATTTTAAATTATATTTTTAAATGTAGGGCATATAATTTCAAAAATAGTAAAACTTATATAGATATGAAGCTATTAAATTTTAAAACAATTTATTATTTTAAGTATATTGTTATTATGATTTTTTAACAAAGTTTTAAAATAATTTGAGACGACAATGCATGGTATCCAACTTTTCTTATTATTCTGATTATAATCAATTGTTTAACGAAGGTACAACTCTTAGCTGAGTTGGTATGTTGATGACAAAAAAAAGATCAGACAGTTGTTGAGAAAGCTAAAAAAACAAGTGATCGCAACTAACTTCACCAATCTTCTTAAAGTTCCATAGATAGGTGAATGCTAGGGACAAATTTCATTTACTGAAATTGTTAGAAATATAGTCTTAAGCACAAGTGCATCTCTGTAACAGGTAGAATCACCATTCCATTAAAAGGCCAGAGATAAGCTATCAATAATCTGAAAAGTTCACTTTAGAGAATGATGACTCGAGCTCTAAAAGTCCACGAACAATCACTACATATCTAATGAGTTGAACTTGCCATAGAAGAAAAAGTTAGCTTAAGCTTGACTTGGTGCGTGAGAAGATGCATGGCGGCCAAGTTATGGCGAATAGGAAAGGTAATTCTTAAGACCAATGTCACTTTCAATTTGAATTAAATCAATTTCAGAAATCCCGAAATGAAATAGTCAAAGGATTTTGCCACACTGCTTAATTTCGAGCCTTTGATGGAGTGCAAATATCCTTTTGTGATGAGTAGTAGAACAAAAATGAAATTATTTTTTGCATTTCACATAATGTATATGAATAACTTCCCATCTTAGGCCGTATTTTTCTGCATAAAAGCATTGTTGAATACTTAACTGAAAACTGAATAAATAATACTTCTGTCAATAATTGCAAACCAAAGTTCTTTCGATTTATTTAAACAAAGGTGAAAGCGACAATGGATGGTTGATATGGGGGATTCGAACCTTTGCTGAGCATAAGAAGACATTGTAGTGAAAGAATCTTATCTCACTGATTCAATGGACTGTTCATCTCTCACATCCCAAATCCCAAAATGCCTCTTTAGTTTATTTATTTTTAACATCAATTTTTTTTTTGCATACCAACAAATACATATCTCAGTTTTGGTTTTTACACGAATCTTGGTCGGTATGTTTCTGTCCTCTTTTAAAGCAGAAACAAGTAAATTTGCATTTTCTTACTTTAAAACCCTAATAACTGCTGATAGATGAACGCAAGTACTCGACAAAAAAGAAAGATGAACGCAAGTGACATAATTATAAAGATTTAAAATTTGGCATTGGATCTCTAAGTGAGATTAACTTAACCGGTTAGAGCAAAAAATATTCGGGTTGATATAAGAATACATTTTGAATATGATCGTTGTAGATTTTTTTTTATATATTTTGTGATAGTATTAGTACATATATTAATGTCATGATTGGTGTAAATCCTATCAAGTATAAATCGAAAACCCACGTCTCGAGTATATCAAAATAAAGGTTACGTATGAATATGATGCTAGATATGGTGAGGAAGCGGGGACCAAAACTAGAAGAAAAACAACATAATAATGGCCTATTTTGAAATGTTTCTGAATTTCACATGTGGGGGTCCGAGACAAGATAATGTCAAAAAAAAACATTTACAATTTTTGGTAGTTGTACCAAAATTCGGGTAAAAAAATTAGTGAAAAGAGAGTACTACTATATTGATATATTGAAACAGAAAATAAATAAATAAAGATGAATGTGGAGACAGAAATAGATCTGAGTAAGAAGCAACATGCAACGAATTAAAAAGAATTCACATGCCTTCTCTATCTCTTCTTCCATTTGTGGTCCTCAAATCTTCTTCCATTTCTGGACTCATGTTGCCTTTACCCTAAGTTTATGGTAACGTTTCTTTGTTCTATATATATGTATTTTATAGATTAAAACGAACTATAAGTATATATAACTGCGATCGAGAAATAGATACATGCACACACGCAGAAGCAACATCACCAAGAAAAATTTAGGTAGAGGTAAGATCATTTTTCCTCAACATTAATCTCTATTCTCTCGCTCTCATAATGCCTTTCTCGAGCATTGAACATTTACGCGTTACACTTGCAGTGCCTTCACGGACCAGAAAAACTTCAAGATCAAAGGCCTGTAATTAACATCACAGGTTATTTATGCAAACGATGCACAAAGCTTACAGAAAACTTATTCAATCAAAATTTTGATATTAGATCAAGTTTCACGTTACGTTATCCATAATCACTATCGAAAAGCACAAATAAGCAATTACAAAAAAATTGAAATTGATTCAGATAATAAAAAAAGAGTAGTAATCTCTCTGTTATAAAAACAAATTTTAAATAGTATATTACTTGAAATTAAATATAATTGATGAATAAAATGAATATATTAATAAATTTTATGAAAATAACATAAAATAAAATTTCTAACATATAATCAGACACAATAACAAATATTATTAAGCAGTTATTGTATAATTTTCTATTTGTCATAAATATTTCAATATGGGTTAAAAGAGACATGTCGCAGTCATATTAATTATTAACTTTGAAATATAATACTTTGTATAATAGGCTGTCCAAAAAACACTTTGTATAATAGATTAGGATATGTATAACATGTGGATAAATTAATTATTTGAAACCTAAAAGTAATCATCTACAGAATATGTATATTTGAATTTAAATTAAGATTGCATTAGTTTTTAATAAAATTGGTAACACATAAGTAAGAAACCCCAAAAAACAATTAAGAGATTCGAAATAACTTAGAATGCCCTTAAAAAAAAAAAAAAGCAGTCCTTCTAACTGAATAAAGGATTCTAAACACATTTTTAAAATGTCATATTTTAAAAAACTAAATATATTGACTCATAAGATATGAATTTTAATGAATCCTATAAATAAATATTAGTGGGTGAACTTTTAAACTGAAAGAGACAATTTTACTTTAATAACAAAATTTAGTTATAGTACTTATTACATATCCCTTAAAACGTCGACAAAAAAAAAACATTTCCCTTAAAACAAACCCAAAAAATATTATATAAAAAAAGCTATAATATCTTTTCATTTTAGGATTAGTAATATGTATATCAGCGCAATACTCCAAAACCCTAAAGCATATGGAAATGGAAAGAACAAACTGTCTTCTTAAGATTATGGCAGCAAATTACTGGAAATCTTATTTTGTTATAAAACACTTCTTATATATAATTTGAAGACATTTATAAATAGTTCAAAAGTTTTGAGCTAGCATTCAAAAGTTATAGATACATTTTTAAATATGAATTTAATGTCGATAATAAAATACTCCATTTGTTTTAAGATAATCCATGTTTTAGAAAAAAATTGTTTCAGTAAAATACATTTTTATATTTAATATATTTTTATTAGATAATTAATGGTGAATTATAAATTTTTAAAAATTAACTGTGTTTTAAACTTCTATTGGCTATAATTTGTAGGAATAGTTAATCACAAAATAATATTTTTTTTTTGCAAACACAAAATAATACATTTATAAGCAAAATTTAATATGTTTTAGTAATATGTGTGAAAATTCTAAGTCATAGTCATTTTGTAACATAAAGAGTATAAATTGACTCCAATAAACTGTAGTTGGAATTCGAAGACAAAAATAAAACAAAACAGTAGGCCTAACAATATTCATTGCAAGGAAGCCAAGCATGAAATATAATGGATTTAATTGTGATAGACAACTAAAACAAATTGAAGTTCAGAATTTAACACAAATGCAATTTAGGATGTAAACAACCTCTGTATGAATGGATATGGATATGAAAGGCCTCAAGTGTGTCACGAATGTGAAATGTCACGGTGGCTTGTGCCCTAGTCGAAGTTCAAGATCAGGCTCATTCACTGATGTTCTCGTCGTCTCTTTCATCGAGCCAGCTTTCTCATCATCTCCTGTCGGATATTGTATAAGCCTAGGAGGAACCTCTACCGACGAGTTCAACAACGAAAACTCAAGGTTGCTCGAAGGAAACGGCGTAGTACCATAAAAATTCACCATATCACTGGAATTACCAAACATGCCATTAGGGTTTTGCAATTGGTTGAAGTGGGAGAAGCCTTCACTGTTACTCGCCGTGGATTGGATTATAAGCGTTGTCGACGGTGGAACACAAGAACTGAGAAACGTTGTCCTACCGCCTCCGCTGCCGCCACCGCTTCTAACCGCTGGACCTTGATGAGCCTTAGAGGCACGGTCACGGCGGTGGACATTCATGTGACCGCCTAAGGCTTGAGCAGAACGGAACTCACGGCGGCAGAAATTGCAAGTGTAAGATCTTGGAGGCCAAGTGGTACCATAGATGTTGCCTTTAGTGTCTTGCTCGAAAGCTTTGACTTCCCAAGATTCATCATCATCCTCCAGTTCTTCGTTTTTGCTATGATTCCACATCCATGCACCACCGTGCATTCAAGGATGAGTTTTTTTTTTGTTAAAGAAAAATCTCAGTAGAGAAGATGGAGAATAAGAAGAGAAGATGGGGTTGATAGATAATGATGTAAATAATAAATATAGAGATGGACCCGAAATATATAGATATGCCATTTATCTTTATCATTTTCAGTAAATGAAAAAGTATGTTGAACCATTTGAAATTGCACAGAGAGTAAGAGGGTACACAATTTGATTGTAAACTTTAAATTTCACATTTTAAATTAGCAAAAAAGCTTTTTAATATCAAAATAATACTATCTTTCTATTACAATATTCATTGCATATATAGTTTCTCAACTACAAATATAAGAAAATTGAAAAGGTGTCCGCTATTTGTTGGCTTACATATATTTTATTTAACATTTTGCCAAAAAACTTACATACATTTCGTTAATATTGAAAATTGTTTGAATATATATAGTTAGCTATTGTACGAAACTTAACATTACAACTTTAGCTCCTACATATCTATGCTTTATAGGCTTTATAAGCTGTGTTCATCTTGTATACCTTAATCGGATATTTATAATAATTTTAACATAATATTGCTATATGCATTTAACATAGGAAATCAGTCAAAAACAAACAAGCGTGTAAATTATAAATAGGTGGAGATTTAAAGAGAAAAAGTTAGTTGTGACTTTGATGTCCTATGTAAGGTTATGAGTCTTATGACAAAGTTTGTTTGCTTTAAATGGTGAGGCAAAGATCTTATCTTTGCGTGATTACTACTAAGATTCTCTTGTTAGAATCTGACAAATGGCTCGTGTAGCTTTACACCGTCAAATAAACACCATATATTTTAGATAATTATCCTACATACTGAGACCTATATTATAGACATCATAAAATGTACACATTTGTGGTAAGTAGAATTTAATAAATATCGATTTCAATGTTTTATGTAGGAAAAATAACTTGTCTTGTACCAAATGAAAAGATTAAAATTCCGGAAGTATAAAAACAATCAAATTTGGGGAAAGCGGAAAAGGAAATATAAAAAGACCAGAAGAGCTGAAAATGATGTGTCTTAATGTCCGATAAATATTTACCATATTAAAGTTAGTGGTGCATTGGTGTCGTTGGCAGTTTTTTTTTTTTTTTTTTTTGAAACACCATTGGCCAGCATTATCGGTATCGAGTTCCGGGTTTTAGTGAGTTTTTGCGGGTTTCTAAATATTGGGTTTTTCATAAAACTCAAACCGGATTTTTTCTGGGTCACCGGGTTTACCGGTTCAACCGCGGGTCCGGATCGGATTTCAAAATACTGGTTGGCAGTTTAGTTAGATCTAGTGTTTTGAAATCCAATCCGGATCCGCGGTTGAACCAGTAATCACGGTGACCCAGAAAAAATTCGGTTTGGGTTTTATGAAAAACCCAATATTTAGAAACCCGTAAAAACCCGCAAAAATCTACTAAAACCCGGAACCTGATACCGCTTGAACCGTCGGTTGAACCAATAAATAACTTTTACTCATTTTTTAATTTTTAGATTATGTTTTATATTCTAAGTTTTCAATTAAAAAGTTAGGTGCTGACAAAAATAAAGATGTTAGGTTTTCCATTTTCAGTTTTGTATTTGTGATTTTTAAATTTTGAAAAAGATTTTTCACTATGCCAAAAAATAAAATGAACGATGATAGAGATAATCAAATTTAGTTGATGTGATTTGGTGTTAGTTTATTTCTGTTATTGATAATTTATTACAATGATCTTTTAATTTTAGTTTATTTTGAATTTGAAGTTAATTTATTCTTCACATTAGATATTTAAATATTTGTGAGTTTTATATCTTAATTTTTTTAGATGTCATAACTCTTAATTTGTTACAGAAAATTTTAAATAGTCTAAACTATTTTTTTTGATATTTTTCATGTCAAATGAAAATAAAAATATAAAAATTAAAGTTAAGTATTTGTTAAATACTTTTTAAACATAAAGTATATACATATCCAAACTATTATTTTATGTTTTAAAAATATTTAGAAAATACTAAACTTTAGTTTTTATATTTTTATTTTCATAGCTAATATATTATTATATAATAAAATTAATTTATTTATTAATCCGCGGTTCATCCGCAGTCGATCCAGTAACCCAACGATCCGGTAAGTCGTCCGGTTCAATATCCGGGTCGGGTTTAAAAATATTGGTTAGATCTCAACTAAATTACACTAAAGGAAAAGCGACCTGGTTTTTCCTTAGGAATTATACAATCAATGAGAAATGACGGCCCATATAAAAGGGGAATGTCGATCCTGGCGTTTGTTTCAAATGGGCCATTAGAGACATAGTTTAGACCCTATAAGTTATAACTATATTAGCCGTTGGTCTGTGAAGGGGTGCCAAGATGTTTGAATGTGAGACAGCGAAGCTACAAAGCCATTTGCAGCGGTTAAGTCGGTTCTTCTTCTAGATCATGGCGTTTGTGGATGCGGGACTCCTGCGATAGTGGTGAAGTGTCGACATATCCTCATGAAGTCACGAATAATTGGTTTTGTCTATCACTAGTGTTCATTGGCGTCAGAGCTTTCTGTTTCCATATCTTTTTTCCACAATGTTTTTTCTGATTTTTCAATTTGCATGTTGTTATCTTTTTGCCGGATCCTTATAACCGAGAACCACTGTTTTCCAGTTAACCTGAATTGTACTGGTTCCAGTTATCTCTTTAGGTTGTTTTTAATAGATTAATTATAAATTTATAATTGAAACAATTGGTTAACTAATTCATAATAGTTCCATACTTCCATTAATTTAAAAACAATGACTTTGATGTGTGTCAATGGCATATTATTATATACAAAGTAACAACAATCCTTATTTACAATCGATTAGTACTCAGTTTATACTAATTTCAGTAATTTGAGTAGCTTAATCGGTTAAATTAGTCTTAAACCCTCAGTTGAATTAAAAACAAACACATTAAAGCACATCATTTTAAATTAGCTGAAATGATCACATGGAGTTATCAAAGCATACATTGATGTTTGAGCTGCGGGAATCGCACGTGTCCACATGAGAAGTTCTGACTCTAATTGGCTAGATTTGAATGGCAATTTCAGAGTGATCGAAGTGTTTGAAATCACGTGTTGCGTGTTCGATGTGCCTATCTATCTAATCCATTGCCTTCGTGTCCGTACTTCCAGGTAAAATAAGCACGGACACTGATTTTATCTTTATTTTTCGTTCCCTACTTACTGAAATACATAAAGCTAGATATCAATTTTTAAAAATATATCTAAACTTATATACATGCATAAAACTAAAAATTCAAATTTTCATAAATAATTTTCATCTATTTTTAAATATTTAAGTTAGAATAATCTTTATAGAATAGTGATTATAATTTTAAGAAATTTAAAACCTAAAATTTAAAACTAATTTAAATAAATAATGTATACAAATTTATATAAAATTATATACAATTAAAATATATAAACTATGGATGTAATTATAATTTTATTAAACAAAATTTTCAAACAAAAATAATCAAAACGTATGTCAAAATTAAGTAATAAATTATTTATGTACTTTTTTCCACGAGTATTTGCGTACTGCTTTGAAAAATGTTCACGCATGTGAATACTGGACCGTTAGTTATTTTTTTCTTAAAATAAGATGACTTTATGCAAATGGCAATACTTGTCGGCTGACAATATACTCTCTCCCTTCCTAATTTTTCACATTTTTTAATAAAATATATTAAAATTTAGCTATAAATACATAACTTTTTGTAATTTTATATTTTCTATATTTTTAAATCAATAAAATTTTAAAAAATGTTTAGATTAGCTAATCTTAGAGGTATAAATGTGTTTTATCTTTCAATAAAGTGAGTGTAAAAATGGTTAGTGTAAACATGAAAAATGATATTATGAATGTGGTATTTTGGCAATTTTCCAAAATTATTTGTATTTTACACTATAGTCTTCATATTTGTCATAATAAATCAAATCCGTAATTTTTTTTTAAATAACTAGCACATATATAAACATATTACAGAAATATTAATTAATAAAATCTTACACTAAAATATAAATGATAAATACAAATACATAATTAAATATTATACTACAAGCAAAATACGTCATTATTTCATAAAATTATTTTCGTAATGTTCTATCTTCGGTTACACAAAATTTGTTTGGATAATATTTTAAAGATTTTGGAGGTTCCGAAGAAAATTTAACATATTATTAGTTTTGTTTTAATATTTAAATTGTGTAATAATTATGTCTTCATGTACATTTTTAAACATTTATTAAGTTTCTTTTATAATATACTTGTTGCTAATTCTAATTTTGAAATATTATAAATCTTAATCTAAAATTTTTATTTAATTTTATGTGTAAAACTTGAATTTATAAAAACAAATTTTAAATATTTATGAGATATTAAAAATTTAAGGATTGAAACGATAAACAAGAAAATATTTAAAAATCATAAATGTGATGTGTAATTAATTGTAAAGACCGAAATGCAAATGAAAAGATGAAACTTCAAACTTGAAGTTTTGAGTAGTGAAACTTCAAATTTGTTCAAAATTCTAAATTTGAATCTTTGAAGTTTATTTTTAGAGAGCAAATAATTCTGTATTATTTCTATATTTAAAATTATAGAATTTCCTTTTGAGATACTGTAAGTAAGCATAAAACGCACGTGAATTTAAAAGAAGCTTAAAAGTCATTGGAAAGATGGGAATCGTCGTAAATAGGTGGAGGGCAGTTAAGTGTCCTGCAAGTTGATCTTATTCATAATTAAACTTTAAATGTATTATCAAAACATAAAAACATCAGTATTGACCAAGTACAAAAACATATATTAAATTAACTATTTGAGTTAATTATTCATGTAACATATAAGTTTTTAGGTATTCAATAATATTTAGTGTATTTTGGATACATATTAGAAATTGAGATTAAGTTTGGTAAAAATTCTTTTTGGGGATTTTTCGTAACTCAAAATACCGTAAAACAAGATCCATTTGATATTTATGTCGCATTCAGATAGATTTGGATTCATTTTTATCGGGTTGAGTTCGGTCCGGATTGATTTATTTACTCAGTCCTATTAAAAAAAGAAAAATCTATCTAGTTGATAGGATTTTTTTTTCTAAAACAGAATATATATATATATATATTTAAAAGGTTTTACACCACAAAATATTTCTCTAAATCCTAGTACCTAAAACTAGGCATGGGACTTATTATCCGAAATCCGGATATCTTAATTTTTAGGTCCGGATATCCGTATCCAAATCCGTATTTTTAAAACAAATTAAAATTTTAAATTTCAATATTTGATATATTAATATTTATACATTAATTAATCTTATAATATTATATTTTATTTTTTACAATATTATAGACATATATAAATATATTTATAAATATTTAATTTACGTATTATATTTAAAAATAATATTTTTTTAAAAAATATTATTTTTAATTATTTTTACGGATCCAAATATTTGTGGATAATAGAATATCGAAACGGATATCCGAAATCCGGATATCCAAAAACCACGAATTTGAATCTGGATATTAAATTCACGGATCCGGATAGCCTGTATTTCTCAGATATCTAAATCCGGCTCAGGCCTACATAAAACACACCTTATTCTTTATATATAATAGAACGGATCTAAACAATAGAACGGATATAGTATCAGATTCTTGCATGTGGCTGTGTTCATAAAGAAATTGTACATGTTTATGTGTATGTCTAAAATATAAGGAAAATGTTCATCGCATAATGATTGCATAGTAAAATTACATAATCTTAAAAGGGTTATTGGTAGGCAAATTCTAGATGAGATTTTGAGATTCCATAGTTATTGGTTTATGGATTTTAAAAATCTTAGTAAAATATATTGTTATTAGTTTGAAATTTTTTAAATTTCATTCAAATCCTTTGTTGTTAAAAAAGTTTAGTTACCATTAATTTTGTAACTTTATTAAATTCTATTGTTTTTGGAACGTCAATACTTGTAAAACTAGATTTTGAATATCATGTTTCCTCGTAATAATAACATACCCACATACAAACATCTCCCATTCGTCTTTTCTCATGTCTCATTCATCTCTTCTCATCTCTCATTCGGACATCAATGATGATACCATTAATATCGATTTAGAGAATTATTTTTTACATTATGAAATTGTTTTTCTTCTTCTACTTTAGTTAGTTTTTTTTTAATGTGTTCAAGATATGCAGGCATGAAAGAAGATGATGCTGGTGAGGTTCTTGTGTAGCAATGTGTTATATATATATATATATATATATATATATATATATATATATTCTTTCTTACATCAATAAATTTTGAAAATTTCTAGAAAAACTTGTATATATACCTTAGAAGAAACTTTTGTTGAGAACATATATATATGTCTATGATAGTCAATAAAAATATTTAATAAATTCATACAATATTTATTAAATCTATTTGGCTTTTAAAAATCTATCAACTTTAATAATTATCAAACTCCACATAAATTTTGGTTCCAATAACCCCTTCCCAGTCTCGCTGGAAAATTTTATTGCACGACCTTTTCATTAAAATTGGCAAAAAGGGTAGGTTTATAATATTATTACATAAGGAAAGTACGAATATAAAATGCAGTGATTATTTTTGTAGTTTTTCTTCTTACTTCATATGGTAAAAGATTACTATTCTTGTTATTATGTCTCACTTTTTTGAAAATTTATAATGACTCACTTTTACGAGATTACTACCAATCGCATTATATATATCCATGTTATTTAATTACATGTACACTATTTAAATTAGGTCTGGGCATTTGGGGTCCCAAACGAGTTTCGGTTTTATCCAATCGGGTTTCGGTTTTTCGGATTTATCAAAATCAGACCCATTCGGATTATATGAAAGTTCGGTTCGGGACCGGTTCGGGTTCTATCGGGTTCGGGTTGGGGTTAGTAAATCTTCAAAGAACCGGTACAACCCAATATACTTTCGGGTTCGGGTCCCAATCGGTTTTTTCGGTTTAAAAGTACCTGATTTTTACCTATTTTATAACCAAAACATGATTAAAATCGGTTCTTCAGTTTTAAAATACCTGATTTGTACCTATTTTGTAACCAAAACTTAAGTAAAATCGATTCAAAAATAAGGACATCAACCGTGATCATTCAAAATCAAACGAAAAGTAAACATATTTACTGATAAAAATAAAACCAAATAAAAGCATAAAATAAAAAACAAGTTCTCATGAAATGAGAAACATTGTTTAACGAAAACAAAATCAAAATCTAAATACTTCAAGATTCAACGGCCATCTTCAACCATCAACCTTCATGTAATAGAACCACCAACTTTCATGCAATAGAACCACCAACCTTCGTGTAATAGATAAGTATTTTAGATGTTCAATATTTCATAGTGTATTTTGGATACATATTAGGAATTAAGATCATGTTTGGTACAAGATCTTTTCGAGGTTTTGAATGTTTCGGGTTTTATCGGATATCCATTTAGATTCGGGTTCGGTTCGGATAATACCCATAACCCGAAATACCACAAAACAAGATCCATTCGGTATTTACGTCGGGTTCGAATCGGTTCGGATTCATTTTTATCGGATCGGATTCGGTTCGGGTTTTCAGGTTCGGTTTATTTGCCCAGCCCTAATTTAAATGAATAGATAAGATGAAAAATCATTATCGTTTCTAGTGATCATAATGTATTTTTGTTAATTTTATGCTATAAATGAGTACTAAAATGAGAAAAATAGTAGCATAAATTTCCGTTGACAAACATAAATATGTAGGCACTTGCAAGGTTGTAAAGCGACGACCATCTATCTTTAGACTAAAGCGACGACCATTCTTTAGACTAAATGTGTATTGTAAATTCAATACCTCATAAATTTAATTCAATACCTTATTTAATTACATGTACACTATTTAGCTTAACTTCTTATCATACAGAACAAATTTAATTAAGAAGTTCAATACCTCATAAATTTCCGTTGACAAACATAAATATGTAGGCACTTGCAAGGTTGTAAAGCGACGACCATCTATCTTTAGACTTAATGTGTATTGAATATCTTACCCGGAACATGTTATGAATATAACTAAATGAAGGCATAACAAAAAATTTGTATCATAACCGGGCCTCATAGTCTCTGGTGATAAAGGAACTTCAGCTGAGGTGTCCGCCATCACGAATTTGATTCCTGCCACAGCAGATTTAATATGGTTTTTGTTTGGTCTCCAAAATCTTCCTTGCCAGTTCCGATTGGACGCGGTAGGATAGTCAGACTAAGTGAGAGGTCCGGATACCTGGATTATTAAAAAAAAAAATTGTATCATCTTATTTCTTTTATAATTTGAATTAAAAAATAATTTGAGCTAGTTATTGAAGGATAAAAGGTTTATATGAAGAGTTCATAATTTTTGTCGTCTAGTTAGTATCCAAAGCTCCGTATTAGAGGCCGACAATTATAGATTTGCGTGATTAATTTAAAAATTAACTAGCTAACGACATTAGTTGATTTATGATGTGATTTATTTAAAGTGGAGGGTTGGTTTTCAAGACCAAATCACCAAAAGTTGTAATTATGGGGACTTCGGACTTAACTACGCATTAAGGCAAGCTAATCACTGATTTCGCGTCCGAAAGTCATTATCCAACTGGTCTTGGTCCAATTCTAGTAGTATTAGTTAAAGATTAGTATTCATTTATATATTTTGTTAATTAGGTTTATGGTGGGAAATGGACAAATTAGCTCATGCATTAAGACTCCATTAAATATTACTCCCTCCGTTTTTTTATATAAGTCGTTTTAGAGGAATTTTTATGTTCCAAATTATATGACGTTTACGATTTTCTATGTAAAATTTATTAACATTTAATGTTATGTGACCAATGATAATATACCTTCTATTTTATTATTGGTTAATTTGTGGTTAGGTAAATAATTAATGATGTTTTTGTTTAGAAAATATAAAAAAATTAATGATTTCTTAATCTATGTGCATAATTCTAAAACGACTTATATTAAAAAACGGAGGGAGTAATGACTTGGAAGAATCACAAAAGGCTCTTAGTCGCCTCGATTATTCGAGTTGGTCAATTGTAACCATGATAAGTGATTAGCTAGCTACTTTTTAATATCACTCAAAACCATCTTTCATACACGCATACAAAGCAATAATTTATTTCATAAAACTTTAAATCTACTTTAATTTATTTGATTTAGTGGTTCTATATAAACGCACATATATAAACTAATAACTGTATATGTTAAGCTTAAACCAAAAAAAAAATGTTAAACATGAATGTGTGTGGTATACACTAATGCATGGGTAATTCGGATAAAACCAAATAGGAAAACAGTAGGATTCGATCAAATTTGAGATGATACTCCTTGTCTTGTATTTTAAGAAAGAAGAGATAACTACTCTACAATCCCAAACTTTAATTTCCATTTACAAAAAAAAAAAAAAAAAATTTCCTTTCTTTTTTATGATAAATTGTTTTTCCTTCTTCCATACAATTTTTGTTTAATTAACGATTTGTGCTTCTTAGGTGCGGTAATGAATTTTTTTACTTAAATACAACAATTTATCTTAAATAACTATTTGACAAAAAGAAAAATTTGAACCATTAATAACTATGTTTTTATGTAGTCTAATTTTTTTTTATGTAGTCATATAAAAGTAACTGTATTAATAAACAAAATAGAGGCAAAAATAACTGGGACGTACACCTAAAATTTGTGGAGACTTCTTAGGGAAGCACGAAGAGTTTTAATAGATGATTTAAAAGGATATCTCCAACTTCAAGCAAACCCCATACCTCCGAATCCTTTACCTGCTCAGCTGCTCTTCTTTTTCCTCACATCACATTCACACACACATATAGATACATCGTGTACGTTGTATATATTTGAAATCATGTAATACCAATTTTGTTATTTACAATGAATCCAATAGATTAATAGGACTTTCGTGGAATTTTATATAGTTTACGAGGACAAAACTTCTCGGATCGGGGATGCCACTATTTTGATTTGTATATATCTGCAATTTTATTTTGTGAACTAACTAAATCCCTTATATATATATTCCATCCGTTCCCGAAAATAAAATTTTCTAAAATTTATTATTGTTCCACAAAGAAACATTAACTGTGAATATTTGAATTGATTAAATTTTATTAGTGAATAGTTATTGGAAATTATATTAAAAAATAAATTGTAAACTAAATTGTAAATATTTATTATATTTTTAATAAACGTGAAAAATTTAGAGAATCTTTAATTCGGGAAAACATATAGAATAACTAAAGAACTAATTAATGATTAAGTGAATCAAAAATAATTATGTATCAAAAATAACACTTCCCTTTTTCCTTACACTATACTTCCTTTGTTCAACAATATAAGATGTTTTGGAAAAAAATTGTAGTTTCAAAATATAAGATGTTTTGGTACTTTTAAGTATTTTAATTTTATTAAAAATTGATCAACTAATTACATTTTACTGTATTATTTATTATTAGTTAACTTATGTTAAATTTATATTATTTAATAATATTATCTTTTTAAAAAGAAGTTTCTTGATTTTTGTGTATTCAAACAAAATATCTTATATTAAAAAACGGAGGGAATAAACATTATCTCGTGACTTCTTTTTTGGTAAATTAATAATTAGTTACTTAAGACTATACTTATAAATAAGGTTTTGTTGGTATCATTAACATTTTGAATATCAACAGAAAACGGTGAATTAGGGCAGGTGAAAACGCAGTAGCCTAGTAGATAGATGTTCTTCTTACATAAACTCCCCCGAGATTTAAGGGCTTTAGAGAGAGAAAAGAAACAAAGAGCAATTCCCAATGTTTTTCATGAGAGAGAAGTGACAGCCTGCTTCGTGGCCGACAGCAATACGTTCGTCTCTCTCTCTCTCTCTCTCTCTCTCTCTCTCTCTCTCATCTTTCATTTCCCACGTGTCTTCTTCTTTCTCCTTCGCACGTGCCTATTCACATTTTCTTCAAATACTGTACATGTATGCAAGACCCGTATGTGCAGAAACGAAATGATGACGACTTTTATTTTGTCAAAACGATGATGAGTTCTGCTTACGAACAGTTGTTTCCAACCTCGTACGGTCGTACCATTACTGTTCCATGTCTGTGTTTGCATAAACAAAAAAATTAGGTATTTGGGAATTTCAGTATTCATCATGTACTTTTGTAGAAACCTATACGAAGATAATTTAGCTTATAAATTTGTTTCCCTTTGGTTAGAAACCCTAGAGGTTACGTGCTTTGATCCAAGAACTTGGATTTGACATTTCTGATTCGTGTTTTCTTTAAACTAACCTACAAATTTATTAAACGAGAAAGTTCGCGCGTTTAAGTTACGCAAATTTCTAGCTACGTAATGATGCTTTTACCATAATTAAGATACTTTTCTTTAACAATTCCAGAGTTTTTTTTCTTTGTCGTGTTTAGCTTTTAATTTATATGAAATCAAGTTTTAGAACATTTTGTGAAAAGTGTAAAGACCATTTAATTATTTATACTAGTGAAGCATATCTCCTTTTTTTTTTGCACGAAGTGAAGCATATCTCCCAAATTTTCATGCTGTAAGAAAAAATGCAACAGTTTAAATAATTTCAGATATTTAAACACTGCTTAAACTAACTAAAAAGTATTCAAAATAACAAATAAGTCAAATTACAAAAATATTATAAATACTCTAAAACATCTAAATTACTTTAACATATATAAAAACTTTAGCATATTTAATTAATTAATTTTAGATATTTTCAGATCTTAATTCGGATTTCGATTTGAGTTATACCCAAAATTCAAAGTGTCAAACTCTTAAATGTCATTCGGATATTTTTATATACCAGTTCGAATCGGATTTTGGTTTTTTCGGTTCGACTTAAGGTAAGAATTTTGGTTTAAAGTAAAAATGGCCATGTCTAGTCTCTTGTTAGGCTTGTAATCTTCAGTGTTGGTTCTAAGGATTGAATTTTCAGTGCTGGTTCTAAGGATGGAGCTTTCAAGGCGGTGGTTGTTTTACGCGGTAGTCTGGTGGTTTGGCCGTAGCTCTAGCTTCACGACTGAGAGATCGGATCTAACGCATGGACTCTAACTTTCCTCGGTTTTTATTCCTAATAAATCCACTGTAGAGGACTATTCTCCAGTTAATGAAAAGACTTGGTGGTTCGGGTTTCAATGGGATGCAGGCTTGACATGAAAGTGGTTGTTTTTTTTATATATGGCCCTCCGGTGGACCGGCTATCGGCTTGTATTGGTTTCGCAGTTTATGTAGACCATAGCAAAACTATCTTTGTTTTTTTTTTTTTTTTTTTTTTTTTGTCGTCTATCCATTTAAGCTAGATCAAGTGGAGAGCAGACGAGTTGATTCTCCGAGGAGCATCTCCATCTGTCCGGGTCTGATCTATATGGGAGAAGATAAAACCTCTGGTCCTTGCATCTTTTGCTAATCCATCTGCCCGGCCATTTCGGCTTCGAGGAATATGAGACAGTCTCACATCCTCGAAGTCTTCCTGTAACCTCTGGAACACCTCGATCTCTGTCGCGAAAGCTGGCCAGTCCATCGGGTTTGTAGTCATATCCACTAAGTCCATGCAGTCCGTCTCAAACCGTACTGCAGTGATCCCTTTGTCTCTCATACATGAGGCTGCCCAAAGTAGCCCTTCCATCTCAGCGTGCAAAGCTGAGAGGTTCCTGTTACACGCCCGTAATCCGAAGTATTCTAATCCCATCTGATCCTTAAGACTCCACCCTAAGCCACTGACACTGCCATTATTGATCCATGATGCATCAATTTGACAAGTAGGGATTCGGGATATCCAAGGGGGCGTTGTCTCAATCTCTGTAGTGGACGGATCGTCCTGATCCTCATTTGCTTCCTCATTTTCGTTAGCCTTCCTCCAACTATCTTTGTATTGTATTATAATTACTTCATGCTATGAATCTTAAAATATAAAATGAACCGATCGGTGTTGATTCGATTAGTATTCAACTCCAATGTTACATGGTCAATAAATAATATAAAAGTTACTTTATAATTTATCTACCGACTAAAAAGAAAATATATGTTTTATGTTTGATATATTATACGTATATAAAATATGATTACCTACTTTGTTAAACATATTTTAAGGACGGCATTATGGCTAATTTAATTTAACAACTTAGAGACCCACTTTCTACAATAATACATGTAAAAGAAAAAGTTATATGTGCCTACAAAAATGCTATTGGACAAGGAACCATAAGCCACAAACATCCTTAAAATATAATATATATACTAGTAAACAACACATAAAGATAAAATACATAAATAATTCTATGAACAGTGTATATTAATATGGCTTCGTCAGACACCACTACATTCGTTACAAAAGTCGTCATTACCAATAGGTTTTGCTTTTCAATTTTAGTGGTTACAAATATATCAACTTATCAAGTTTTAAACAAATTCTTAGATACTATATTTTACACAAATAGTGATACTATATTTTACACAAATAGAAGCGACTCACGCATCTTCTAAAATACACTGTTTACTTAAAACTAACGATTTTCACTGGAAAATCAAGCTCTTTTGATTGTACATTATTCTAAGTCATAACGTGGAAGACATAAATTCTAAAGGGTTAAAAGATCTACAAAACTTTTGCACGTGAAGTGTGCAATTAACCTAAAATATTGAAGCCAACTAAACAAATTATAAAGACACAGGTTGTTTGATTTGCTTGTAATCATTTTGCCATAGAATTATTCGACAAATTCATTCTATATAAATCAGATGATTTAGAGTGAAATTTTTTTATTTCAAAATTATTAAGCAACTCCAGATGTTGATATCTCTCTCAGCCAGTTAATATTTATTGTTTGGATTCAATCTAACCGTCGTTCTAAACACGATCTGTGATTATGTCTAGCATATCCCTTTACACATAAGAAAATTGGTATTGTGCTTTGGATGACAAAACAGTAATTATAGTAAGAAACAATAGTTCAAGTAAGCTGGGCGCGTTATTTCATTGGAATATGTCAAGACTGAACTAGTCAACAATGATTAGAACTGTTTTCTGAAAATTAACAGTTTTAACACTTGTAAGCCCGCAGTTATGATTTTTATCATATGAAATTAAAGTTGGTTATCTTAACATTTTACCAAAAAAAAAAGAAACTAAAGTTGGTTTCCATTATATTGAAGCTAAGTCATTATGATCTTTTCCTAGCAATTCTAGACAAAATGATTCACGTGACTCCAAATTAAGTGATTTCTGATGTAAACAACTTTACTAAACTGAGTTTATCCTTATATGTACACACATATATATATATATATATACTTCATCCGCTATATTTCTGTGTAGTGCTGAATACTGCTGATAGATTTTCTTCAAAGTAGATTATTATGTATTTGTTCAATATATAACGTACTAATTAAAGAACAATATCAATTCAAAATCTATTAGGTTTGCGTAAGGGTTCAATTAATAATTCTGTCTGAGAGGACACTGAAAATGTAAAACTATTTTTATCAATTAAAATTACTTTTAAACGATACATATTTTGTGAAAATTAAACTACAGTTATATACTCTTTTCGTTTCTAAAAGATCTATGCTATAGTTCACACTTATTAAAAAATATTTAAAACTGTATTTTCTAATATATTATTTTTCTTAATTAATTATTCCCAATAACTTTTAACCAATAAAATTTTATTAAATATAATTATATTTTTTTGAAAAATTTCTCTAATTAATGTATTGAAAATGTAAAAAAAAAAATTTTGTAATAATTTTTTTTTCTAAAAAATGGATCTTTAACGAACAGAAAAAGTACTAAAATATAAGAAAAGCAAATTTAAATAATGAATTGAATGCAACAACATTAAAAAGGCACGCAATTATTGGTTTAAAACGATTATATCCCAACTCATTTACAGCCAAACACGGTCAAAGCTAAGTAAAATCTGCAGCTCTTCATGAGACCGAAGAGAAACCCATCCAGGTTCAGACAATCATGGACCCCACGGGCCGTCGCCCCACTTAATATTCTCTCTCTATGAAGTTTAACACTGATTAATTTTGGTCAACTTTTAGTTAACCATGGTTAGCGAACAATTATTCTATTTCCAATCCCTTATATATTAAAATATGAACATTACTATTAAAGAATAAACCTTGTCTTCACGTGTGATTTACAAGAGTGCCATTTACACGTGGCAGTTCTACAATCACTCTCAACCCTTTTATCTAATAAGAATTAGTTTACTAGATTAATTACATGAATTACCATTGATCATATTAATTAGTTTCGAATATATTGTATACTATTGTATGTTACGAATCATTTATGGTATATTCATATATTTGCAAATAAATTACGTTTCACAATATAACAATTGTTTTCTTCAAATTTTAAATATATTTGCATTATAAATTCCAAATATACTAAGTTATGTATATAAAATTTTCATATTAAGAATAATATATGTCATCGAAAAGATAGTCAAACAACTTTTAAATGTTCGCAAAGTATACATTTTTATTATGTCCATGTATTTACCATTTTGATTATAGTTTTAATTTTATCAATACCCATGTTGTATATAATCAACATTTCAAATAGTTTTTAAATTACAATAGTTTTATATGGGTACATGTTAGATAATATTTTATATGAATATATGAATAAGAAATCAATAATGAACGGAAACTAATATTAAAAAAACATTTTTAAACATTTTTAATAATCAATATTTCAAATATTCCATAAGAAAAATCACTTTCAACATGGATGATTGGAAAGTGAATATTTTAAATTGTAATCACTAATTCTAATCACACATTTAACAAAGGCAATGCGCCAATCATAATATTAGATAATCTTTTTTTTAATGGTTTTGGTAATGTTTTTTTCTATATGTTTTAAAAAATTGTTTATCTTTTCTATTATGAGTAACAGAAGACAAACTGATCTAAATTTGCTTTATTCATTACTCAAACAGTTATACTACTTAGTAAGTGTATAGCTAAAGTTTGCGTGTGCAAGTATTGTTTGCTCTCTATTATAAAGTCCATTGATGTAAAATCGAGACTGATATCCAATTTCATTCAAAAAAGAAATCCATATAGATGCTCAGTCAATCTTTTAATTTAAGCACCTTGACTTTGTAATTAGGAAATCATCATAAATGGTGATAGATGAATTGTGAGTCAATTTAAAATTTTGAAATGATTAAGTTTATGGTCAAATATCATGATTAATATATTGTTTCATATTTTTTTTCCTTGCATATAATACTTTCCAAAAATTGAAATTTGGAAAGGAGAAATCAAGGATTTTATGATTGAATTATGCTGAAAATATATTCATTTCACCAAAATAAAATGTGTTTAAACATCATATTTTGTGACTATATATATCATACTAAGCTAAGAGCTTAGGCATCACATGAACAATGTGTGTTAAACCACTTAGTTAAAGAGCTCGATATATTACCATTAGTTTAATTATTTACTTTTAACATGGATAGCTCACTTCATTTGAAAGTCAATATTCAATTTTTTAACCCATTTACTCCATGCAAAGGGTTTCAAATTGTCATTTCATAATTTATTTTATATTAATATTTGCTTATTCTTATTGATTTACTTGCATGATAAAATATTTCAATTAAACAAAACAAATATACAAGTTAAAAGAAAAACAGAATTTATATTGACATACTAAATTTCGTTTAAACCCATATTTTATAACATGTAATATTTCTTTCTATAACTTTAATATCGACATATTCAAAGTGATTATATTTTTAAATCTATTCACCCTGCGCAAGACGCAGGTTATCACCTAGTATTAATAATTTTAGGTACAAGTGATGACATATGTGTTGGCCTAAGTTTTGTTTTCTTTCTAAACTACTGTTACATCTTGATTATTACTATTATCGTTATTATTTGACATAGCTTAAGTCTGAATTTAGGAAACTAATATGATCGCAATATACGATTTTATTAATTTTAAATAAATTATCAATAACAGAGGCAAAGCAATGATGGTAGAGAATGTTTTGAAGGACATAAAAGAGGAAACATCTAATGAAACCCACAAGATAACCCCAGCCACATATTATCATGATGGCTTCATCCATTTTAATTATAACTTTCATTTTCTCTAAATATGTAACTTATTATACCAATTATATATCACCTCCATTCACTCACATGCATCTGCTCTCACACGCCTAATCTTCGCGTGCGAACTACCTCCTTTAAACTCCTTAATACAAATTTTGCTAATTTTTTAAGCCTCGTGTTCATATACTCGCAGTCTCGCGCCATTACCAACTTGGGCAGGTTAATCTGTTCTTTATATATCTGAAAATTTTAATTATACCTTTTAATAAAAGTAATGTTTTATTTCTTATAAATTTTTTTTATGAATCGTAAATGGATATGCAAAAACATAAAATAGTAAAATAGTTTTGCCTAAAATACTAAACCGTAATATTTTTATTTTAATATATATACGGTATATAGATTTGTGAGCATAACGAAAAACATCAATCAAAGCCCCTAATATATTTTTGCTAATGGTATTAGCCCGGGAGGTATTAGCGTATGGTTCACGCCCTAGAAGAAAATTTGTGAAAATGTGTTGGCAGACACTTCTCTCCTTTTCTAGAGAGAGAGTTCTTTCTCGATCTTTTTCTCTCTTCAATCCCAAATTTTTCAGAGAGGTTAGAGTTTGTTTGAGAGTGAGAGAGGTCCCCTTTTTTGTTCTCGGGTTTCAGTTCATCCGACCGGTTTCTGTTTCCGGCGTTCTCGCTTTTTTTCCGGCGGTGAACAACTGACTTTTGATTCTGGGATGCAGTGTCTTCTCCAGTTCCGTGTCGCCGGCTTTTGACTCTGCATCACGTCTCTTTGGTGTCAGCGGCTTTTCATCAGGGTTATCCCGGTTTCGTTTGACCGACGTTTATGTTCTTTTCCTTCCTAATCGATTCTCCTTTCTTGGTCTCGTCTGTCTCTTCCTTCCTCATCAAGAGCCGATTCATCTTCGGGCTTACTCAAATCGTGAAAGATGTCTGATTTGCATGCAGAAAGATCGATGGTTGAGGGACGATTGAATCTTTTGGAAACGTTGGTCCGGGAGCGATTTGACTAACCGCGAAGAAAACTCTGTCTAAGCATCTTTCTTCATCGGTTTTGGTTTCACTGACGCCGGAAGTCCGTCGCCTCTCCTTTGCAGCGCTGGTGGAAGATGAATGACTCTCGCCTTGACATGTGTCTCAGGATGCTGGGCGTTCGTACACACGGTGGGCAAGCTGTCAGTTTCTTTCTCAACGGGTTTCGTTTTAGGCTGAAGGTCTAAAGTGGTTTTGTACCGTATTACCTGTTTACAGACCTTTTATCTCTTTGTTATATTGGAATGGGTCATGTTGGACCTTTTTCCTTTTATAAAATAACAGTGGTAAAAAAAAATTCGTGAAATTACCTGTTGAGTCCAAAACACACAAAAAGGACATAAAATTATCAAAGAGATGAAAATCGGAACTGAAGTCGATACCAAAATAAAATACTTATCAAAAAGAAAAAAAAATATTTAATTAATATATATACCTGTAAGAGTTTATGTTAGACAAGTGACTGCATTTACACACACGTATATGTATATATATCTAATCTATATGTACGCAATGATAATTTTCTTCTTCTTTAATGCTATATTTTAGTCTCACCTTCTCCTGCTACTTTTTTTTATCATTTCTCTTCCCATTCTCGTCTTCCAAACTTCTTCTCAATCCTCTCTCATTATTTTTCTAGTTTATTTTTTTCTTGTTCTAAAAGAAAAGTTATAGAAAATCTACAAAGAAGAGAAGCTTTATTTTAATCTTGTTGTGTGTGTGTGTGTTGGTTGTTTTTATATAATTTTTTTTACAAATTAAAATCTCTACTTTGCTTTTGATGTGGGCATGGCTGGTCTTGATCTAGGCACAGCTTTTGGTTACGTTAATCACCAGCTCCATCGTCCCGATCTCCATCTCCACCACAGTTCCGCATCAGATGACGTCACTCCAGGCGCCGGACTTGGTCACTTCACCGTCGACGACGACGACAACAACCATCAAGGTCTTGACTTAGCCTCTGGTGGAGGATCAGGAAGCTCTGGAGGTGGAGGAGGTGACGGAGGCGGAGGAGGTAACGTCGTTGGGCGTCGTCCACGTGGAAGACCACCTGGATCCAAAAACAAACCGAAACCTCCGGTGATAATCACGCGCGAGAGCGCAAACACTCTGAGAGCTCATATTCTTGAAGTAACAAGCGGCTGCGACGTTTTTGACTGCGTTGCGACTTACGCTCGTCGAAGGCAGCGAGGGATCTGCGTTCTGAGCGGTAGTGGAACGGTGACCAACGTCACCATACGTCAGCCATCTGCGGCTGGAGCGGTCGTGACGCTACAAGGAACGTTCGAGATTCTTTCGCTCTCCGGATCGTTTCTTCCTCCTCCGGCTCCTCCTGGAGCTACGAGTTTGACAATATTTTTGGCCGGAGGACAAGGACAAGTCGTCGGAGGAAGCGTTGTCGGTGAGCTTACGGCAGCTGGACCGGTGATTGTAATCGCTTCTTCGTTTACTAATGTTGCGTACGAGAGACTTCCATTAGAAGAAGATGAGCAGCAACATCTAGGAGGAGGGGGAGGATCTAACGGCGGAGGTAATTTGTTTCCGGAGGTTTCCGCCGGAGGAGGAGGACTTCCCTTCTTTAATTTACCGATGAATATGCAACCGAATGTGCAACTGCCGGTGGAAGGTTGGCCGGGGAATTCAGGTGGAAGAGGTCCTTTCTGATGTATATATATTGAGATAATCATTATATATATACCGGCGGGGGAGCTTTTCCGGCGAAGAATTTGAGAGACTGAAGAAAGGTTAGAGAAGTTTCTAATGGACTAATGAATTTCACATTATAATCGTTATTCCAGACATTATCTCGTTCATCATGTTATGTTTAGGTTTTCCTTTTTTTTTCTTTTCTTTTTGCGTTTTGTAGAATTTTATGTTTTAATCCTTTGATTCCTTCTGTGAAACTCTATTTGTGCTCGTATGTTTGTTGAGGTGTAGATTAAATCCTGGTGCTATTGTGTGTTTGGCCATAACAATGATTAAGAGCAAACCCATATATATATATATATATATATATATATATATATATATATATATATATCAGTGGATTTGGTGATATAATATATGACATTAATATTTTCTCAGATAGAACAATGTGACATTGCCAAACCAAAAACCGTTGCTCATATGGATATTCTTCTTAATTGCTGCTATATATGATCTCTTCATCTCTATATACTGTACATGTGATTGTGTAGGGTGTGGCATGGTGATAAACATATACACATCATATGTCTGTCTATGATCTGGTGTCAATTAAACATTGCTTTTCAATTTCTTGAAGCCCTAACATGTAATTACCAATTCTGTTTTGTTTTGATCTTTAGGATTTAATTAAACAATGAAACCTGTTTGTTTGTTATTAATTATTAATATTTCTCCCATTTTATTGGAGTCATGTTATAGGTTTTATATATAGATATAATTATATGTTGTAGGTTTTATTATACTTGTAGAGCTATACTTGCTTTGTGTCTTTAAAATATACCTATGTTTATTATATATCTTTGGGTGTAATTCTTTTGAGAAAACACACTTTAGCGAAATATAATTTTTCGATTTCTGGGATGTGGATTTGTTTGTATATATTAGTTTTTGGATGTGGTATGAAAATTTTCTATTATATGGTTTTATTAGTTCATTGCATAATTTCATAATATTAATTTGTTTCCCACAAGTGTGGATGAAAATAAGTTTGATTTTGTACGGCTGATGATTGTTTTCTTCTCGTCTAGTTAAAATCTATATATAAAGATTCATATGCTTATAATAGTTTAACTAAATTGTTAATGATTTTATGGGAATCTCGTACTGTAAGCAGGCTTATAAAGTTATTAAACCAATGTGCTGTGGTGCATGCTTATCTGTAAGAGAATTTTCTTTTGATTAGTTAGTTGAGCTTTTATTTGGAAATTATATTCTCTGAAAAAGTTCAATGGTCTATCTTCTTTTTTATATATTCCTCCTGTTATACTTGATTTTTGAGCAATACTATATAAACGTAACATATTTACTTAGTTATTATAAATAAAAACCCATTTTATCCTATTTTCTTAGCGATCGGTATATATATGTATATTAGAATAGAAATTGTTCAGAACAAAACTGGAGATGTTCTTTATGGGTAACTTTCGCGTCAACTAATGTGTTTATTAACTATAGAAAATATGAAATAGTGAATAAGTTTAGGGTATGAGCCGTTTTCTGAGAGATTAAGATGCAGCGTTTTGTTAGAACAACCTCAAAAAATTTGGAAGAAAGAAAAAAGAGTTTCCTTTTAGAACTCTCCAATGCCCAAATTAAGCATATTTTACAGAGATTAGTATAATTAATCGAGAGGTGTGTGGATTAGGTGAGAAGTCTTGTCCAAGAATTGGGACTCCTATCTGTCACATGTTTATGATAGTCACTTATACGGACAAAGAGACGTTGGACCTTCTTCCTTAGGTTGTATAAAAAGTTGATGGCAAAACTCGAAAACTTGGCAAACCCTTCTGTACCTAGATTTAGAGCATTCCCGACGCTATGGGCTTATAAAGTACTTGAGAGACTTCAAAACAAAATTTCTTTGGAAAATTTGAAGCACTCAGCAATCAATGTACTGGTAAAACTAAAACTAGTTGCATGGATTTAGTTGCCATCTCCGAGAAGCGTTGAAAATTAGCTCTTGAGGTTTTTTAGGAGGGTGTATTGAATCTGATATTTTAAGTGATTTGATATTTAGTGGGTTTTTAGAAGATTTTTAGGTGAATCTAAGAATTTAGAGATGATTTTTATTAAACAACTCTAAAATCTCATCTAAAACAATGAGATTAGATTTTTATTTTTATAACTAAAAAAATCCCTTAAACACTCTAAAATCTCCAACTTAAATTTTGTTCAGTAACAATGAATTTCAGAGTGTTTTATGAAATATTAAATTCAATAACACTAGATTTTAAAGTGTTTTTTAAAATCCACGTTTGAATAACAGTGAATTTGTCATTTTAATACAAATCACTTCAAACTCCCGGTTGAATACACCCTTAGTTTATTTGTATTCATTTCTATTTTAAATTTTTTTTTCTTTATAAGTAGTTTATAAACCCTAATTTCATAAGAGTGAGATTGAATCGTCAACATTGTCCATGGTATCCATCAATTAGGATTGCATTGCACCAAATCCATATTTTGAATTAAGACAGTATAACACTAGCAAATTCCACACGATTAGTGATTTAAGCTTTCTGTTCGTGTGATGGCCTTATGCCGGTGACAAATTGCCTTTGTCATCATTAAAGAACCTCTTTCTAGCCTGAAAGATCTTTTCAACTGCTGTCTAGACATTTACAGCAAATTTTTATTTGGTCAACCTTTGAACTGGTAAATGCCAAAGGAGCCAAATTTCTCCAAATCAGATAATTTATTTCATTGGCAGTACGAGTCACAATAAAACCCCCAAAATAGGTTGGTTAGGCGTCGTTCATTCCTTAACACCAATCTGGTTTACAAGATTATTAACTCTCCTTATATTCAAACCAAAAAAATCCTTAAAATGGTTAGGGCCTCCAGACCTAGCTTGGGCCTTTTTTTCCCTCACCCTAGCTTGCGCTTCTATGGTTTGCTCCAATTGGTATGTATCATTCACACATCTACATATTACTACCGAAGGTATGATTTAGATAGGACTAGACCCAAGCTCAGACAACTTTTATGGATAATTTTGATTATAAACTAGGCCCTATAAACATATTGTTAAAAGGCCCATGCAAGTGCAACCCGTTTGAGATGCATTCTAGTACATTTTTTAAAAAGTTTAAAAGCATGTAGAGAACAGGTGGGTTTTGAAATAGGCCCTAAACATTCTAAATATATACACACAAGAGAGGCTTTTGTAATCATCGTCATCATCATATCCATGAGAAGGCTTTGTCTTATGATTCCATTGAACTTCTTCTTCTACACCTTTTTCTTGCTAATAAGGGTTGGAGTCACAGAGAGCACACCGATGAGAAACAGAGTCGCCATCGAGCTGAAGTCATAGAGATCTCCCAATGATTTCAGCTCTCCAAGAGCGATCCCAGCCTGTTACCACAAAACCAAACACATTACATTCACACTCACTGAAACCGTTAAGATCAGAACAACAATGAAGATGACAGAAATTCTCATACCCGGACAGTGACATAAGCAGCAGGAATCAGACCAATGAATGTAGCGAGGAAGAAGATATGGTAAGGAACATCGACAATAGGAGAAGCAACATTAATGAACGTGTTAGGCAATGTCGGTGTTAGTCTCAAGAAGAGCATATAGTTCAGCAACCCATCTTTCCTCCTCGCAACCTGGTCTTGGAAGAAGATGAGCTTGTCGGGCCACAGGGAGAAGATCAAAGGTCTGCCGATGAGCTTCGAGAGGAAGAAGCAAGAGGAAGCACCAGCTGTTGCGGTGGAGACAACGAGAGCCATTCCTTTGATAACTCCAAAGAGAGCACCAGCAAGCAAAGACATGAAGACAGTTCCGGGGATCATGAATGTCTGCATAAAAACATACACCAGACAATATCCGACAAGAACTTGAACTGTGTAATCACTTGTGTAAATCTCCAGATTGTCTCTGCAAAGAAAGAAACACAACACATCTCAGGTTTCGTAATAGAATCAATCAACATGTAAAAAAATCAAAACTTTTATTAGATTCATCAGATTCCAGAATCCTAATTCGTAAAGGTTGAGACTTTATAAAAACCCAGAAGAAAAGATTGAGAATTGACCTGAGAATCTGAAGATCTTGGAGATTACGAGGGAGCTTGAGGAAGCTGTAATCAGATTGAGGCATTGTGAGATAAACGCAAAGAAGGCCAACAAGAAAACCCAAAACGACGACGGAAGCTGTCGTGACCTCCCAAAAGCTCAGAGAACATCTTCTCGGAGTCGCCGGAGCAACCTCGCCGATTGTTGTTTCTCCTTCTCTCTCCATTTTCTCTATCTTCTGGTCGAAAGGAGAGAGAGAGATAGAAGAAAGGAAACTTTTTGTGCTTGCTTACACGAATCCTTCTCCTCTCTGTCTGTCTCTGTCTTCTCCAAATCTGAATGACAGAGGAAAGATTGAAGAAGGAGAAGAAGAAGAAAATAATAAATAAAACGAATATTCGAATTTTGATTTTGAAGATTTGTTGGATTTTTTGTATATATCTTAAAAACAACAAAACAAAAAAAAAAACTAATTTTGTACCTTTAAAATCTACTTATGGCCCTCATCTTTCGTGGTTTACGAATGTAGCCCCAACATTTATAGAGTTGTGGTCGTACTCCCTTAAAATCAATTAAACTTTGGAAATAAACAAGTGTTGCTTGGACAATGAATAAACGATTATACGATAGATTACGTAAATACTAGGCAGACCCATAACTTGAACCAGGGTTGGAAATTTTAGACGTCCCGGTTAAGCAATAAAATTCTTTTATTTTAACTTTGCCTATAATCAAATGAATGAATACACATTAGCTATTTATTAAAACCAAATGTTAGCATTTACTTATTTTTTGGTTCTTATCTTTTTTTCTTTGTTTGCTTTATAATGTTCTTTTAATGTGATCGGTTTATGGACACTTTTATCACTATAATATTCATATTGCATGTTACCTCCAGTAGCTCTAAAGAGAAATGATTAATGAGTATAACTTTGTCTGTATTATTGGAAAGGTTTTATGACTGGTACGCATAAGTATACAGATAATATGAGTTATAACCAAAGTTAAAAGATTTGCGCAAGCTATACATTTTGATAAGTATATACTACTAGATTTGGAGTCCATGTAATTCGTAAGTAAAATTGCTTCTTTTCATACATAGGAGGATAATTAGTTGAGTAACGGAAAAACAGAATAGCTTACCTCTTATGTTATTTTAATATCTTACATGTAATGACTGATGCAGTCTAGAGAAAAGAATATCTAGTAGAAAAGAACTATACAATTTGATTACGCTTAATTAACCTTAATTTCCAGTAAGATCAACGTTGCAGTTTTAAAATATAAACCTGTTGCGAGAGAAATATATAATCATCTTAATTTGATAATTGATAGTGTGGTGCTTTGGCCCCGGAACATGTCAGATGACACGTTAAAACGCTACATCGACATGTGACCTTATTAATTTATAATTGCCTATGTTGCTTCAAGACAAAAGTAAATTGCATCGACATGTGAAGAGAATTCCATGCTTAAGTATTTAAATAGAAGTTTGCACAAAGGAAAAAAAATATATCTATTGCTACAGAAAATAAGAAAAAGAACGCAAATGATATTCCTGCCAAAATACGGCGGAAAACTATAAACAATGGTAGTCCATTCGTGTTATAATGGGCACAAATGGTACTCAAAGGTGACTTTTTACAAAAGTTCGGAAACGTCATTTGATTATTTGTTTTGTTTATGTTTGAAAGAAATAAGTTCGCACCAATACAATCAGTCAGTTGCCAAATTACTAGCTTTTCACACACAAAAAAGAAAACATTTCGTTAAAAAGTCAATCAAGTTATCACTAGTTATCATAAATCTGTCTATGTTGATCCATTTCCAATCTAAAAGGTTTTTACCATTTAAGTCATACAGTTAATATAGATTAATACCTATGTTGACATATCTATATTACCTCTGAATCAGTGTCGATGATTTTGAGGAAAGAAAACAACAAATTTAAACAAACTTGGGAATTTTGGGAGGGGCAAATGCATGAAAAGGAGAGACAAATGTCTTGTGCTTTACAGTAGTTTTTCTGTCACAAGAAACATCCTGCATACAACGCATAGCATAAGAGAGGCTTTCACTTTGTCAAGAATCTCTAACTTGGAGACTTGGAGTGGTACTCTTGAGTCTTGAGGAGCTTCGAGGTACCGGCGATGTATCCTCCTTCTAAGGCTTAATTATTACATAGTTTTGGACAATCTGAATATAAAAGCTGAAAAGTTAGTGAATAGTACTGAGTGACATAACATGATATGGTTACATACAATTTTTACGACTTTTTTTATAGAAAAAACTTTTAACGAAATTTCGGAGTGATTAAAGATATATATATACGTTTATATACTAAATTAGTGACCATTTTCACACAGGTACAGATAAAATAATACTCACGTTGATTACATAGGATTATGGATGCATTTATTATAAGATCTAAAGAGGTTAAATTTCTAAAAGGAAAAATAAGTGGACGCTTAGGTTAGCTGGTTAGGTATGCATATATGATATATATTATGCAACTAAAACACAGAGGGTGATAATTAATTCTCTCATGTGCTAACAATTATATTTTATTTACTTTTATTGCCGACACAGTCAACTGTTGTTTTTTTTTTTAATTTAAATTTTGGAGATATCTCTTAGACTTATAGAAAAGTTTACACTAATCTTCAAAAGAAAAGTGCATATCTAATATCTAATGTTTAATGTCGTGACTACACATGTTTAATGTTATGATATTTTAGACTCATAAAAATGTATGTTTAATATTGCCACAGATGGACTATGTTCTCCAAATTTTCAAAGGAGTACAAATTTCATATCTATGTGACTACACATATCTAATGTCGTGAAATCGTTTCAAACCTTGATTTCTCTGGAATTCACACCACCAGACCACTCCCGTGTGATTAACTCAACTATTGTTCAACCAACAGCGCTAACAATAATTTTTTTTTTCTTGATAAAGTCTATCGGCTGATCCGGTCAGTCCTGAAAAGAACACACTTAGTACTACAAAGTGGACTAGTTCGAAAGCGTATCATACTGTCTGTCCCGAGTTTGGAATACCTTCCGACTAATACCAAGGAGTGGACCAATCATCTGTTATGCCCCGCCCACCATGTAAATCACTTGGACCGAAGTCCAAGTCCATACTGACCAAGTAGTGATAATTTAGTTCCAAAAAAGAAAGAATCAAATCCAAAACTGATGTGGATACATACCAAATTGCCATAGGCTACTACCACTTGCTTACTAACGCTAACAATAATTTTAAACGATATGAATTAGCATTTCTTCAAATTACAAACTCGTAACATCTTAGCAATACATGAATTACGCCGTGCATAGTTAAAGATGAATGACATCTTAGAATATATATATATATATATATATATATGCAATTCACTTCTATATTTTTCTCTATGTTTCTCTAAAATAGATAACATTTACCATAGAAATAGTTTTACTACAATATTACTTTTATAATAAAGTTTCTTTATTTATAAAAGAATATAGAGATAGAGTTAGATATGGTCTTACTAAATTAAAGGATCTCAAAATAGTGAAATTGAGTACCATATAACAGTTCTAGACATAATCCATGCATATAACATATATCTTATAGCTAGCCACCATCCACACATATATATCTTGTGTTACAAAAACAAAGTACTCATATATCAAGAATATCAGTGGTTATGCTTGACTACTCTGTACGCCACTAGTGTCCGATTTCATAATGAGATCGGTATTTACTTGTGGCATACAGGGAGCCAGGCATGACTTCGTATCATATATATGTGTGGTGTATACCAGACTTCCAAATATGAATCATGGATGGCTTATATAGTCGTTCGGTCTTGATTCCAATAGAAAAAAAAATGTTTCTGTAGTTTCATTTGGGTGGGAGAAATGGAACCAGAGAAAAAATGGAGTTATTCTTTGTCAAGGATTTCTGGAGACGTGTGTATAAATGGTGGCACAAATATATAGAGGAGAAAAATGCTTTAGTGGTGGCGAGAGCTCATTTATTTACACGATTATTATATATATATATATATATATAGATAATATAAGATAAATCAATATGGATTCTCTTTTGTAAAACAAAAAATCAATATGGATTCTCTTTTGTTAAAGGTGATAAAGAGACAGATACAGCGTGCAACACTTTTAGGGTTACTTTCATCTAATTTATACATTTGCAAGTGGTTCTGATCAACTTTTCGTTTTTGATGATACGTTTAATAATTTTCATATTATTCAAGATACTACGAAAAGAGAGAGAGAGAGAGTCCATAGACCATGAATCATCATCACCATATATGTAACTACATTCTCACCTCAATCGAGAGTATGGCTCTAGATCATTCAAAATAGTATAATCCTCTATATGGATTATTAACCCCTGAAAAGTAGTACAACGCATGGTGGTCGAGTGATTTAGTTAGTTCCCTCTTATTCTCATCTAGAACAACCCTTGTTATATGTTGGATAGTCGGGGGTGGATGGCAGTGTCCCTTTATATTTGCAAAGAGATTAAATTGTAAACCACTCAACTAAAAATCCGGCAAACTTTCAATGAATTCTCTTAAATGAAGCTGAGCACAAATAGTAGGCTGGTAGAGCAAGGTTCTTGCATGTAAGGTGTATATATAGCACACAGGTCCGATGTCATCTTAATCATCCAAAAATACACAAGAGAAAATTAAAGGGTACGAAAAACGTTGTGTATTTAATTAGTCATACGGTATTTACTTCAATCCTCAAGTTTGAACAGTCTTGAAATAAATAATAATAAACTCATAATATTACATAACGTTTGATGTTTATTTTTTTGTCACCGTTTAATGTTTGTTGTTCGCTTAATGAGCTTCACATTATTTTACTATTAAAAAGGTTTCAATAGTGCATATGTCCCTAAAGCAATTCACAGCTTTAATCCTTTTTCTTGGGTCGTGGGATCTTTCGACTTTGCCTTTAGCTTTCTATAATTAAAGAGTTTTTTTCTGACAAAAAAAGTTGTGTTTAAAATTTCGACAAAACCAGCGTATCTTTTGTTTCCAAAGAGAATTGAACCAAACCGAAGATCAAAATCAGTAACTATAATGTACTTGCAAGTGACCAGTTAGTTCCATTTGTCTACAACTGAATAAACCAAACTAGTTTTAAACGAATCAAATTTTCTTGATTTTTTTTTTAATATATTACATAATGATATAACTATATTTTTTTATTTTGTATGAATATATCGTTTTCCTTTTTGCATGGCAACATATACTAGGTTTAATATCCAAACAATTGAAATGGTAAAATTGAAAATGCGTATATATACATTTATCAACTTTTCATCAACAGAAAGTAAAAATTAACGTTAAAAACTAATTAATAGTATCGCCATATTAATTGTCCTTTAAAAAAAAAAGACAGTATCGGCCATGTTCATTCGACAGTTTATAATAACAATAATAATATACGTTTGTATGTAGAAACGCGCATTCACATTTGAAACTCTTTTTAGAATAATGTGTGATTTTTGTTCGGTTAAAATACCTTAACTACTGTTGACAAAAAAAATCAACCTTAACTACTTATTGGCCAAAAATAACTTTAGTATTGTCAAATTAAGATATGGGTTCGTTATGTAACGACAACTTATAATATGACAATTAATCTTTGTGTTGCTTCCAAAACATATGTTTCCAAGAGACAGGATCACGGTTGTTTCGCTTTAATATATAAGAACTCTGTAGAAATTTTTGCAAATAGGTATTTTTATGCAATTGTGTGTATTTTATTGTCTTAAATTTTGTTGGTATTATATTTTTATGATAGATTGGCCATTGGTCGTTCAAATACTTTTACAAGTTAACTGACTTTTCCAAGATTTTCCCATCTACCAAATTGTATACTTCCTTGGCAAGAAAGTGAGATAAGAGCTTCTTAAAATTTTATCCCAAATCTCATTTTACTTTATTGACCACAGTGCTAACCACACTGTCACACAAAATATTTGGCATTTGGCACATAAATTTTGTTTCTTGACGAGACCCGGTTCATGTATTAAGTTCTCTTTCACATACGGACTTACACACTCAAGCCTACGCTTGCAGCAGATAAGAAATCTGTCTTTAGATAAATAAATAGGACTGTGCCTTTTGACGTATTGAACTATCCGAATTTATAATTTGAATTTGATATATACTACATGTGAAAGATTTTTCAATGCTTTTAGAAGATTTGGTCCAGAAAATAAATCTTTTGTAGACAATTGATTTAATGAATATAATAGAGTATAATTATTATCATTATACCAAAAAGTACGTAATTTATTGAATGTTAAGACTAAAGAATTTTGTAAACTATCCTAAGTATTCACTTATTGCTTGGTTGGCGGCTCTGAACAGACTAGCAACTGGGGACCGAATGGGCAAGTGGTCCACACAAGCTGACACGTCATGCATTCTCTGCAGAGCTCCAATAGAAACCAGAAATCATATTTTCTTCGAGTGTAGCTCATCAGCAGTATGGAAGGGCTTGTCGCTGAAGCTTATGGATATACACTACTCAAACGAATGGAACAAGATTCTAAGGTTTATGCTAGATGGTTCAAGGAATAAGACTGTCCTTTTTCTCATTCGCTCAGTTTTTCAGACACCTATACACTACTTGTGGAGAGAACGCAATGGTAGGCGACATGGAGAGCAGAGTGTCCCTTCAGCTCGACTTCAAATGGCCATATATAGACAAGCAAATTCGGAATCAAATATCCTCAAGCCGGATAAATGGAAGTACGAGATATGCAAAAGCTATGGAAGGGTGGTTTGCCACAAGATAAACTTTAACCATTTCAGATCATAGAGAATAGTTTTCTTGTTTTTAGAATTAAAAATTTTAAAACAGAGACACAGTCATTGTAAAGCAGTTTTTTTTATTTGAATCTAATTTAACATTCTTTAAAAAAAAATAAAAAAATTGTAAACTATGAATTCAAATGCGATAAAAAGAAACTTGGGAGTTGTTTTTGGTTAAACAGCATAATATAAGTAGTTTTGAAGTATATGCATGTGTCGCGTTAATTTGGATTCGAAGAACTATTTTATATACAGACCGATATAGAAGTAAACCATGCATTGAATTTCAATTTACAACTATTTAACTACGGAATATCTTCTTTAATTTTTCTTTACATCAATCTACGAAATATCTATGTGGCGAAACAGTAATATAACATGGAATTTTTAGCTTTGTCTTATCTCCTACACTCGTTGACAATGTCACGTAAATATAGAAATGAATTTTATATACGATGTGCTGCTACTTATATGGAAACCTTATAGTTTATACGACTGTTTATATAGTCAACGAGATAAACAAAAAGTTGGTAAATGTTTGGTTTTAATTTGACAGTGTGAATCAAGCCTGAACATTGACCCTTTTATCCATGATAGTAATTAACGGTTTAGTAATTAAGTATATTATCGAGATCTTATGTGAGAGTGAAATCTCATTATTAAAATTACAATAAACGTTTTCTCCAGCTGAAGGAAACTTCGTTTTATGTTTCTTCTAATTTGTCGTGATATATCCCCTCATTCTTTTGAAGACAAACAAAGATTCTAATATAATCCACTTTCTAGTTTATGTGTTCCTTACGCTATCGAATAAATGTTTTGAAACCTCGAGAGAAGATCAGAGAAATGAATTAATTTTAAAGCTATTGAATTACGTTAGAATGTACATTATTTTGCAGATCTTGTATTAAATGATCATCTAACTGCGGAGCTAGTTCACAATTAGGAGGGTCAATTGATCTATTTGAATGTTATCTTTATATGCTTATATTATTAATATTTAATAGATAATTTGTTTGAGATAGATAAATCTGAGTCTCATCAATAAAATTTAATATTTCCTTTGCACCATATTTGATCATTTCTTTATTTTTGTTTTTGCTTTTCATATGTTCATGTACAATGTTTTGAATTTCCCGTCTCTTGTATATTAATCTTAGTTTTTTTCTTCCATAGATTATTTAATCTGTCTTTCATCTAAAATTACAGTTCCATGAGTTTACATTATTACGTAACAAAAAAACAGGTGTTCCAAAAAAAAAAACGTAACAAAAAAGCAATATAAAGATAACGGTAATTCCATTAATCATTTTGATTTAAGACAAAATGAATATTTGTGACTTTATTTATTTTGGGAGTGTTGAATTTACGCAAGTGGTTATATGGCTTGGTTAGGAGAATTAAGAAGAGCAATATTCATTTGAATTCAAATGGAGGACAGAGAGAGAACGAGTCGGCTTTGATCATCAATGAGACATTGAAGCAGGTAGAGTCGTCTTTGAATGCGGTGGAAGCAATCACAAAATGGTAAGAACAAGATTCCAATTTTGATGAAGATTGCAATGAGAACATGATTTAGCATAATACAATTAAATATTACTTATATATACTACTCACGAAAAGTAGTTAACCTTTTGAATTTATTATCATTAGGCGAAAATTTCACTGTAAGTTTTAACCTTTTTCATATCAAACTATAGGTTTTAACCAAAATAGCAGAATATATATATATATATAGGAAATATTCAAAAATTATCATATATTCATTTGAAAATGTGGGTTTTAATTCTCTCTTTTTTTTAGCAATTTTCTTAAAAAAGTATAATTTCGATAAGATTAATAAGGTTTTAAAATTATATACTATAAGTTGCATTATACATGTAAAAGTACGTAACAATTCAGCTAGAGTTCTTATAAGGAAATATATGCATTTCCGTTTTTAGCAGCGCTAGGGAAAATATCCTATACGTCAACACACAACGAAATCCATAACAAAGATACATAGGTATTTAATTTTTTATATAAACATTCTTTCTTTGAGAATCATTCACCACGAATTGCTTTGCGAACGCCATGACATATATCATATTATCAATACCTAACCTTGGTTTGGTTATTCAACCTATTTGTTGTATGACTCATATATTGTAGACTTGTCACACACTATTAAAAATAATATTTACATTAAATTCTGACGAATGCATATAACTTTAGTAATGTGATGGCTCCTTTGCACACATGTTGTGTATATATATACATACAAACTAGAACGTAGAGAGCTACCAGATCTTCAATAATCTTCAAGAAATTAGGGTTGTTGAATAGAAGATATATAACCAAAATGGGAAGATCACCGTGTTGCGATCAAGACAAAGGCGTGAAGAAGGGACCGTGGGTGCCCGAAGAAGATGATAAGCTCACGGCTTATATAGAGAAGAATGGTTATGGGAATTGGCGGTCGCTTCCTAAGCTCGCTGGACTTAACCGTTGCGGCAAGAGCTGCCGGCTCCGGTGGATGAATTATCTACGGCCTGATATCCGGCGAGGCGAGTTCTCCGATGAAGAAGAGAGTACTATCGTTAGACTCCATGCCCTTCTTGGCAACAAGTAAGACTTTTTGTTAATTAAATTTTACATATTTAACATTTTTGAACAATAAACCATTTCAGTTATATAAAATGTTTGTAAGAATTTCAAATATTATTTTGTGTGTTTAGTGTTTGCGCTTAAAATGAACAAATAAATTTTGTGGCCCTTGTGGGTTTAGTTAGAAAAGATACACATACATTATGTATATAACTAAACACACAAACGAAAACATAAACTAAAACAAAAAAAAAACAAAAGAAAAACATTTGTCGCCCAAAAGGACTATATATATTTCTCTTCCATTGTACTATCTTTTTGCTAATATAGGCAGTTTCAAGACTACTCATGACCTTCAGCTTAAGATCTCTAACCATGCAAAATGTTAATTTTTGGTTATTGTTGTAACGCTTGAGAATTCATTTTATAGATGGTCGAAGATTGCGAGTCATCTTCCAGGAAGAACTGACAACGAAATCAAAAACTATTGGAACACTCATATGCGGAAGAAGATGTTGCAAATGGGTATTGATCCAATCACGCATGAGCCAAGAACCAACGATCTTAGCCCTATCCTCGACGTTTCTCAAATACTCGCGGCGGCTATTGGCAACGGCCAATTTGGTAGCAGTAACCTCATCAACAACAACATTGCTTTGGAAGATCTTCTCAAACTCCAACTGATCCATAAGATGCTTCAAATCATAACCCCCAAAGCCATACCAAACATCACCAGCTCTACCAATTCATTGAATCCTAAACTGGATTCAGTAGTCAATAGCTTCACTACCAATTCAGTGAATCCTAAACCGGAGCAGGCGGCTATACAACTGAATGCTAATGAACCACATGATTTTATAAACCAAAGTGCAAATGAAGATTTCATGATGCCACCGTTTGAAAATATTTGGGATAGTTTTGAAGATAACCAGCTTCCTGGTTTGGTTACGGTTTCTCAGAAAAATCTAAATTCAGGAACCGGAATGATGCCGGGTTATTATGGTGATCAATTAAGTGAGATCCCATCTAATGGTTCGATATCGGTTTCTCCTGAAACATCCGGCTTGAATTATCCCGGTACGACTCAACACTTAACCGGTTCGGATGTCCTGGAGGATTGGGAGAAGTTCCTTGATGATGAAACAAGTGACTCTTGCTGGAAAAGTTTCTTAGAGTAAGATTTTTTTCTCCACAGTTATATTCAATATACATGCACTATCTAGCTAATATTTTTATATATATTAACAAAATATACTATCTCAGTTCTAATAATATTAACAGAGTGTTGCTATTTGATATATGCAGCTTAACGTCGCCCACATCGTCACCCGGCCCGTGGTAGAACTGGATATTTTTCTTCCAAGTCGTATATTTTTAGTTTTAAAGAAAATTCATATACAGAAACGTTCGATTAATATTATTTATTATTCTTTTGTAACAAAATTATTGATTTATATGTTTGTATCTCTTTTCTTATAGGAAAAATGGTTGTATTGTATTTCTTCTATATGGTTTGTTTGTTTGTTGCGTAAAGAAACACATTGTAATCGCATTTCTATATTTAATCACATTTCCGAGTGATATTTTGGTTAAAACATATGATGAGTCTAACTATATACTAACAAAATCAAATTCCCTAATCAGTAACAGTATATTGACTGAGGAACATTGCCCAAAAAAACATATTATGCCATTGAAAATAATAAAACTAAGGATCTGGATTAGTAATTATACAAAATCATTACTTGATCTACAAGTCATCTACGAATATAACAACACCTTTGTTCTACACTCTTGATTATCATTTAAATTGATATGAAGTGAATTCCTCTTTATAATATAAAATATACATTACATTAGATTTGCTTACCTTAATCCATTTTAAAAATTTGGTACTAACACATAAAAAAAAGCAATTTTCTAACTTGAAAACCATTAACAAGTCATCAAAACAAACTCATTAAACTTCAGTTCACTCATACTTAAAAGGATCTTTGTCGGAACATCAGTGGTCGAAGCGGTTTGATCAGATATAGCTGCGGTGGAGGTGGCCTAGACCTTCAAGCATTCTGACAGTTCTGCCGTTTCATCCAAATAGTATTTAGCTTTTCTTGTTTTTGTCCAACGGTGCAAGCAAATATCTCAGCCACTGCAGCCAAACCAAGATCATCACATGAAGAAAACCATTCGGTTAGTGTCTTTCTGTCTTTCCCACTGACTAGAAACACTATATTCTTGGGATCACTAAACAGACTTTTCAAGGTTTGGATCGTTTCATTGCTAGATGTTGTCCTAATGGACCCTGGCTGCACCATTTTGCCATAATAATCCACAAGAATGGCTCTGTTCTTAGTCCTCTTATAAGCAGAGACAGTGTGCTCAACGGAAAGCTTTTTAAAGCTTGGATCAAGTGACAAAATTCTGAAGCCTAAACCCAAAACCTATCCCCCAACACCTCTTCTTCACTTAATCCCCCACAAGCCCTTTCAAGATTCTGTATAAAGCTGCGAGCCCAATGCGCAACATACTTGTGTATTGCTCGTGACGCATTTGCTTCTCTACTTTTGAAAGTATCAATGCATAGCTCATTGCTTCAGTCACTGCATCTATGTTCCATGGATTTACCCTACTTGCACCGGTATACCAAATATTTCGTTTATCCTTTTGACCGTGGTTTCAGTTTCAGACTGCACCTCTTGAACATCTTTCCCACGTCCCCTTGCAGGTTTTACGATCTGTACAAGCACAACATGACCTCTCTCTCAGGATGTTGTTGGAGAAACTGCTCCATTGCCAAAGAACGGAAGCCAATCAAATCAGCGTTGAGGAGAGCTCTTAAGAGCTAGCTCGTTTCTCACTGGAAGAGGACGGTAAATCTCTGAAGCAGGGAAACGGATATCGAGGAAGAAACCAAGGTTCACTCTATTAAGAGTATACCATTAAGTGATAGACATGAACACATAAAAAACTAGATAATTAATCCTTAGAAGTATAAGTTGCAAAAGATTAGGATTTTCCTATTAAGGTCTACACTTGATGTAAAATGGCTTTTTTGATGAATACAAATTTAACATTCATTCAGAAAAAAAAAAAAAAAAAACCATCATCAGGACTAATCACTTTATCAGCAAAGATTTTGTTAACAGAAAGGTATAAGCTTGCCATAACGGACGATCAAATCTACGTCTAACATCAGGTAGTCATTAGTTTTCCAAATGAAAAAAATGAGTACACAAGATAATCAAATTTGGTATACGAAAATTCATGCTATTTGTTTTTTCTTAGAAAATTTGGTAGGTAGTAAAAAACATTTAAAACATTGTTAGAGTGCAGCAAATTAACAAACAGTTTGAATAACAATGAATTCAAAACTAATTTGTTTTAATAACTATTTAACTAATATTTTTTACTAAATCAATTTAATTAATTTAAAATTAAAATAAATACATTTATATAAAATATTTATAATTCATAAAATAAAATAAAATTAAAATAAAATATAATTCATAATATATTTATAATTATTGATTTATCCTGAATTCTTTTCTTGCAGCAAAAATTTGTTTTCGTATGTTAGAAACCCATTTGAAATCAGAATATCCTCTCCCTTAATTAAACAAAGAATAACTTGCCTTTTTCATTTTACCAATATTATGAAAAGCATAATTCTAAGAGTGTCTTGTTCATTTAAAAGAAGAATAACTTGTTATAGTGATTTTATATCATATTGTGTATATATACATGGAAAGTTCCCATCATTATGTGAAACCAAAACATAAAAATATTATAAAAACATTATAAGAAGCTTATATTTATCTTTTCAATGGAAATACTCAAAAAATATTATTCACTATACTCAACACGCGGTCACAAATGTGATGGCTGCAATCTTGGTGAAGACTGCTATAGTGATGGCTATCGTTGCATTCGTTCAGGACTATTCTTTCACACGGAGTGCGCTACATCTAATCAAGATGTTTGCAACGCCTATCATCCACAACATATGTTAAAAATCAAGGTAGTTTCAAACTTCGAAGATGTCCATGGTGAATGCAAGATTTGTAGAGGTAACTTGCCAAAAATGTATTATTATTGTTCAATATGTGATTTTGCAATCGATTTGATATGTGCAAGAAGAGAAGTTGTCAAAAATATCGATGTTCCAAATACACACAAGCATCGTTTATCCCTTGTTCCAAAGATGATTATGTTTTCATGTCATGTATGTTAACTAGTTGATGATCGGTTCCCTTATGCATGCGATATATGTGGTTTGAATTTCCATAAAGATTGTGCTGAATCTACACCAGAACTCAGCTACTCATGTCATCCTAAACATCCTCTCAAGCGTCTCACTCGTGTTCCAAGTTACACCAATGGAAAATGTTGCTTGTGCAAAAGCAAGCTTCATATTCTGTTTTATCATTGTTCTATTTGCAATTTCAGCGTGGATGTCGAATGTGCAAAGAATCCACCTCCTTTAACTCTTGACCACCCCAAAGCGCATGAACATCAACTCACTCTTTTGCCGCAACGAATTTTTGTTTTAATGCTTGTGGAATGGATAATGATCCAAATCCTTATATATGTCTTCAGTGCAATTTCATGGTCCATAGGAATTGTATAGACATACCACACATTATAAAAATTAGTCGTCATGTTCATCGTATATCCTACAATGATTGCCTCGAGACCGGTGATTGGAAATGTGAAGTCTGTATGAAAGAGATAAATTGGACATGTGGAGCTTATTCTTGCTCAAAATGTCCTGATTTTGCAATTCATGTGAGATGTGCCACAAGGTTTGGGATCTGGGATGGTATTGAACTTGAAAGCATATTGGAAGATACCACAAACTCTAAAGCATATGAAGTGATCGAAGAAGGAGTAATAAAGCATTTCATTCATAAGAATCATACATTAAAGCTCAAAGAAGGGAGTGATGCTAACGGTAAAAGTAGGCGTTGTACAATATGCGCATATCCCATATTTTCTACTCTATTCTATGATTGCATGGTATGTGATTACTTCATCATTCATCAGAAATGTGCTGATCTTCCAAAAAAGAAAATAGATTCCTTCTACAAGATGTCTATGACTTTAGTCTCAAATTCTTGCGAGTTAAATTTATGTGATGCTTGTCAAAATTATTTTGAAGGTTTCATGTACATAAGTGATAATGGTATTATCAACCTTGATGTGCGATGTGGTTCTATATCTGAGCCCTTTGTCCATGAAGGTCATCCTCATCATTCGTTATACATCAATTACTCAACAAAAGACAAATTATGCAATGCTTGTGGAGATAAGGCATGTATGGTTTTCAGTTGTGAGGAATGCAAATTTGTTTTAGACGTCAAATGTTCTATTTTGCCAAAATTGGTAGAACACAAAAACGATAAAGATCATTTTCTGACTCTATGTTACGGGGAAAAAACGAGGGATCAGTACTGGTGCGAGGTATGCGAGGAAGATCTAAACCCAGAAAAATGGTTTTATTCATGTGATCAATGTGGCGTCACTCTTCATATCAAATGTACGTTTGGAGATTTCATATGGATTAATCCCGGAGGTGAGGCTGAGTCCATATATATGGTTATTCCCAATAATTATACAAGTCGGCCAGTTTGTAACGGGTGTGATTCTCGTTGTCAATACCCACTTATCCTGAAGTATAAGAAATATATATTATGTTCTTTACAGTGTTTTAAAAATGTAGTATCCCATTAGTGATTTATCAAAGTGGATTTATGAATAAAATTATCTTTTGTCTACCTCAAATGATTAATAGTTGTAAAATTTAAACGTTTATAAGATGTTTCGTTTACGTAAGTTAAATCAAACTTGAGTGTGCACTTCTTATGTTGGATATAGTTTATTTGCAAACTTTGTTTTCTTAGGACATTACAAACAAAAATTAAGAAGAAGAAAATCAATCAATCAATCTGCTAGAGAGGATTATATTGAATGTGATTCTTCCAAAGAAAGAAATATACATGACCAATAAATTATCAAAAGAGAAACACAAGAGTTGTAGGGATTTTTGTTCTTCTCCTCTAAAGATACTATAAGGAGGGAAGTTTGAAGGCTAATCTTTACGCTTGATCCATGCCACTCAAGATCATCTACTGCCTCTTTCTTTCAACACTGCATGTCTGATAAACTATGTAACATTTACTGTAAAAGTTAGTGACACACTTCCTGCATGCTCAAAGTTGTAGTCTCATTCCATGGTCTCTGGGATTCGCTTTGTTATCTCAAAGTAAATGCATTGACTTAGGGTATGAACAGATCTAATAAAAAACACAAGCATCACAAGCTAATTTTTCTTTCTTTTCTTTGATGAGTATTAAATATCCTTAAAAGCTTGCAACAAAGCCAAAAATAAAAACGTAGAGGCTGATTATGCATCTTAACCGCATATGTTTAGAGTAGTCAATGTCTTTAAAATCAAACCGATAACAAAATCATAGATGTTTTTACTTTTATATATATATATATATATATAGACTTTGATTGGGTTCAACCTATTCGATTGTGATTAAATATAAAATAAAATTTAAAATTAAATAGTTGTTATTATCTTCTAAAATTTTATATGAACTTATAATTAAAAATCTCAATATAAATAGTAATGAAATACAAATCAAATAAAAATATAAAAATTAATATTTTAACACTAGTGATTTGTAATTGAAAATTGTAAAAATATCAAAAAATATATTAAGAATATTTAAAAATTATATGTATCAATGTTCTTTTTTGGAAACTTTATCGTATTAGTTTAAAAGAAGAATGACTAATAAACAACTGAATATTTTAACACTGATTTATTATGTCATTACAAACTCTATAAGAAACATTACAAACAGTACTTTTTGTGTCATGCTGAAGATCTTTTATAAATCTTTTTTGAAGAAATTACATGTTTATCACTTTCATGGTATCACTTTTCATTTTTACCATCACTAAAGAGACATTTTTCAAAATATATTCTTCATTAAGTGGCAAAAGACTCTTATGACCTTGTTATTTATATATATAATAAATTATTATTTAAATAAAAATAATAATTAAAAAAAAAGTAAAATGGTTTTTTATGTTTTCGAATAATATTTTTTCAAATTCGAACTTTTTTATAAATTATTTTTTTTTGAATTTTTTTTTTCGATTTTTTTTTTCAAATTTCTTTTTGAAAAACGAAAATTATGTTTGAAACTATTTTTTAACATTTTTTATATATTTTTTAAATATTTTTTTATATATTTATTAGAATCCTAAATTTCACATTCCAAAAACCTTACTCCACTCCTCAACTCTAAACCCTAAGTCTAGATTAGTTAACCATAAGTGTATAATTGTCTTTTACCCTTCAATAAAAGTGAGGGTAAAAGTGGTTAGTGTAAACATGAAAAGTGGTACTATTAATGTGCTATTTGTGGCAATTTTCCATCTTTTTTCCAATATCTTTTCCAAAAATTGAAACATAGATCTTCTGGTGCAAAAGTATTATTGAATTTTCGGTCAAACCACTAGACCTAGGGCTTCCACATCAAACTGATTTATAGTAGAGGATTATCAACAAGCCTGATTTGGTTCAATATTTTTTTGCAGTTTGACATGGGTTTTATACTTTATAACTGTTTTTTAAATATTAATTATGGAAAAAAGTTTCTTAGCTACACAGACTATTGGGTAATAAATCGGAAACCATACGAAGTATTAAAATGTACCAGTAGCTACACCAACTTATCAAAATTATGTAAATTTCACCTTTCGGGGTGTAATCAGATCTATTTAAAATTGTTGGGGTAAAATCAAAATTAAGAAAACTTAATCCAACCCAAGGTCAAAATTGGATCCAATACATTTCAATACTTCGTATGGTTTCCGATATATTACCCAATAGCAGTGTTTTTAAAACCGGACCGGATAGCGAACCAGAATTTTTTTGGGTCATAAATCATTGTGGTTCGACCGATCTGATCCGGGTTCAATCGGGTTTACTTAGATTAAACTAAATTTAATCATCTTTTATAAATAATATGCATATTTTTTTAAAAAAATATATCATATCAAATAAAATATTTAAATAGCCATAATGTGTAGAAAAACTTAAAAATAACAATTAAAATTTAAAATCAATATGGCTTATATACAAACCGAGATTTGGTCAGTTTGTTGTTTCCAGGTTTCCAGGTTTTTGACATTCGATAGGAGTTTTTAACTGGTTCGATTTTAGTTAGGTTTTATCATTAACCCAACCCAGATTATTTTCGGTTCATGGTTCAACCTGGTCTGGCTGCTGGTTCGATCTGGGTTTAAAAACAAATGTCCAATAGTCCGTGTAGCTAGGAAACTTTTTCCAATTAATATTTACCGAATCTGGATATATTATCGGTTCACGGCTTATCCTGGTTCAACCGTCGGTCTGGTTAAAACACTGGTTTTAGTTAATTACTTAAATTAAATCGAGTAAACAATGTCTTATCTACAACCACCTCCAATTATTTCAATCATAGCTTAGGCCCAGTTCTTTATTAAAAAAACTGACCTTTTTTTCGACCCACACACAAGTAGTATATAAAAAACAAACATAAAAGCCCACCAGAAAACAACGACACGTGTCCCGTCGCGCTATCACAGGAGCTCAAAATAAAAAAGGGTAGTATCGTAAATCTCAAGTCATTTTCACCCTCTTTTCTCTTCCTCTCCCTCTCTCTCTCTCCGTACAAGATGATGGATGGTGTAACCGGCGGAGACTCAAAAAGCGGCGAGGCTACGACGGCGCCGCCGCTCCGAAATCCGCATCCGGCGACGTTGCTTGGCGCGAACGCTTTACCTCCTCCTTTCCTCAGCAAGACGTACGACATGGTGGAAGATCCGGCGAGCGACGCGATCGTCTCGTGGAGCCCGGCGAACAACAGCTTCGTCGTGTGGGACCCGCCGGAGTTTTCTCGCTCCCTTCTCCCCAGATACTTCAAACACAACAATTTCTCCAGCTTCGTTCGTCAGTTGAACACCTATGTAAGTAGTTAACATCTTCTCAAAAACCGATCTTTACAAAAGTTTCAGTCTTTCATGATTCGTGTGATCTTAATTTTGAGAAAGTTTAAAACTTTTATATGATTCAGGGTTTCAGGAAAGTGGATCCAGATCGGTGGGAGTTTGCGAACGAAGGTTTCTTGAGAGGTCAAAAGCATCTCTTGAAGACGATAAGCCGGAGAAAATCTACTCACGGACATGGTACTAGTAGTAGTAATACACAATCTCATCAGGGTCACATGGCTTCGTTATCTTCATGCGTAGAGGTTGGGAAGTTTGGTCTCGAGGAAGAGGTTGAACAGCTTAAAAGAGACAAGAACGTGCTGATGCAGGAGCTAGTGAAGTTACGCCAGCAGCAACAATCAACGGACAGCAAGCTTCAGACGATGGTGAAGAGTCTTCAGACTATGGAGCAGAGGCAGCAGCAGATCATGTCTTTCCTCGCTAAAGCTGTTCAGAATCCAACTTTCCTCTCTCAGTTCATACAGAAGCAGACGGATAGTAATAATATGCATGTGACTGAGGCTAGTAAGAAGCGGAGACTCACTGAGGATGGTACCACTGCTGCTTCTGATGGACAGATAGTTAAGTATCAGCCTATTAGAAGTGATTCTATGATGTGGAACATGATGAACACTGATGAGAAGTTCCCGTTTTCGCCAAACCGGGACTCTGGAGTCACTTTTCAGGAGGTGTTACTGCCCACAACTTCAGGACAATCACAAGCATATGCACCCATACCCTCTGCTTCAACTTCCTTAATGCCAATGATTCCTCCCATGCCACAAGAGAGCATCAGTGACTCACCTACAGAAAACTACATGAATGCAGAGAAGGATGTTTCAGAGGCATTCATCTCTCCTAGCCCCTTCCTTGACGGTGGTTCAGTACCGAATCAGCTTGAGGGATTACCTCAAGACCTTGATATTGATGAACTGATGAGTAACTGTGATATCTTTGAAGAGTATCTGGCACAAAGCCCTGTTTTTGGAGATGAGACAACGCTAGAGAGTAGCGACGCAAATGGTGGGCATGTGGATAAGCTTATAGAGGAGTTGGGTCATCTCACTTCAGAGACAAAGCAACTGTGAAGGATTATGTTTTAGTGTCAAAAATTGTATAGGCTTTCTCTACTAACTTGATGCTTGGGACTAAGAGTTTTTATTTTATTTTATTAAGTCTCTTTTGTATAAAAAAGTTTTAAACTTTGTGCAGAAATCTTCATTTACATAATAGAAAGTGTAACAGAACTTTGTGGATATATATATGATACTGATGAAAGCAATGCTACAGCAACTGAGATGATTTTTAATTGTGCATACTTTGTTCTGCTCGACCTTTGTCATTGGTTATATGATTCACTTAGCTTCATGGTCAGCTAATCGAAACTAAGAATTTCACTTTAAAGAAGAAAACACAAATAGAAGATTTCAGTTTTATGATTCACTCTGGTCTTCAACAGAAGAGACAACAAAGCAGTAACACTTTCTTACAAAACCCAACACCCACAAACCAAAACAAAGGGAACTACTCTATATACTCATAACAAGAGACAAAAGACCAACAGTCCAACAGACTAAATGGTAGAGCAAAGGAGAGAGCCATGAGGAGACAATTGGACAGAACATACACACATCTATGCTTTCTCTAGAATGATGATGAAGAACTCTTTTCATGCTTTCAAGAGTTCTGGAAAATCAAACCGCGAGCACTATAATAACAATCAGGAGCACGATACCAAAAATCACCAAGAGCAAGCACGTCTGCAAGGGAAAAGAAATGGCAAGAAGAAGTTTATAGGTTTGCTCTTATCATCATCCTATATCCTCAAAAAAAAACACATTTATTGTCTGATCAAAAGCTTGGATAGTTTTTTTTACCAGAGAAGAATTCGATCTTTGTGTCTTTGAGGCTTTTGCGAGATGGGATTTTCCTAGTGCAGTTGCAGCGTGGGAGTTATCAATGTGAGTGCTGATATCATCTGCGTACAAAAAGAAACAGGTGTTAGATTTGAAAATATGAGGATACAAGTTAAAGTTTTAGTATGAATCAGTTGTACCAATCATGGTTCCTTGATCATGTACCAACACTGCCAAGTCTTTGAAGATCTCATGCACCTCGCCAATCTGCTGCTGGATTTCTTCTATCCCTTGCTCCCTTTCCTCAATAACAGCCTCATTAAACGCAATCTCATTGTCCAACAGTACAAGTTCTTGTCTGTAACAACAACAACAACAAACCAATCAAAAGATAAACCATCTCAGTACTTTGTCTGTATAAACTTTACCTTTTTGATTCCACAAGAAGCGCACGCTGCTCTTGATGCTTATCTCCCTTCACATCTATCTCACTCGGTGTATAGCTATATTTACCAAAGCCAATGAATCAAGATACAAGACCACAAAGCAAGCATAAGCCATTTTTGATTTATTTGCATTTACCTAGATGGAGGAGATGGTCTTGTGACAAGAGGAGCATAAACGGTTTCTCTTTCAGCAGCGAGACGCTGAGCCTTTTGAAACTCTTTCAATACAGATTGAAAGTCTTTTGCAAGCTTAGCATCAACAATCTTCTTCTTTTGCTAAACACACCAGAAAAAAAAAAGTATAAAACAAACCAATCAAAATTCAGATACCAAACATAAGAATAAAAAGACACACTCACATTGACACCTCTCTGATGATCAGTTTCACTAGCTTCTTTAAGTTTAGCTGCTGTGTCTTTCACCAACTGTCCGATCTGTAGTCTTGTCTTGTGCCTTAAACACACAACTGAATTTTAGAAACAATGCCAACTGAGACAAAAGGAGACAACTTTAGAGGAATCTTACAGCTTATCTCGTAGCTCGGGCGTGTCTTTGGGAGTACCGAGAGTGTTGACGAGTCGTTGGAAGCTGGAGACGCTCGTGTTGATCTGAAAAATACCGGAAGCTACGGCTTGCGTTGTGTCTTGTCGACCTCCTCCATTGATGTTCCGTGAAGAAGCTAATGATCTTCCTCTTCCCGCCTCTAAATCTTGGAAACTCATCTCTCTTGTCTCGGAAAAACCCACCACGAAAGTCTCTTCCTTTTTCGACGGTGATGATCGATTCGGCGGCGTGATTCTCTCTCTCCGACAGTGAGATTGAGAAAAGCGTGAATCGCGGAGAGAGAGAGATTGAGAAAAGCGTGGAGTGTCACATTAGCTGTATGAATGTAAAAGTTTGTACCTTTTTGTGTAATCTCAGGTTTTAGCCCTTACTTTTTCTATAATATTCTGAAAGTGGACTTGATAGTTTAGAATCTAACAAGTATATCCACCTCCAGGTTTATGTGAAAGAGGATGTAAATGTAAGCGGGAAAAGTACGGGTGTGTGTATGAGAAGAATCTTATCTTGTAGTCTACTCTCGAATACAAGATGCTCTTACGATGTGAAGGATACTCTGAGCTTGAGACACGTGGGTAATAGACACTGGTGGAAAGAGTGATTTCGTCACGTCGTTAGTTAGTTTTGTCCATAGATCCTTACTAATTATTAATGCAACAACTAGAGAACTAAACTATAAAATAATAATTTAATACAGTATTTTTATTTAAATATTTAAATTTTTAGGATAAAAATTATTTAATTAATCAAATCTCGGTATAATTAATTAATTCATTAAATTAAATCTCAGTATAAACCTTAGGTGCAAAATGGGTCAAATAGTAAAATAAGTTTTTTACGTAGTACACTACTAAACTGTTGATTTACGCTTGGCACGTGGGAAACTGCATTGCATCCCGACAAAAGCACGTGGCAAATCCGAAGACTTCTCGTCCGTTTTTCCTAGGTGGGGTCCACTTTCCTCTCTCCTCAAATCCGCTTCCAAAGATTTTATTTTTTTCTTTCCTTTGAATTTTCGTCTTTGTTTCAAACTTTGTTCGTGAGGTGAAACAGCAAAAAAGTTCCGTCTCGGACCGCGTCGATCGATTTCCACCATGTCCGTAAGTCTCTCTTAACCTCCACGAGTTGCTTTTTCGTTTTCTTTTCTCCCGACAAGATCGATGGTTACTATTGCTGCTAAGGAAGATGATTCCTACAGATCTGTTTGTGATCATTATTATCCCGTAAATATTTGTGCGAAAATGGTGTTAGATCATTTCGATTTGCGGCCATTAACGCGATTCATGTCAAAGGATTAGTGTGAGACAGAAAGATTAGCTTTTTTTAACGAGATTTATTATTAGTCCTTAGTTTTATATTATTTGAGCAGCATTTGAAAAGTTTTAAACTTTGACTTACTTTTATTGATAATACGATAATGCGAATTGTGAAGAAAGAGTTGTGTGTGAGGTCGGTTAGGTTAATCTTAGTGAAATGTGGAATCGAACTAGTAATGATTTAAAGCCTAAGATTGTGATTTTGCTGTTAAGTCTCACGAGATTGGATCTTTTCTTATTGCAGATGACAAGTGTAAAAGTGAGCAATGTATCTCTAGGAGCTACGGAGCGAGACCTCAAGGAGTTCTTTTCCTTTTCCGGCGACATTCTCTACCTTGAGATGCACAGCGAGACAGAAAGGTCTAAGCTGGCATATGTCACTTTCAAGGATCTACAAGGAGCTGAAACTGCTGTTCTTCTCTCGGTATTTCTTTAATCATTTCTCACCCTCTATCACTTCCTTTTAAGTATTTATGAGATTCTTTCAGGGAGCAACCATTGTTGATTCTTCAGTGATTGTCACTATGGCCCCTGATTACCAACTATCCCCCGAGGCTTTATCTTCCTTGGTAATCTCTTTACTTCATCATCATTATCATCATCTCTCTTGAGATTCAAACTCTTACCACTCTGATGTAGCGGAAGCCTTATAAAATAAAAATAGAGATCTGTTAATTCTGAGAATATCCGGAAAACTAGAATAATACGAAGATCTTATTTAGTTTAAGATATTTATTCTAAATATCCTCTTTGCATCACTCTCTCTCCCTCTCCAGGAACCCAAGGAGGACAGCAGCAAATCTCCCCGTGCATCCGTGTTCCGAAAAGCCGAAGACGTTGTCAGCAGCATGCTCGCAAAGGGATTCATCCTCGGCAAAGACGCCATCGCCAAAGCCAAGAGCGTCGACGAGAAGCACCAGCTAACATCCACTGCGTCAGCCAGAGTCGCGTCTCTCGACAAGAAGATCGGTTTCACCGACAAGATCAACACGGGAACCGTCGCGGTGGGGGAGAAAGTCAAGGAAGTCGATCACAAGTACCAAGTCTCGGAGAAAACCAAATCGGCCATCGCCGCGGCTGAGCAGACGGTGAGCAGCGCGGGCTCGGCTATCATGAAGAACAGGTACGTTCTCACGGGAGCCACGTGGGTCACCGGAGCTTTCAGCAAAGTGGCTAAAGCCGCGGAGGAAGTTGGGCAAATGGCGAAAGAGAAAGTTGGTTTGGCTGAGGAAGAGGACAAGAGGAAAGTGGTTGATGAGTTTGCTAGAGTTCACTTGTCTGAGTCACCAAAGGCGGCGGCGGCGTCATCAGAGGGAGAAGAATCGAAATTCTCTGAGTCTCCTGAAGCAAAGAAAGATTCTGAACATCAGGAGCACTCGCAGGTGCAGCAAGCTCCTCCTCCACCTGTGGCTCCGGCTCAACCTTAAGCTATGCAGGCAAGTAAAGGACCTTTCTGATTCGTGTTGTATACTGTAATACTTGGAGCTAAATCCCTCCTGGAGATGGAACTTATTATTTAGGACCAAGACGTGTGTTCTTGCAACATCGGATTCATGGTTTGGTTTGGTACTTAGACCTGAAAAAAAAAAAACAATTTTGTAGTCCTTTTTTAAAAAGTTTTCCTTACTGGTGAAGAAACAAGGGTTGAGACTAGTTAAACCGAAATAAAATTAAAATTGAAGTCAACTAATATAACAATCGATCTGTTTTTTTTAACCGACATCTCCAGTGTTCTGCCATAATACGAGAAACACAAACTTAATACCTCAAGTAAAAAGGTCTAAGCAAATGAATTTTGTTACAGCGCTATACATGCCACTCAAGAAACTGTGAGCTCCACTCTACCAGTAATCGCCACAAGAATTAATTATTTGGTTACCGAATTAATTAAATCAAATTTACAATGAATTATTTATTTATTCTTAAGAAATAATCTCAAAATAATATATTGTACATTGATACTCTTTCCAAAGGATATGATTTAAACATTAAAGCTTCTTCAAATTAAGATTGATGTAATATTTTTTTTTTAAATAGCTAAGAATAAATGTAAATTTCGGCCTCTCACAGAAGAAAGCGTGAGCTACTAAATACTGTATATTGTTGTCAAGTGAAAAAAAAATATGGTAAAAAAAATTTATAAATACTCTCCAAACATATCATTTTAATTTTACAACAAGAAAATAACCTAAACACAACAAAAATGGAGAAACCAACTTTGATAGTCATAGCTATATTCTACTTGTTTCAACATGTGAGTTAAACAAAACTAATATTTTCTACTTCTCAGTTATCTTCATCTTCCTCATCATCCACAAATGTATATATATCGATAATATACATAATTGTGTACAGGTACACCGAGTATGGCACGAGATGAAAAACTTGCAAGACGAACGCTGATTGCAATGGAATCCGGTGTCCAAAGGCAATAATACGAACAGGATACGTCCAGTGTATAAAGGGTGTTTGTCAATGCCCCTCTAAAAGACGAGCGGTGTTATCGGATGATACCAACTCCAACTGTGGTGTGGCTGCTTGCATTGAGTATTGCAAGGCAAAAGGCGAAGTAGCTTATGCTTGTCTTTTTAACCATTGTTACTGTCGCAAACCTCCCATGTAGATTTTACAAATAATTTCCATTCTATATTATCTTATTATATAAAGTTGCTAATTAACATGATCGCAACACATGACAATTATATATTTTAAGATTGTGATATGTGTTAATCTATTTCATAATTAAAAAAATATACATTAAGATATTAACAAAAACAAATTTTATTAAAAAGTAATTAAATATTATTTAATAGTAATTTTCCTTTTTTAAATCCTACTCAAAAGATAATTGCAAAAAACTATATTATAATAATTTTCCTTATAATATTGTGACATGTGTTTAAATATATAATGATTAAACATATATACATAATAAGATAATAAAAACGAATTTTGATAAAAACTACTTTCAAAAATTATTTAATAGTAACTTTTTTAATATTTAGTAGTAATTATTTTAGAAATTTTCTTTTTACAAAATCCTAAAAAAATTGAAAAGTATTTATTTAATAGAATTTTCCTTTTCTAAAAGTTTGGTTCTTCAAAAATTTTAATTAACATGATCGCGACACATTGGAATTATATATTTTAAGAACATGACATGTGTTAATCTATCTCATAATTAAAAAATATATATTAAGATATTAACAAAATAAATTTTATTAAAAAGTAAGTAAAATATTATTTAATAGTAATTTTTCTTTTTATTAAATCTTAATCAAAAGATAATTGCAAAAGACTATTTGATAACTATTTTCCTTATAATATTGTGACATGTGTTTAAATATATAATAATTAAAATATATAATAAGATAATAAAACGAATTTTGATAAAAACTATTTTAAAATTATTTAATAGTAAAAATCTATATATTTTTTAAAAAAACAATTAGTAGTAATTATTTTAGAAAATTTATTTTTCCAAAATCCTAAAAGAATTTTTGAAAATAATTAATTTAATATATTTTTCATTTTCTAAAATTTTAATAAAAATATAATTATAAAATATTATATTGGGCTTGGTTCTTTAAATTTGCTAATTAACATGATTGTGACACATGTCAGTTATATATTTAAAAGGGAAAATTCCATATTAATACACAACTTTAATTACTATTTCCGATTTAATACACAACTTTTGAGAATGACCAGAAAAAACACAAGCTAATTTTTTTTGCTCTTTTAATACTTCTACTAAATCCCCTGTATCTATACTAGGTTGCCTCGTTAACGCCATTACTGAAACGGTTAACATCCTAAAATAATCGTTAATTTCTGTCGTTTAACACTAACCCATGGTTAATAATCGTTAACATCCTAAAATAATCGTTAACTAACCTTAATTTTAAATATTCTCAAATGAAACCCTAATTTATCTTCACCATTGATAGAGAGAGGGAAAGAGATTCAGAGAGAGAAGGACATCGATACAGAAACTGAATTTGTGACTATGAAAGAACTAAAAGCTTTGTTGCCTTAATGTAAAAACTACAAATTGTTTTTCATATTCAATAGAAATAAGTTTCTGAAATACTCTGTTTTCTTTCATAAAAACAGAGCACGTTGATTACAAAACAGAGCTTTGTGTGTCTTGTTGAAGAAGAAACAATATCTTCTAACAGCAGCTTTGACAATTTGTAACCCTATCGTTGGGTGGGTTTTGTTTTGTTTCTGTGATTGTCCATGGCTTAAAGTAATTAGTTGTTGCTCTTATGCGCTTGTCTTGTTGGTCGTGTCTGATTGTGGTATTATTTGTGTGGTTAGTCGTGTTGTTTCTCTCAAGTATTTGTATTGTTTTGTGTTTATATAAGCAGACAAAATTTTAAAAAAGCTTAATAACTTGACAAATATCCAAAGACATCTTCATAACTAGAATTTTAAAAGCTTAACTTGAGTTTTGAAACAGAAGACAAACATCCAAAGATAACGTCATAACCAGAGATTTAAAGCAAAAGACAAATCACATATTCATTCCTTAGAAGCAGAGCCTATAACTCTTGAACGATCTCCATAAACTTCAAATACTCTATCAGTAAATGGACTTATGTAGACTCCATGCCCCCTTGGAACAACCTCTCTACGTGCTTGTCCTCGTCCAGGAGGACGTCCACGGCCACGACCACGACCACGGCCATGACCTGTTGAAGGTGGCCCTGCTGCTGCATCTGTTGCAATTGAAGAAGATGGTATTGCCGATGCCTCAGGAAATGAAGATGTAACATCAGGTGCGTTGATGGAAGGTTCGGATTGTGTTTTCTTTTGTCTCTTTGGTCGTTTTGGATTTGTTTCTCCTTCCCCCTGTAATGTTAAATACTTCCCATAAGAAGCTGTCATATACTATCTAGTGGCAATGGTGAAATATATACTTACAAACAATTTAAAAGGTCTTCCACGTTTACGTTTTGGACCTTCAACCACATGAGCTGCATTCTTACAAGTGATTCGGTTATGTCCAACCTGTTGGCAATTACCACATGTCACTGTTCTGCCATCACGAGTCACTCGATAGGGTCTTGAAGGTGACTCATGTGCTGCTTTAATCCTCTTTTTTTTAGGACGTCCAGGCATTTTCCTGAACCCTGGAACTCCAATGGGGTCTTTACCAGTCTTCTGCCAAAATGTTTCTCCATTTACTGGTTTAATGTTGTCTCTGTAAGTCTCTATCCAAACCGGAGTCTTGTAGTAATAATCAACATAGCTGCATAGAAAAGTAACAACTTCAGTAACGATTCAAGCCACATCATGTAATAAAATGTACAATAACTTACTTAGCTGGATCTTGATTGCTGTCGTTGATGACCCGAACTGCATGTGAACATGGGATGCCGGTGAGGTCCCACTCTCGACAAACACAAGTTTTTAGGCAAAGACTCACCTCAAAGCTACAATCATACAAACTTACTTCATACAAGTTATCACTACTCTTGTATATGGTACAACGATTGCTTGTTTCTCGGTTTGTTTCCAAAGTAGTAGCTACTTTTTTGGGAAAATCAAGCAGACATTGGTTTGCTTTCACCCATCTACGGGAAATGCGCATCATAGCTTGCCTCCTAATTCCTTCCAACATCTTAATCAGAGGTTGTTTGATCGCTTTCTTCTCAACTGTTACAATTTCTGTGCTGCATTTGTTGTTTGATCGCTTTAACTCGGCTTCATAATCCCATAGCTTTGCAAATTGTTGTTTCTGTGTTTCCAGCACCATGTCTAATGCAATCCTTCTTGCTTTTCTGCACTTATATATCGAAACTGAGACATTGTACTGGTACATCAACTCATCTTTGATATCTGTACTTCTTATTTCAGGTCGTCTTCTAGCTTCTTCTTTGAACAGTTTCGCGATAGTACCTTGTTTCAGCATCCGAACTCTTCCTGTTGGCAAATGGCAATGGATGTCTTCATATACTTTAACCATCCACTTGCGGATTGGTTTCTCAACTGAACAATATATCCTCCATTTACAATTCTCATGGTGCACACAGCTGCTTGTTTTGTTGACTCCCATCTATTAAGTTTGACATCAAACTGTGTCTTCAACACATACCTTAGCAACTGATCTTTGAACTCATCACCATTATTGAAAGTTTGCATTAGCCACAGATATGGAGGTTTATCATAGTCTGCACGGCTTCTCTGTGAGGTTGCGTTCTTTTTTCTTCTTGTTTTTCTATCTTCTTTGTGAAAATTTGCCCATTCTTCATCTGTATCAACTGGAGAATCAGGATACTCATCTCCTCTAACAGGCCTCTCATCTTCACTATCGCTTTCACTTTCTTCAGCAGGAGCAAGGTTTGGTTGTGTACACTCGGTCTGTGCAGCCTGTGAAAACAGATTTTGGAATCGAACATCTTCAGCTCCTTGACCCAAAATATTTTCTTCATCCTCCGACTGATGACCACTTGCAGCTTTTTCCTGTTCTTCTCTAATTTCATTCTCATTCATTTCTTCTTCATCACTGATCTCCTCTCTATTTTCATCATCACTCTTCTCATCCTCACTCTTCTCTTCATCTTCACTCTTCTCTTCATCCGCATTCTGACCATAGACAATGTACAAATCAACTTCACCAACAGCTTCAGTTTCTTTACACAACTTCCTAATCTCAGCATCTTTGTCTTTGTATATCGATCTAGCCAAAGAGATATCTTCTTTCACTGCCTTATACCAAACCTGCTCTACCTTACTCTTGATTCCTCTGTCTGATATGAACTCTTCGAAAACTGACCATGTCAAGAGATCCGGGTCGACAAACAAATCTCTCACACTAACTCCCCCATTGTAAGAGAACTTCTCTTTTTCGTATGACATAGAACCGCCATAGCGAATGTTCATCTTCAAAGCACCATCAATGTCACTGTAAACACAAAACAGCAACTATGGGTGATTCTCAGAAGAATTAAAAATTGTAAAAACAAACTGTGATCACGATGGCTTCTAACTCTTACCTCATCTTCGTATTCGCAAGTCACTGTCTCGCTGAGTCTACACTGTAATGACGAACATTCCGTCAGAGAGAAGCAATCGATGATTTGTTTTGTGAAAATCAAAGAGAAGTTTTGGGGAAGTTAGGGTTTTCGATGTGGAGGGAGTAGAAAGGTAAACAAATCGACATCGTTTAAGCTTAAGGTTAGTTTATTAACCATGGGTTAGTGCTAAACGGCAAAATTAACGAGTATGTTACGGTGTTAACAATCTTGATAATGGCGTTAAAGAGCCAAAGTGACATGGACATATGGGCTTTAGTAGAGTTATTAAAAGAGCAAAAAAAATTAGTTTGTGTTTTTTTATGGCCACTTTTAAAAGTTGTGTATTAAGTTGGAAATAATAATTAAAGTTGTGTATTAAAATGGAATTTTCCCTATTTAAAAATGTGACATGTGTTAAACATTCTCATAATCAAAAATATATATACTAAAATAAAAAATCAATTTTTTTCTTAAAAACTAATTATAAATATTTTTTAATATTCTTATTATTATTATTATTTATTATAATGTTTCTTTTAAGAGATACTAAAGATAAAGAATTATAAAAGATAAATATTAACTTTTAAGAAAAAATGTTAAACAAAAACGAATTGTAAAATCCTACAAGTACAAAAGATTATTTAGTAAAAAAATGAATAAAAACTAACTTTTAAATAAATAATATTACATTTTAAAAATCTTAATTAAAAGAAAATTTTAAAAGTACACTTATTATTGTCTTATAAGTAACTAACTTTTATTTTTAATAGATAATTTTGTATGTTAAAAAAGTATGACAAAAAATAGCTACAAATATTTTACATCTATATTTAGATTTAAGCTTCTACATATTATTTTTACAAAACACAATAGTATTTACATGAAAAGTATTACTTCGATGTTTTCTTGTAATTTCTTGATACAACTCAATTTTTTATTATCTTTATTACATATTATGATGCTAGCATAATTTTATATTCTGATGTTGTTATCGTACATGAATATGTGTAAATTTGATGAATATGTGTTTGTATGTATAAAACAAAATATATAAATAATAAACAGAATTTTTTCTATTAAAAATAAAATAGTTGTATAAAAATGTAAAAGAAAAATTAAAATTTCCTTTTTAAAAGTCTAATTAAAATAAATATATAAAATAATCTTATTTTTCTTATAATTAACTACCTTTACTTTTTAATAATTTTGTGTTAAAAAAATATAAACCAAAATTAATTTCAAATATTTTACTTAATATGATTGTGACATGTGTCAATTAAAAAAATAGATTGTGAATGTGTCAATAAGAACTTTCATTATGTGAAAATAACTTCTTCTTTTTTCCTAAAATCCTAAATAAAATAGATTTTTTAAAAAAAATTATTTTCTAATATTAACCAATTAAGAAAATTTTCTTTTTAAAAAAAAATCCTGACCAGGGAGAATTGTAAAATTTTATTTAATAGTAATTTGTACTTATAAAAATTAATGATAAACATGATAGTAAAACATATTTAGTTAACAAGAAATTTTGTAATGGTGTCTGACAAGACGGCAGAACACAATGTTGTGGGTGCTTTGCTGCAGGAACTTGAAGAATTCGCAGTTCACAAGTCTTTAGCAGAGGTGGCTTCTTCGAATCATCGGGTCAGTTTGGATAAGGAGGGAGCGAGTAAGGTAGCGGAAGCGGGTGCTAGCTCAGATATGCAAATAGTTGTGGAAGGAAGTGTAGAAGGTTTTGTGTTTGAGGGGGAGGAACATCAAAAGTGGTCACTGGTAGATAATGGGCCCCCTAGCCAAAGAGAGGCAGATGGGGCTGGTGAAGCCATTGTTTCACCATCTCGTTTTAATGTTCTCTCGGTCTCTGAGGATGAGGAATGTGAGATAGAAGAGTTAGAAGAGGGGGAGCTTGTGATGGGGGATAATAAGGCGGAAGAATGTCGAGGCTCTAAGAAGGGAGGTAAGAATTCGCAGATTAATGGAACTAAGAATCTACGAAGGAAGCCAGTGCTAGCCAAAGATCTGAAACTGATGAAGATGCATACAGGAGGAAAAAAAACTTCCGTTAGGAAGTTATGACGTCTTTTTTTTCATGGAACATGCGTGGCTTCAATATGTCACGCAAGCATTTAGCAGTTCATCGATGGATCCTTAAGGAGAAACCAATTTTCGGGTGTTTAGTGGAGACCAGAGTAAAACAAGAGAATCATAGTAAATGCATGAAAGCGGCACTCCCGGGGTGGAATTCAATCACAAATTATGATCATCATCGGCTTGGGAAAATTTGGTTCTGTTGGTCCGACAAAGTTCAGGTCTCTCTTCTTCATATGAGTTCTCAAGTTATAACGTGTGCAATACACGTCCCAGAAACAGAGGAGCATTTCATCTGTTCAGCCATTTATGCATCTAACTTTGAAAGTGAAAGGCGTCAGCTCTGGGAGGATCTTCGGAGTACACATGCAGCTTATCAGCACCTCAACCTGCCCTGGATACTACTTGGAGACTATAATGTTACTCTATCCTCAAGAGAGCATTCAAGGGCTCAAGATTATTTGCCTGATCAAACCGGCATGAGGCATTTTCAGGGGTTGGTCAGCGATTGTGCTTTGTCGGATTTGGCCTATGTTGGAGCTTTATTCACTTGGTGGAATAAGCGGGAAGAAGAACCCATTGGGAAAAAGCTCGACCGTGCACTGATTAATAGCGATTGGTTGCGTGTTTTCCCACACTCCTACGCTCAATTTGAAGCTGGAGGAATATCAGATCATGCCAGATGCTTAATTCGATTATCTGAGAATTCAGAAGAAGTGAGAAAGCCTTTTCGGTTCTTCAACTATCTTGTGGAGCATGAAGATTTTTTGCCTACAGTTGCAAAACTATGGGAAAGTACATCGGAACTCTATCACTCTAGAGCGTCTTTGGGACTCTTTCACAAGAAGCTCAAGGCACTTAAATATGAGATGAGATTGCTGAATAAAACGCATTATGGGGACCTGCCGAATCGTACTAAGGAAGCATATGAGGTTATGTGTGAATGTCAGAATCAGGTTCTCTTGGATCCTAATCCCCTCACGTTTGCAGCAGCATCAGTAGCCTCGGATAGATGGAATAAGCTGGCCAGAATTGAAGAGAAGTTTTATAGACAGAAATCTTGCATCAGGTGGCTTCATGCAGGGGATCTAAACACCGCTTTCTTTCATCGTTCAGTGCAGTCTCGTTTGTCTCGGAACACCATCAGAATGCTCAAGGATCAGAATGGACATGAACTCACGGCTAGTGCAGATATTGCTCGAGAGGCAGTGCAGCACTTTCAGAGGTTTCTTCAGACGCAGGAGTCAGAAGCTGAAGCGATTCCCCTTGATACTATACAGGAACTACTTACCTATCGATGTTCTTTGGGAGAGGCAGGTCAGCTTGTAGCTCCTGTAACAGGTGAGGAGATTCTTGCAGCAATACGTTCTTTGCCTAATGACAAGGTCTCGGGCCCAGATGGCTACACGAAGGAATTCTATGTAGCAGCATGGCCTATCATTGGAAAGGACTGCATAGTGGCTGTACAGTCTTTCTTCCTCTTTGGTTTTCTGCCCAATGGTGTCAACGCAACCATCCTCTCCCTCATCCCTAAGACGGAATCAGCTGAGACAATGAAAGAATATCGACCTATTGCTTGCTGTAACTTCTTGTATAAGGTTATATCAAAGATTTTGGCTTCGAGACTGAAGACTATTCTTCCCTGCGCCATAGAGCCCAATCAATGTGCCTTCATCAAAGGCCGGCTCCTGCTGGAAAATGTCTTGTTAGCGTCCGAGCTTGTTAATGGGTATCATAAGAAGACAAACACAGATCGGTGCACTGTCAAATTTGATATCTCTAAAGCCTTCGACACAGTGAGATGGTCGTTCATTACTTCAGTGCTGAGAGCAATGGGGCTTCCTGCGCTTTTTATTAATTGGATACGGGTCTGCATCTCTACTGCGTCGTTCTCAGTGTCGGTTAATGGCAACTTAGAGGGTTTCTTCTCCAGCGCCAGAGGTATACGACAAGGATGCTCCTTGTCACCATATCTCTATGTCATATTAAATAATGTGCTTTCTAAGATGCTAAACAAGGCAGCACTGGAGGGTTCTTTTGGGTTTCATCCGCAATGCCAAGCAGTTCAGCTTACTCATCTGAGCTTCGCAGATGATCTGCTAGTGTTCACAGATGGCACTGCTCGTTCACTTAGAGGAGTAATGCAGACCATGGATGAGTTTGCAAAAATGTCGGGTCTCCACATAAATGCAGCCAAATCATCTCTCTATGCTTCTGGTACTGGTATAGCGCAAGTATGTGAGGAGGCAGAGCGTATAAACATCGCGGTCGGACAGCTTCCGATCAGATATTTGGGGTTGCCGCTGACCACTAAAGCTCTCTCTAAGGAGGACTATGAGCCGTTGATTGACAAAATAAGAACAAGGATGCTCTCATGGACCAATAAAAGTTTGTCTTATGCTGGGCGTCTGCAACTTATAAAATCAGTTATATCTAGCATAGTTAATTTCTGGAGCCAAGCTTTTATCTTGCCAATGACTTGCCTAGATAAAATTGAGAGCCTCTGTAGTGCTTTTTTATGGTCGGGTGATCCGAATCAGACCCACAAGGCTAAAGTCTGCTGGGAGGATTTGTGTTATCCTAAGTCAGAGGGGGGACTAGGGATTAGGAGACTCAGAGATTCAGTCAGGGTGTTTGCTCTCAGCTTGATCTGGCGCATGTTTAACATGACAGACTCTTTGTGGGTTTCATGGACTCGGCATTATCTCCTGCGACACAGCTCTTTCTGGGATGTGCGTGACGATTCAGTGGGTTCATGGATGTGGAGGAAGCTTCTTAAGATGCGCTCACTGGCATTTCAGTTCATCAGGGTGAAAGTTGGAAATGGAGCCAGAGCTTTCTTCTGGCATGATGATTGGCTGAAGATTGGCAGGCTTATTGATGTAACGGGAGCAACTGGCACTCGTTATTTGGGGATTATCCGCAGTGCAAGGGTGTGTGATGCTGTTAGCCAAAATCAGTGGAGTATAAGGGGCCATAGAAGTCGTCGCTTCCGGGAGCTTCATGCCAAAATTCAAGATACACCAGTCCCTGACCCGCAGATGGGAGACGATAAGTATCTGTGGAAGCATGATATGGATGATTATAAGAACTACTTCTCTTCTGCTCGAACTTGGGAACAAATTCGATGTAAGAAAGAAGCAGTGAACTGGAGTAAAGGGGTGTGGTTTAAACAAGGAATACCTAGATGCACTTTTATTGTGTGGCTTGCAATACAGAACAGGCTCTCAACTGGAGATCGAATGAGGCTATGGGGGATCACGCAAGGATGTGTTCTATGTGGAGAGAGGGACGAAACTCGAGATCATTTATTCTTTGCATGTCCTTATTCTTATACAATTTGGGACAGAGTTGCAAGCAGGCTGTTAGGAAGAAGAATAAATCCAGATTGGTCAGACATGCTCCAGGTAGTATGTGGAGAAGCATATACATTAATGGACCAGATTCTCATTCGCCTTCTGTTTCAAGTGGTTGTTTATCATGTTTGGCGGGAGAGAAACCTCCGACGGCACCAACAGGGATTTAAGGGAACTGATCAGTTGATAAGTATGATAAGCAAGGTTGTCAAGAATCGGATCTCATCGCTGGGTTATAAGGGACATCATAGACTTGAAGGGCTCATGCGAAGGTGGTTTGAGGTTTTTGGGTAGGAAAGGAGTTTCACTCAATTTAGTTTTTTAGTTATATAGTTCCTCATTCTTTTAGGAAATTATTCTTTGTATATTTTTCCCAATGATGATCAATAAATTCAAAATTTCATCAAAAAAAAAAAAACAAGAAATTTTGTAAAAAAATATTAGTGATATTGAAAAAATGAATTTTGAAAATGGCAACTTTTAAAAAGAGTTAATATTTACTGGAAATAATTAACTGATAGCAATTTATATTTTCTGAAATTCTACAGAGAAGATAATTGTAATAGGTTAGACGATAGTAATTTTCTTTTTTAAAAAATCTTAAACAAAATAGTAAAAGAATATTTAATATTATTTTTTAATTGTAAATAAAAATATATTTATAAAATAGAATGTTTTCCTTTTTTTAAAAAAAATCCTAACAAAATAAAATTTTAAAGAATTATTTAATAAAACATTAAATTATTACATAAGAACATGTATAATGTTGTCATTGACTTGATTGATGTATTTGACTTTCATTTCTTTTTGCTTTTTATTCAGTTTCTTATTTCGGATTGTGTTCAGTTTAAACGTTTAGATATATTATTTTATCTAATCCTAAGTACAAAATTTATAACAATTCATCTATGTACCATGACTATAAAATTCAAATATTAACTTAATCTTATGTGTAAAAATGAGTTTTAATTATAAAATAAATCTCAAACAACATATGCAAAAAACAATCATAAAACTATAATAAAATTATTTATTATTTTATAGTTTTTATCAAATTAAAACATCACACAAAACCGTTGCAACCCAACGGGTTCATATATTGTTATAAATAAACTATCAAGTTCCTTATGTCGAAACTTTTTTGTTAACTGGTGATTGGGCATCAGGCTCTGAATTTTGCTATCCCTACACTTGCTCTTTAAACTATGAAATTATCTTGATTGTCTTAGTGAGCACCCCGTCATGTGCTCCAGCCTCCAGCCGACAACAATGGGGGCTTAATTTTACACTTGTCAACCGTATCTCGATACATAAAAAAAAAAAAAAAAAAAAAAAAAGAGTATGCCAATTCGACCACAACCACGTCATCAAAAGAAAAGTCAAAATGAAAGTATATATAGTTGACACTTGCTCTCGTCTGTATTTCTTTTTCTTTGTATTTTCTGGAAAATTACTCATTGTTCCTCATCTCTGTTTGGATTGTCCATTTTCGAGTCTTTTTTTTTTTTAACAGGAAGTTCAAAGGTGACCCGTAATCCACACGTGGTTTCCGTTTGCCCAAAAATCCATAATCCGCACGTGGTTTCTGATTGTCAACCATCTAATCTCCCTGGTTCAGAACCAACCGGTACTAATACTCATTATCCAAGGACCTGGCACCAACGCCGCGATAATTTTAGTTAGGTGAGTTGTGGATTCTTGTTTTATAAACAATCAAGAATCAATTCAGTATTATCCAGCTATCTTCGTCTAAATTGTAACATATCTCCTCCGCTCCTCTCCCGCTGGGTATTCTATCAAGCTTTAAACACAAGAGAAGATTTAGATAAACAGAAGCTAAAACTGAGTGACTTAAAATCTGGTATAGCATATTGGTATATGAGAGAGAAAGCTTCTATATATGTTTATATCACAAGTTCGATCCCGTTCTTTTTTTCAAAGTATTTTCTAGACGATGTTGAGCACACGACTTGAATTTTTTTGTGTTTACGTAATAGTTTTGCGAGTTTGGCTAGTAGTACGATTCTGGTTTACTTAGGTTCCAAAACTGAACTTTTATCTGCCAAAACCTAGGTTGGACGAAATTACAACTCACAAAACGTATTCTAGTCAAATTGAATTCATTTTAGTAATAACACGAATAGAATGAACAGGGTTTGTATATTGCGTTTTTTTTTTTGTCAAGTTTGTATATTGCGTTTATTCTCTCAATTGCCAAACTAAATATGGACGATTAATATCGGTTAAATGGTGTCTAGATTTAACTGAAAATAGTTCGTCGGTTGGTTTTAGGAATTATGAAGAAAAAAGTTATGTTTAAAAAAAAAAGTTATGTTTAACAATACTATCAAATATTTGTTTTTGTTTAGTTATAACATTTTTAGAATTTCAAAATTGTGTTGTATAAACAAAACAGTATAAAATATATATCTCGGCACCACTACATTTAGTAAAATTACCAAAATATATAGAAAATAGTTACAGTAACAAAAAGTTGATAAAATTAAAAATCACCAAACCAATAACAGATGAATTCACTAAAAATATAACAATTCATAATAATACAATTTTAAAATTGTAGAAATAGGTTACGAATTTACACCCCTATAACAGTCAAATAATTGTTCTTGTATTAAATGACACGTATAAAACCAGCTATATTGGGGTTTTTACCTTTTTCTTTCATGCAGCTTTAGCTCATATTTCGAGTTAAATTTGAAAGCAACTCATTTGTCTTGATTATCAAACTGGCCGAAGTTTATATGTGCTTAAAAAAATCTCCCAAAAAAGATTCATGGGGCCAGTTATTCTAACAAGCTCCAAATCTTTCTTCATCTACTCCTTTATAATAAAAGATCCAGTGTGCCTCCTACCTTTTCGTTCCAATCAATCTGTTTCCTGTTTGTACTTCTTCTTTTCACATTTCGGTGGAGTTTCTTTTTCTGTCCAAGTGCTGCGGGGTAGTTTATGATAGATGTATAAGGATATTAACGTGAGATTAGGACAGTATGTTGGATTGATAAATTAAAACTCATATAAGTATTTGTTAGTCTTATCTCTATCTTTGCGGCTTTGCGTATTTTACTACTGGTTATATGTTCGTTACAATTATGTTTCCTGTATTTGATCACAGTTTTTCTTTAACAATAACTACCATCGAGAGATAGACTTCAACCGCAACAAAATTAAATTGATTGTTATATACATAAGAAACACTGATACGTAAATGCATTTTAAGAAACTAGCATATACAAGTACCCTAATTTTGGCCTTCAATGTCTTACAAGTTTACACATGAAGTAGACAGCATGTTCTTTCACTTTAGTCCCCATGCGGAGTAAAATGGAGTAAATCCGTAATAGATCATAAGTCAGAAGTATTCATAAAAATAAAAATAATTAATTGCTGATTCCTGGAAACAACCAATAAATTTGATTTTAAATTCTTTTTTTAATTGTTTTAGTTTTCTCTGCGAAGACACGAATAAGTAGTAATACTTAAATCGATAATTCTTCTAACTTTGTCTTATGCATCGTCGGTCGGTAGCAACTCCAATAAAGTAACGATATGCATTTTAAACTCTTTAATCTTTTTTTTTTTTTAGATTTTAATTAAAATTCCTTTCTCTTTATCTATATCGTTCCTCGTGCCGCACTAACCTGGACGATCGACTTCAATTATTTTTGGATTACATATATGCATATCTTGTCTTATACGATTTTCTGAGTAAGTTTTATTAAATATGTGGGTGAAAAATTAAACGAATCAATGGATCGTCCCCAACATTATCTGTCGATGTATGGGCTAAGGGGACATGTATTATCAAAGGGTATTTCGGGAATCAAATCTTGGACTGTCCATCGTTGGCATAGGGCCAAAATTTAAATTGATGTCGTATGGTGTTTTTTGATAAAATGGAGTTAATGCGTAGTAGAGCTGAATAAGAACCTTGAATGTTAACTTGTTGTAGAAATTATCTAATAAACAATATACCTATTTGTAAAAAGAAAATACACCTCGCTTTTCACTACAAGAAAACGTATCTTTACCGAGGAAGTTTAACGAGGAAAACTATTCCTCGTAAAAAAACGTTGATTTTGCGAGGAAATTACGTTGAGAAAGAAAAGCATCGTTATTTCGTCGTAAGGTAACGACAAAAAAAATTCGTCGTAAAGACGATGTAAACTGACGTGGCTTTTACGAGGAAATAATTTTTCCTCGTAAAAGCCACGTAAATTTCGCGAGTGCTTTACGACGAAATATTTTACGTGTACTTAACGAGGAAATTTTGAATCCACCAACTTGGTAGGTGGCTCACGTTTTTTTTTGGCCATACAATTAATTTTCGTCGTAATTTCATAGTAAAATTACAACTACCAGATTCGAAATTTTCTATAAATATGGATGTTGGAACATCATTTTAAACACACCAACAACAAAAAACGTGAAAGAAAAAAAAATGGCTGGCTCTGGGACTATTTACGAGTTGCGGAATTGGATGTATATGCATAGAGATGCTAACGGGAGAGTGACGAAAGAATACCTTGCGGGGCTGGAGACATTTATGCACCAAGCAGATTCAACACCGCTCGCCCAAGAAAGTGGTAAGATGTTCTGTCCTTGTCGGAAATGCAACAATTCGAAATTGGCAAACCGTGAAAATGTTTGGAAGCATTTAATAAATAGAGGTTTCACGCCAAATTACTATATCTGGTTTCAACATGGGGAAGGTTATAATTATGATCAGAATGAAGCTAGTAGTAGTAATAGCAATTTTCAGGAAGAACCGGTTAATCATCATTTGCATAATGAACATAGTTACCATCAGGAGGAGATGGTAGATTATGATAGGGTTCATGATATGGTAGCTGATGCATTCGTAGCTCATGATGAAGATGAAGAACCTAATATAGATGCAAAAAAGTTTTACGGAATGTTAAACGCGGCGAATCAACCACTTTACAGTGGTTGTAGAGAAGGTCTCTCTAAATTGTCGTTGGCTGCTAGAATGATGAATATTAAAACTGATCACAATCTACCTGAAAGTTGCATGAACGAATGGGCGGACTTGTTTAAAGAGTATTTGCCGGAAGACAATGTGTCTGCTGATTCTTATTATGAGATTCAGAAATTAGTTTATAGTCTTGGGTTGCCTTCGGAGATGATAGATGTCTGCATCGACAACTGCATGATCTATTGGGGAGATGATGAGAAGCTAGAAGTATGTCGATTCTGCAAGAAGCCACGATTCAAGCCGCAAGGACGGGGACGTAATAGGGTACCGTACCAAAGGATGTGGTACCTACCAATTACAGACAGATTGAAAAGATTGTATCAATCAGAGCAGACTGCTGCAAAGATGAGATGGCATGCCGAGCATACTCAGACGGATGGTGAGATGACTCATCCATCAGATGCAAGAGCCTGGAAACATTTCAACAAAGTACATCCGGATTTTGCTAGCAATAGCCGGAATGTGTATCTCGGATTATGCACAGATGGATTTAGTCCGTTCGGAATGTCAGGGAGACAATATTCATTGTGGCCAGTCTTTCTTACGCCATACAACCTGCCACCGGAGATGTGCATGCAACGGGAGTTGCTATTCTTGACGATATTGATACCTGGTCCGAACCATCCAAAAAGGTCCCTGGATGTTTTCCTACAACCACTGATAAAAGAGTTGAAGGATTTGTGGTCAACAGGGGTGAGGACGTATGACTGTTCAACGAAGACGAATTTTACGATGCGAGCTATGCTTTTGTGGACCATAAGTGACTTTCCTGCATATGGGATGTTGTCTGGATGGACTACACATGGAAGATTAGCTTGTCCATATTGTAATGGAACGACAGATGCGTTTCAACTGAAGAATGGTAGGAAGACAAGTTGGTTTGATTGTCATCGTCGATTTCTTCCCATTGGCCATCCTTACCGAAGAAACAAGAATTTGTTTAGGCACAAAAGGGTTGTGAGAGACACTTCTCCACCATATCTAACTGGAGAACAAATTGAAGCACAAATCGACTACTACGGAGCTAACGAAACAGTTCGTTGGGGTGGTAATTGGCATGTCCCTCGTAATATGCCTGATTCTTACGGTGTTCATCACAACTGGCACAAGAAGAGTATATTTTGGGAGTTGCCATATTGGAAGGATCTTCTTCTGCGCCACAACCTCGATGTGATGCATATAGAGAAGAATTTCTTTGAGAACATCATGAATACAATATTGAATGTCCCAGGGAAGACAAAAGACAACATAAAATCGAGGTTGGACTTGCCGGATATTTGCTCAAGAAGCGAGTTACATATTAAAAGCAATGGACAAGTTCCTGTTCCGATATTCAGACTGTCTTCAGAAAAAAAGTCGGTGTTGTTCAACTGGGTGGCATCAGAAGTGAAGTTCCCCGATGGGTATGTTTCAAATCTCTCTAGATGTGTTGAAAAGGGTCAAAAGTTCTCTGGGATGAAGAGTCATGATTGTCATGTCTTTATGCAACGACTACTGCCCTTTGCATTTGCGGAGCTACTTCCAACAAACGTACATGAAGCACTTGCAGGTTCGTAGTGTTTTATATCACAATAATTTTATAACGGTCTAGTTTTCAAAATAATATACGACTAACAATGTGTTTAATTGTTTTTGGAATATAAAAGGCATTGGAGCATTTTTCAGGGATCTGAGCACACGCACTCTTAAAGAAGAAGTTGTAGAACAGCTTCAGGAGAACATTCCCATCTTATTGTGCAACTTGGAGAAGATATTTCCTCCTGGATTTTTTGACGTCATGGAGCATCTAGCTGTCCACCTCCCATATGAAGCATTGCTTCGTGGACCTGTACATTACGGATGGATGTATCAGTATGAGCGAGCCATGAAATATTTGAAGGGAAAAGCAAAGAACCTCGCCAAAGTTGAAGGTTCTATAATTGCTGGAAGTTTGACGGAAGAAGTTTCTCACTTCACATCGTACTACTTTGCGTCAAAAGTACGTACCCGTAGAAGAGCTCCAAGAAGATATGATGATGGTGGAGTTGCGCCAACATATGCAGTTGCTGGTGTTCCAGACATCTTTAGCCAGATTGGACGACTCGGTGGGAAGTCTAAAGAGGTTTGGTGGTCGAGTGAACAAGACGCTCATAGTGCACACACCTATATTCTACTCAATTGCGAGGATCCATTGATGCGTTATTTTGAAAGGTAACATATATGGACACTTCAAAACACATATAATTAATTATATAATTGCAAGAGATTCATTCCTATGAAATGTGATTAATTTTACAGCCTATTTGTTTCTCAAGTCGAAGAAACATTTCCTGGTATATCCACAAGTGACGTAGACAAAAGGAAAGATCAGCACTTCATTAAGTGGTTGCGGAATCAGGTATTATAACTCAAACTATTTTTTCATACATGATTTGTATTTTAATGTTCTCTTTATTTTTGCAGGTTGATTATGACGACGATGCAGATTATCCTAAGTGGTTACACGAAGTAATTCAATCTCCACTTGTAAAGGTCACCACATCACAGATGTATTTCACACGAGGCTACACTTTTCACACATATGAGTATGGTAGACAGCGGGCGACCAGTAACTATGGAATATGTGTGAAAGGGGAAACAGATTTCTACGGGATCTTGACGGAGATTATTGAAGTCGAATTTCCAGGGATACTGAAGCTGAAATGCGTCATCTTCAAATGTGAATGGTTTGACCCCGTCGTCAACAGAGGTGTTCGGTCTAACAAATTTGGTGTAGTTGATGTCAACGGTGGACGTCGGTACAACAAATTCGAGCCTTTCATCTTAGCTTCACAAGCAGACCAAGTTAGCTTCCTTCCATACCCTCGGATGAGAGATTCGGGTATAAATTGGTTAGCAGTGATCAAAGTTACACCTCGAGGACGAATCATCAGTGGAGAAGAACCACCATTGCAAGAAGAACAGATAAATGAAGTCGAGGAACCTGAACAAGAAGTTGATGACATCCTTCTCATTGATCCGCATAATCACGAATACGAAGATCTTACCGATGATGCCACAGACGAAGCTGTAGAAGACGAGTTTAATGAAAATGATGATATTTCTAGTGATGACGAGAATGTCGATGTATCCGATTGATGTATTTGATTTTGTGTAGTTTGTTTTATGAATAAGGTAATGTGAGAGTTTGTTTTATGAATAAGGTAATGTGGGAGTTTGTTTTATGAATAAGAAATTGTGGGAGTTTGTTTTATAAATAAGTAAATGTGGGAATTGTGGTTTGGAATGAAAATAAAGATGGGGTTTGGAATATATGAAGTAGAAGATAAGGAATATGGGGTTTTGGGGTTTGGGGTTTCGGATTTTAGGGATTTAAACGTACTGCTCGTTAATTCCTCGTAACCTGACGTCGAATGTACGACGTAATCCTCGTTTATTCCACGTAGGACAGAATCGTCGTAAAGACCTCGTAAATTAAATTGACGTAAATGCCACGTAAAGTAAATGACGAAGGTGGCACTCGTTTATTCCACGTAGGACAGAATCGTCGTAAACACCTCGTAAGGCCACGAGGACTTTACGACGAAATTAAAAAAGCGGGGCACGCTAATTCCACGTAAGCCAAAATCGTCGTAAAAGAGTCGTAAAATAACGACGATATTACGACGAAAATATAAAAAATACTAAAAAAAAGAAGAGAAGAAAGATGCTTGAATCACATTTGGCGAGACTTACGTAAGTCTCGACCACATGAGTTCCAAATATCTTCTTCTCTTCTTTTTTTTTCCAAATTTTCTAAATTGGTGAAAAGCGGGAGTATAAAAACTAGAAAAAAAGAAAAAAAGAAAGATACTGGAATTATATGTGGCGAGACTTAAGTCTCACCCACATAAATTCTAATATCTTCTTTTCTTCTTTTTTTTTCAAATATTTCTAATTTGAAAAGTATTTTGGTGAGGAGTGTGATTTGAGATAGGGTGTGTTTTGTGAGTTTGTGTGGGTGGTTTGAGAAGGAAAGTTGTGGGTATTTATAGAAAATAAAGGCTCGCTAATTCCTCGTAACTGGTTAACTCGTTAATTCCACGTAACCCTTTTCGTCGTAAAAACGTCGTTAACAAAAACGCGGGCCTTTGTATTTCGTCGCTATTTCGTCGTAACTGAAAACGCGGGCCTCTGTAATTCCTCGTAAGTTTACGAGGAAATTACGAGGACAAGTAATCTTATATATATCCCGAGCGAGCTCGCTCCGTCTTTCCTCTCCACTTCCTCTCCACTTCCTCCCTAATTCGTAGCAATGGTAAGTCTCCCTAATTCCTCTCTAGTTTGATTAGTTTAGGATAGATTAGGTGGTTAGTATAGGGAATTTAGATAGGTTTACGGATCTTATGTTATTTAGTGTTGATTAGGTGGATAGTTTTGGGAAGTATATGTTTACGAAAATTTAAAAAATTAAATTTTTTTTTCAGGTTCGAAAAGGTAGACTTACTGCCCATTACAGAGAGATGTTCGGAGAGCCGGGTAGTCGTTTAGACCCGTCGTCTTCTTCAGCTCCCGGTTCTTCGGGTCAGGAGACTGTCCCCGAGACTCAGTACACTCAGAGAGTCATTGGATCTCCTTCTTCTAGTGCTCCCCAGATGCCTCCTCCTCCTGTGCCTCCTACGATGCCGGCACCTCCGATGCCCGCGGCCGAGATTCATCCCGATTTGATGGTGCCTCCGAGTGCTCCTTACTCGCAGTACACCGTAGAGGACATTCTCCGTCTGCCAGGCAGAGAAGGTTTACCAGTCATCGACCCCGACCGACCGGACGGAACTTTATGGTATGTTTCATTATTTTTTTATTCTTTTTAAATTATTTTATAACTTTAAAAAATAATTTATATTTTAAATTTGTATTTTTCAGGTGGGGGATTGACGGATGTCTTGCATCGGACGTAACCGACACGATAAAAGGTTACTTCTCCATGGCACATCCGAACTGGAAAATGACGCCCCACTACGTCAGAAAGACGTGGTTCAAAATTTACGCTGTAAGTTCTATTAATTAAATATATATCTTTAAATTTTTTAATTATTTATATATATATTTTTTTCTGAAAAACTAATTAGAAATTATTTTTTCCAACAGCAAAAATATAATTGGGCCTTCGGGATCACTGAGAGGGTGAGGAAGAAGTTTGAAGCGAAGGCGAAAGTTCGCTTGTTGGACACGGTCTCCAACTGGAAGGGTGACTGGATCGTGAAGGGGTATGAGCGTGGCAAACCCGCTGAGCTCACCACGGATGTCTGGGATGGCCTCATCCGATATTGGCGTCTTCCTGATTCCATTAGAATCGCCCAGTCTTGCTCTAACTCCCGTAACACAGTCGATGAGCACGGGAACGGGCCGATGCTTCACACTACGGGCCAAAAACCTCACGCTGGTGTCCGTTTGGAAATGGTAATTAAAAATTTAATTATATTAAATTTTTAGTATATTTTTATATATATATTCTAATTAACAACTTTCTTAAATGTTTTTTTAGGCCAAAGAGACGGGAGAATTCCCGTCTCTTATGCAACTTTACGAGAGGACCCACAAGAACAAGGCGGGCCGATTTATAGATGGCAAGTCCGAACAAATCTACAACGATTTGGCTGCTCGGGTTGAAGAACGCCAGACCCAGCTGACCCAACAGTCCACCGATGGATTACCCGTCACCTTATCCACACCTGAAGTGGATAAGCTTTACGAGGAGGTAAATTTTCTAAAATTTTAATTTTTTTAAATATTCATTTAATTTAACTTTAAATTTTTACTAACAAAATTTATTTTTTGTTTTTAAGGTTGTCCCTAAAAAAAAGGGACGGACGTTGGGGATTGGTTCCGTCAACGATGTTCCGATAGCGACATCGTCTTATGTTCAGCGACGGGATGATGAAGTCGCTCAGCTGCGTAGGGAGTCCGAAGAGCTGCGTAGAGAGTCTACTGAGCTGCGTAGAGATTCTACTCAGCTGCGATCTCGTATGGGTGGACTCGAGGGCTTCTTGGACGTTGTAGCGGCCACAAATCCGGAATGGGCGACTTTGTTGAGGACCATGCGACAACAAAATCCTATCCCAGGCCAGTCACCGACCGACGACTCACATGCCGAGGCGGATGTTCAGGCGAGGAGTGATGAATTCTACGAGGCGATTAATTAACGACCACCCAAGTTCTTTTTAATTTCGGTTATTGTATTATGAATTCAAAACTTATTTATAAATAAAATATTTTGGTTTTGATTTTTTTAGAATTTTAATTTCATTAATAATTTAAATTATATTTATAATTATAATTTTTTATATTTCTATAAAATGAAACGAAGTAAATTCGTAGCTAATTTTGCGGCTTCTTTACGTGGAAGCTTAACGTGGTTTTTACGAGGAAACGTTTGGAAATTTATCAAGGTTTTTACGTTTTCTTTACGTGGAAAGTTTTCAAGGTATTTACGTCAATTTTACGAGTATTTATTTACGTGTGTCTTACGAGGAAAGATTTTCGTGGTAATTACGAGGAATATTAGCGACGTCCTTACGAGGAATCTTTACGTGGTCTTTACGAGGAAAATTAGCGACGTCCTTACGAGGAATCTTTACGTGGTCTTTACGACGAAATATCCTCCTTCGCTTTTACGACGAAATTATTTCCTCGCTAACTTACGACGATTTAGCGAGGATATATGCGTTACGACAAACATATAACGACGAAACGGGTTTCCTCGCTAATTCGTCGTAACACTGCTTTTACGACGAATTAGCGAGGAAAACTGCCCTCGTAAAACTTGTGTTTTCTTGTAGTGTTTACACTCAAATATATATATGGTTTATTCCAAAAACAAAAACTAGATAGTAGATACTATTAATGTGACAAAAAAAAAAGATAGTAGATACTATTGTATCTGTTATTTTTGGTAACTTGGACTTTTAACTCCTTTTCGAACCCTAAATTCTTATATTAAAATGAAAGGTTTTAAAAGTTTAGACAAGTACAACCAAAGATACATGAGTACAACTAGAGATACATAAAGACATTTGATCAAAAAAAAAAAAGAGATACATAACGACAAAGCGTTAAAAAAAACATTATGATATGAAGAATGGTAAAAATGGCAAAAATGGCAAAAGAAAGAAAAAACCTGGTGAACACCACTTGAAATTTTAGAGCAGATGTTCGGAAGAACACACTAAAAATGAACTTAAAACCAACGGCAATACTAACAGATCTACCGAGACACGACGACGGTAAGCAATGGTGAGTGGTCATCATGAGGAAGACCAGCGAGACAAAACGCAAGCTTTTGTGAGGCATAATGTCAAGCGGAATTAGAAAAGAAGAGATAATAATGGGGAGTCAAGCCGGAGATCCAAAATCCAGAGAGGAGCAGACAACAACAACAGTTTACCATGCTAACTCGAGTGGAAGAGTAAAGATACAAATCGGATATTTCAAAAAGAGTAGAATGTGAGCCAAAATAGAGATAACAATTGGAGAAGAACTTGATTAACAAAGATTATAGGCTATGTTGGCAAGCTACGCCGTCGCCGACATCGAGAAACAAGAGTTATAGTCTTGCCTTGATAACTGCATCTCAGAGAAGAAACTGAATATTACTTAGTTGATAGTTGTACTTTTTAACTCCAGCTTGCGAAAAGATTCATTGTTGTGAACAAATGCGAATTAAGTTTGAAAAAAAAACTAAAATAATTAAGGCAAATACTAGTTTAGAAGTTATATATTGATTATGTGAATAAATAAAATTACAATTCCTTAAACCCGTGTTTATAACAGTATCAAAACTTAAATTTATTTTCATGTTTAGAAAAATATCTTAATATCGAAAAAGTGAAAAAAATTCTAAACTTAAAAAGCATAGTGTACTGCAGAGGCTTTTGACCCCTACACCTCTCAGATGTCAACTTTTAATAATGAATTTATCTTTCATGAACACATACGTTCGGCCCAACAAATACTAATTTTTTTACTTGCACACAGAAATGAAAGATATTTCAGAATTAACATGTATGTTAAGGATCCTCTTTCCCCTAGAAACATGATAACAATATAAATACACGATTTAATAAAAACTAGATTTTAACCCGCAGGTCCGTGCAGATATTTTTTATTTTATAAATGTATTAGATATTATTAAAAAAATTTAAATATATAATTTCAATTTTAGTATTATTTATTGTGTAACTCTATAATATTATTATTTATATTTCATATTCAGCATTATTAATATGTAGTGATTTTTTTAATACATTTTACTTTGTTATTAATTTTAATTACTTACTAATATATTTTTGAAATAGGTACAATAAAATAACAACCTGAAATAATCAAATAGAGATTCTCTTTCAAAATATTTTTTTCCTTAATTTATACATTTTATATATAATACATTTTAAATTTTTATTTATTTAAAATATAGAATGAAATATGTTTAAGATAATCATTTACATCTTGTATTTAAAAAAATACTTTAACATATATAATGTTAGTAATTTACGGGATTTATAAGTACAACACTATTTTGTTTAGATAATATAGCCCTAATATTTTAGTAAATTTTATACATAGTAGCATCTATCATATTATTTTAGTAAATTTTATTGATACATGATATTTTTGAATGTTATGATATTAAATTTTCCTTTTCTTAATTAATATTTCAAAATATTAGATTGTTTTAATTTTTACAACATATATAGTTTTTTTTTTCGTGGTGCATTTCAAAAAGTTATTATTTATTAGATATGATTATATATTTTGTAATTTGAAATATCATTATTTTGAGTTTGAATATTTATTTTCAAAATTTTATATTTTCTCAAGAAAACTTAGAAAATTATACAACTTTTTGAGTTTGGAAGATTACATGAATTTTAAATTTGTTTTTGCTACTACATTTATGTATTGTTTTATTAAAATATTTAAATTTTGTTAATATTTTCTAAATTTTCTCAACATATTTTGTTATAATTAAAATCACAAAAATAAAAATAATTTTACTTTTAAATTTCATTTATCAATAATATTTTTAATGAATTAATAAAATTTCATTGTTTTCTAATAACATATTTTTTAAATAGTATATGAATTAAAGGTTATTATATACTATTATATTTTTGTATATGCACATTTTAAAACAATATATTGTTGAGAGAGAGTGTTAAAATAAATAAAAATATAATATATAATTGTAGATATTAAATTGAACCTATGTTAATAAATTTACTTTTGTATAAAATTATATGTAGTTTACGAATTTTAAATGAAAAATGTGAATTTAATATTTAATATAATTTTTTCATATTTAATTTATATAGGATATAGCACTTCTATTTTATATAATATAGAATATAATTATATAATTTTTAAATAAATGGTATATAATTTTTATTTTCTTGTTTTATATAAAATTTTAGTTGGCATTTATTTATAATAATATCATATTACTATTTACGAAATTAATTAATGTGTTATTTATAAAAATATTTAAAATTTTAAGTAAGATTTTGTTAGATTATTTTTCAACAAATTTTGTTAAATAATCAAATTTATAATTGGTTTTTTATTAATGTAAATAATCAAATGTAGCATATTAACAAATTTTTCTATGACTTGTTAATAGTAGATAAAAATAGGATTTTAAATTAATAGAATAGATTTTCTATTCTAGAATAGATTACAGTCGACAAAAAAAAAATTAATAGAATAGATTATAGTCTGTATATGTATTTTGATGTCAATGATTGTTTCTTCTCTTTTAGGAAAGAGGATTGTCATTGTATTATGATATTTTCAGTCATCTAATTCTTGATTCACAGACGAGATATATGGACCTCTATCATGAACTTTATGATTAGATAAAAAAAATTCAAGGTAATATTATGTTTCCAATTTTTATTTTTCTAAGCTCCTGCATTTATCACGTAAACAAACTAAAATCACCTTCACTACAAACAATAGAAAATAAATATTTCCAAGTTTTATAAGAATCAATAAATTCTTAGGCAACCAGCCACAATACGGTAAAGCAAGAAAATGTTCGGTATAATTCCAAACTCTAACTTCAGAGAAGTAACAATTGAAAGAAATACAAATAAACAAGTAAAGACGAGACATATTCTCTCCATCTTTTTATTTTGTCCAAAAAAAAAATTATCTCCATCTTTTTGAATTCCTAATAGCTTTTTCCCATTTATATTGTACCATTTTATCGACAACTAAATAAGTAGCTAAGTGCGGGTTTTTATATAAATATCAGCATTTGATACATTTTATTTTTCATTCTCATGAATAATTATTTAAAAAATAACAATAATAACACGCACATATTTCAGTTTCAAACCCAAGTGTCATTTTCACATGTAAATCTGAACACAAATAATGGAATATTTTCATACATTATTGTTATACCCTCATTAAATATTGATATGTGATAGATGATATATACATTGTAACAAAGTATGCCACTAAAATTAATATTTTCCTGTATATACGAAGAAAAAATAGAATGAAAATTCATGTTTCACCCAACTTCTTTATTAGACTCTCACAGTGTCATTTTCTCAAAGGGAACAGAGACGAAAGAGACTTATCATTCTCCTCATACCTTTTGCCACCTCTATCTCTCTCTATTTCTCTCTCTAAGCCTTTGCAACTGATTTTCTCCTCTCACCAAGAACAAACATTCATTAAGGAAGAAAAAAAAACTTTCTGAATTAAATAAAGATTACACCCACCTCCCCTTTCCCCAAAATTCATCAATATTATCGCTGATTCATTCCCAATTCTCTCTTATGGAGCTTTTCCCTTCACAACCTGACTTGTACTTGAAGATAAACAGAAGAAGAGAAGAACAAGAAGAAGAAGATTATAAGGAACAAGAAGAAGTCCAAAGGAGATTACTCTTTGGTAGTAAAGCCTCAGATTCAGACAGAAAGGCTTCTGATCATCTCATCCACACCCTCCAATTCACATCAAACAATGAACCCACCAAGATTGATCATAATCAAGAACACATGGAATCTCTAGATCAAGATTTGAGATCGAATTTTATGGTGAGACCAATAAGAGGAATCCCTCTTCACCAAAATCAAATCCTTGACCACTACTACTATTCTCCCACTCCTCCTTTTTTCTTCAGTGAAGTCAACGGTCAACACACAAACCCTAGTTATAGTTATAATCTTCACCACCGTCATCATCGTCAAGCTCAGCCGCAGGCGCAAAGATTAACGGCAAAACGAGGAGTAAGGGCTCCGAGGATGCGGTGGACGACGACCCTCCATGCCCATTTCGTTCATGCTGTTCAATTATTGGGTGGTCATGAAAGTATTGTCCTTTTTTCACTATTTCCTGTTCTTTTTTCCTTTTCAGTGAATACTATATCTCTCTCCTTTTTAACTAATTATTGTATGGGATCTCAATATATGATTATATTTTTATGGATTTTGTGCTTTTGAATAATATCCAGGAGCCACTCCAAAATCAGTACTTGAGTTGATGGATGTTCAAGATCTCACATTGGCTCATGTTAAATCTCATCTACAGGTAATTTTATCCATTAGTTCCTAGCTTATACAATGTATCTAGTTAGTCTAATTTAATTAGTTAAACCTTTAAAATGTGTAGATAGAATAACAATCTACCACATGATTTCCTTGTATTGTATTTGTATGTGCAAATGAACCGAACCCACTGCACTATTAATGAATTGACTAAACATTTTCTGTGATAAATCGTTTGGTCTCTACCATAGAGAAAATATATAGCAGGTGAAACAATTAAAACTAGCAACAACAAAACATAGGAAAAGGAATCAAAACCTAGATATAGCCGAGAGACCAAGAGTGAGTCCTTTCATATGTTTTTTTTGGAGAAAGGGGGTCCTTTCATATGTTGCATTGTTACTAAGAGATGTTGAAGAAAAAGTAAAGTACAAAGAAGGCATAATTCGTCAATGATGATATATATGTCTTTCTCAAGATTCATATATGTATATGCATATGACTATTCAGTGATAATATATAAATTACTTTTCTGCATATTTTGACTATGGTTAGAAAAAGACACGTAGACCCATGCACATACCCCATCTCTGTGTATGGCTGCACATTTTCATGAATCGTAAATGCTTTCTTATTTACTCTGCTCTCTTTTTTCTTACTTTATCCATCTCTGTGTGCGTGCATACACACACATATAGAGAGAGAGAAGTATACACACACGTGAATAGAATAAGTTACATACATGCGCGCATATATAGTATATGTATTGATCGACATAACCTTTTTTTTTTGGTCACAAGATCGACATAACTTATTCTTATAACTATCATTAATATATATTAGTAGGCTTGTAATCAAATATAATGTTTCAGATGTATCGGACCATCAAATCTACTGAGAAGCCTACAACATCATCAGGTTATTTGATTAATTATGTTTTGATTTTAAATTAATTTCTCTCTTAAACATTATTAAATATATGATAAGTGTGTGTGTGTGTGTATAAATGTAGATATAGGGCAATCAGATACTTGCGAGAATGAATTAAAAGTAAACAGTGAAAGACAAGCCAGAGATCTCCAAGGTCTGTGGACTAACTCCTCAAGGTATGTTATGTATCTGTCTTAATATTATTCAATTATATTCGTTTTATTTTATGGTGTTATTTTGTTTTCGTCGGACAGATCGCTACAACTATTAAGCTATTTTCTATATTTGCATCATATGAGAAATGTAACATATATTTTGTAATAAAACTGTGATGTCTGTCTGTATAACAGTGAAGCTCGGTTCCACTTAAAGGCAAAGGCATCAGGTCTAGACATGTCATCAAATAAGGTATCAAACATTCAAAACTTAAACAAAAGAGCATTGAAATGAAATGGGACTGCAAAATTCGAGGGTGAAAAGGAAAAAAAAAGTTAGAGGTTGATTGTTTGGAGTTTCTAAAGTAGTTTTTGGTTTTTGATTTTTCAAAATCCATTTTTTACCCAATCATGATTTTGGTAAAGTAGATTTCCTATTTTTTTAGGGAAACTAGTTTTTGATTCTTTCCACTCTTTTCTACTTAAAAACCAAAATCTCTTTTTTCTTGGTTTCTCCCTATATTTTGCTACGAGCAAAAACTAAAAAGTATTTTTTTTTAAGATATTAATAATTTAGATAAATAATGTAGTATGTAAAACCTACAATTATGACTCTTAACAACACAGAAACAAACAGCACAGACACAAACGTAAAACGACATTCCTTTCTTTCTAAAAAAAACAACATTACTTTCTCTGCAGTTGGAGTTAATTATATCTTCACTATTTATCAAAGCAATTAAATTTCTATTAAGGTAAGTTAATTTATTAATGTTAATAAATATTTTGTACCATAAATTTTATAGGGAATTGGTTAAATTTGTCAATTATAAGTATAATAGTTAAAAAAAAAAGTATAATAGTTTTGCTACACTTTAATTAGTCTTGTATTTAAATTTTTTTTTTAATTTTTATGTAAAATATTTTAATGAAATTTATTATTTTATTATTAAAAAAATTAACTAATAATATGTACTATAGCACATGTTTAGATTTATTTTGCTACAAATTTTGGAAATAGTTGTTAATTTTTTGTTACATTTTTAATTTAAATTTGTACATAATATTTATCTCCAATTATTTAATTCAAATTTTTACATAAAACTAATGTATATATAGTTCTACACATAGAATTAAATTTTTTTGTAGTTAACCATTAATGAATATATATAGATTATAGTTCTGAAAAAAATTATTAAAAAAATATGTCTACACATTTTACTTAAAGTTTTCTAGTATGGATTTTGACATATATTATATGTACAAGTTTATAATATAAAGTATATATATATATAATTATGTTTAAACACAAATTAAATTTATATTTATGTTTAAACATAGAATTAAATTATTTTGTTTTTATTTATTTTAAAATAAGCTTGTGTGTTTGGGTAATGATATTTTATATCTATTATTTCCAGAATAGTATTGTACTATTAACAAAAAATTTCTTTGATTATTTTACCAGCAAAAACCAAAAACTAAAAACCAAAATCTAAAATCACCATTCATGTTTTTCAAAAAACTAAAATCTACTGCAAAATCAAAAACTAAAAACCAAAATCTAAAATCCAAAAACCAAAAACTAAAAACCAAAAACCAAAATCTAAAATCTAGAAACTAGGAAAACAATCATCACCTTAGTATAAAGAACTTTTAATTTACCTTTTGTCTTTCATTTTGGCAATTAAAAAGTGTACTTTTATGTCTCAAAAGAGGAGAAAAGAAAGACTTTGGGGTGATATATACTTTGCTTTTATAAAAAGATTTTAAAATCTTCAAAAATAATTTGATATGGCCAAGTACAAATCAGGAGGGGGGTTGTAAATTTGCAAATGTATATAAGATTTTATTATATGATCTCTTATCATATTTTTGTTTGATTAAATTTTTTTATCAGAATGTGGATCAAAGATGTCCAAGCTACGAACGATTGTCGTCGGATTCGTCAAGTCTCACAGGGACAAGACCAGAGATTGAAACTCCCAATCTCGAGTTCACTTTAGCTATACCAAACCTTCCTCCCTAGTTTACTATATATACGACAAAAACAAAAAAAAACTGTTAAAATATACAAATTTAAACTTTAAAGTTATGCTTGCGTTGTGGAAAAAATATGAAATGATGTTTGCTTCTCCGACTAGATATTTGTTATTTTTTTCCTGTAAACTTTAGAAGCCTTTTTGTTTACGGGGTCGTTAATTTGAGATGCTTATATAGATATGCAGACTTCTTCTTCTTCTTTTTTGTCGGCATTGGCAGTTTTCGTGTGCCAAAAAAAAATATGGAATAATAAGAGAAAATATGGAATAAAATTATTTGGTCATCATTACAGCGATGCAAAGCTTCGACTGCTTCACGTGTCTAGATCGGTCTGCTTTATTACTGAACACATGGTTGTCTGACAAGTGTCAGATGGTTTGGACGTTGACGCACCAAAGACTTTTACATATATTCGATATTATGTAAAGACAAAGAAAGAGAATAAAATCCATCCACAACTCCAAATGCTAATAACCTGATAATCAGAGGGATTTTGGCAAACAGAATCGCTTAAATAAACGAATAATATGTTACCAATACACATCAATATACATTCTTAATTATTTACGAAAACTTTATTAGACGAAAAATAATATTTTAGATAAATAAAGTGAAAGACCATTCGTTGAACAAAAGTTTGATAGTTCTTTCACCAGAAGGAAATTAATTAGAAAACTTGATCAGACCTACAGAAGGCCTCTACATAGTCATAAGTTGACTTGTTTAAAATACATGTGTATAACCTGACCTGATTTCTAACGGGTTAAGCTTGGCCCAGCAATAGTTTGAAGGGACACTCGTTGTCTCTTGTAGTCTTGTTAAAAAAGGCCCCAACCCGTGAAGCCATTTGAAAGATATATGGCGAGGTAAGTCAAGAAACTTGAATTTTTATATTCCTCCGCAAAGTAATAACTAATAACTAAGAACTTTCAATTAACATACAAAAATTCAAAGTCCAATACAAAACATATATATCATTACACTATGGGAACTGTTACGTTAACTTATATATACATCATTCAAAACAAAACAAAAACTGAACTCAATTATACTCTTAACGTTAGTTATACGTTAGGTCAGTGGCAGAGGGAGGGAGGTAGAGAGGAAGGGGGGCAGTTGCCCCTTATAAAATATTGATTTTTTGTGCATTTTCATTGATTATTCAAAATTTATATGGTTTAGATGGTAAAATTTCTACTATTGCCCCTTATAAATTAAGTTCAAAACTTATATTGCCCCCGGTAAAACTTTTTTCTGGCTCCGCCACTGAACCGTTAGGTTTGTTTAAGTTATCACATCTGCGTCTCACCTCTCCATCTTTGTCGCCTTTAACACCGACCATGCCTAGTTTCTCCATGGCACGTGCAAAATCCTCGAAAAAAACTGTCTGGTCTTTCGCATACAACTCCACGAACGGTCTCGTACTATTATCTTTAAACAAGATGTGGTCGGAAGCTAACAGTCCCATCCCTTTTTCCAAGTTCTTGTAATACATATTATCGAATTTGTCTGGCGTCACCGGATCAAGAAACGAGCCCCTCGTTTCATTCACTGTGTAATCCTTGCATAGACTTTTAAGAACTTCAGCATATCGTGCTTCGATATCTGGATCAGGCTGTGGCCCAATGACCCGGCTGATGAAATCTTTGCAGTGAGAAATTCCGATAGTGTGTGCGCCGCTTAGTGCAACCATCTCCTTTAGAGTGAAACCTTTCTTTTGAAATAACGACATCATATCGTCGACCGTGTGGTTTGGTAATGGTAAGTTTTCTCTAACTTTATGAGCTTTCGACTCAAACCCATCTTTACGACCTAACTTGACTTCGTAGGAAGGCCCACCAATCATTGTGACAACGTCATGCGTGGACTGAGCCAAGATGTCTGCGCAAGACACAACACCGGGACAAGACTCTTCAAGAGCTGCTTTGATGCGAGTCACGATATCAAACGTTTCTTCCGTAAGAGAATGGTTGAGTTCATCATCGCGTTCAGATTTGTTTAAAGCATTTTTAGCGATTAGTACGGACGCGTCACATCCTTCTAAGAAACAATCGTGGAAAAAGAGACGGAGTATTCCAGCAGCTGTCCTCCCCTGCGGGCCTTGCGTGGTCGTAACGGTTTCACGAACAATTTTACTGAAATCAGGACACGTTTCTTGGTAATAGTCTTTGGTTAAACTTGTCACCGGTGCTGATAATATGGAAGGGACAAAGACTAGGACGAGGAAGATAACGGGAGGAAACGATGACATTGTGAATATCATGAGACGTATATCGATCTACAATTATAAGATGCTTCGTTGAATTTTTTTTTTTTTTCGTTGAATATGTAAGTGTAATCTATATTAAGAGATATCTACGAGGTAGACCTCTCTATTTGATTGTTGTCGAGAAAAAGTAGAAGCATGTTCGTGTGGTTGGACTTTCCTATGTTTCTTCTACTTCCTATATTTGTATTTCCTCTATATATAGTATATTATATTGTAATTAGAGCAATCTTATTGGTAATTCAAATGAGGTTTTTTACCACATGATGAGAATGGACGCCAGACTGCGCTACTCCAAGCCACAAAGAGTCAAATTTGTAATATTTTTAAAAACTGTGTTGAAAGAGTTTAACAAAAAATTGTAAGAGTAGAAAAAGAACAAGACTTTGGGCGTTCGCCAAGATATGGGTTAGTGGGGGGAGATAAAATAGGAGATAAGTTGGGAGTATTTAATAGCATAAAATATTTTACAAAACAAAACTAAAATCCAAAAACTAAAAACAAGTAAAACAATCATCACCTAGATCATGGCAGCAGTAGAACGTGTAGTTTTTTTTTTGGGTAATCAGTAGCACGTGTAGTTACTACACGATTGATTACTTTCTGATCCAACAGGCAAGAGATAATGTTAATTCTCTTTCTTATTATCTGGCCTGAAGGGATCCGCATCTATTTTACGAAGCTATCTATGGCTTCCGAACTTGAAAGATATCGTTTGGATGGGTAAGTATTTTATCTAAGTTCTTTGAAAGTTTTGAGAAAGGAAAATATATGTATGTGCTTTTATAGAAACAGGAACCTGATTGCAAACAATTCTTCGTAAGCATAATACGTTTTTCAGAGCTTAATTTATTATTGTCTATTGAAACATATTACTCTGTTTTCATTTCTAGATGTAACGTTCATAGATCCAAGTGAAGATGCAACTAAGTTTAGTTTTTTTCTTAACTCACAATAAAAGTTTGTTGACTCACTGGTGGCATGTGGTATTTCTTCACTTGGTTATGACAACATGGAAATTCTAGGTTTCTAATTTGGAATCCTCTTATGCATGATGGCATACCAATGCTGCTATGAAAATGGCAAGGATATTTCAGTTCTATTTCCTTTCTAATATTATGCCATGACTTCTTTCCTCTCTTTGGATGGCAAAATTGCTGGTGAGTAAGGCTGGAAGTTTCAAGGTGGCTATAACTTTTGTATCTTTAAAATGGATCCTTCCTTTTTTTTTTGTAACTTAGTAATACTCTCCATGGTTTGCCTAATCTTTCCTTGTTCCTATTTCAGCTTGGAGTTCCAGCTTTCAAAGTACCCCCAAACAACCTGATGAGGCCATGCGTGTCCTTGAAGGGAAAGCTTTCGAATTAGATGTACGCCAATTTTTAATAATTGAACTCTACATCAAATTTGGCAGAAAATGTTTGTGCTGCTTGGTTGATTGTAGTAATTTAGGTTTTACTTTTATCATTCTTGTATGCGTTAACCAATTAGTTTTTGGATAAGCTTTTAACATCGTATTGACAGGTGAATCTCGAAGTGGTGCAACCACTAACCGCAATGCAGTTAAGTTTCTCTTGCCTCTACCTGGCTTCAGCAAATTGGTAAACTTGAAGTTCCCAGTCTGACTCAGATGGTAAGCTGCTGTTTCTAGCCTTTGTTGAACTTTTTTTTAGGCTGCATCTAAAACCTTCGTTTGTTTCTGAAGTTGATCCTTTTTCCAACATTCTTTTTTGGATGTAGTATCTTATCTGGACGGAGCTCACAGTCCAGAAAGCATGGAAGTATGCGCCAAATGATATTTTTTTTCTTCTTTGACGGTTAAGGGAGACAACCAGTCAGAGCATTCAGAACATTTGGTTAATGGCTCCTCTCAATGATAAATGGCCATGAGAAGAAAACATCCAACGTGTAATTAGGGGATGAGGTGGATTTGTTAATTATATATAGATTCAATGAAATACTTATCTTTTTCTTCACATGTCTATACATGTTTTCATGACTTGAGGACATCACTCTGCCATCTGGCTGCTTTGCAGATATTGCTATTCAATTGCTTGTCAAATCTGCTGCTTCCACATCTAAGGAATACATGCGCAAAATTATGGTAATCTTTTGAGCCTTAGTGTGTCCATGTGGAAACAAACTTTCAGAAACAGAGTTCTTCAAAAGACACAAATGCAGCTGAATAGTGGATTAATGTGTAGCTGTCCATTTCAAGAAGCCTTGTTTTTTGTAATAGCCAAACATTTTCGGTGTATCACAAAGCTAGTACAGCGGCCGATTTGCCAGAGAATGATCCACATGTTGCTTGACATGGCAGTTGACACTTCAGAAAGTGTGAGACCGCCTTGTCGACAGTAATGAAAGAGATTAATAGTAGAAACAAAATGCCTTAAATCGTATATCTTTCTGATACCATATATCAACTTAGTCTCTCTGATTCTTGGAACACAGAAGGAGAAGAAGATATAAGAAATAATGGTGAAAGTAGAAACAGTGAGGTGTTTACTTCACTACGATGGCAATAAAATGGCTAAGGATAGTGTACATTCCCAACACATATCAGTAACTTGTGTCCAAAGAAATCAGTGGAGTGCTCTATTTGGTGTGTCTCGTTACTCACTCTTCCTCTTTAATTCCATCACTCACTTTCTTTCAATCCCAAGTTTTGGTGAAGACTTTATGATTTTAACTAACTTGTTTTTCATTTGCATGTTATATTCTTTTTTTTTAACACCAATTCATGTGTATGACATACAATCAGTTACTTTTTTGATCAAAAGTAGACATAGATATAAATGTTCAACTCAAAATGAAAATAATCGTTCTAAAATTTTGGTATGTCCTGTAAATATAAATGATATCCTGTATACTTATATGTTCTAAGCATCATTCTAGTTCATATATTAATCATTTAGATGCATTTAAATATTGTTTAGACTGCATTGCATTGCATTTGTATGTTTTGCAGGTTTGGAGAAGTGCTAGTCAAGTTTTGGAGCTTAAGAGGTCTTAAAACGTTCAAGATGAGGAAGATTGGCGGGGTAGCAGGCGAGAACCACGACCAGATGGTGGCTGCAAAGAGAAGGCATCACTGTGGGCGACCTTCGCCGGATGAAGCCAGCCGCGGCTAAGCCATGACGAATCCATGCTCTCGATCGCATGCAACCTTCGCAGACGATTATCTTGATCACTAATCATGATTAATCTTAAATTAACCAATGGTTTAAAGTCAATCATGGTGAGTAGTGAGTAGTTGTCTTTTGAATCTATGGGTTAGGTAGATTTATGGTGATTAGTGAAGAGTTAAGGTTTTTAATGGTATAAAGGAGGTAGAGCAACTATGTGCTTCCTTTCTTTGGACATGGCCTACTCTGAAGTCCACTGGTGCGAAGGTTGCGTGGAAAGATATCAATAAACTTAAGAATGAAGGTGGCTTGGGAATCAGAGCTCTTTAAGATGTTAACAAGGTTTATGGGTTGAAGCTCATCTGGAGAATGTTGTCGGGGATTTGATTTGGGGAAAATGGATCAAGTCATATCTTTTAAAGAAGAAGTCGTTTTGGGAAGTCAAGGCTAGCACTCAAACTGGTTCTTGGATGTGGAGAAAGATGTTGAAGTTGAGGGATGTTGCAAAGACATTCTATAGGAAAGAGATGGGGAATGGTCGTCACACTTCCTTTTGGTTTGATAAGTGGTCAGACAAGGGTGTGCTTATTGATTTGCTAGGTGAAAGGGGCATAATGGGTATGGGTATTAGGAAAGAAGCTACTATGGAGGAAGCTGTTCTGAGTTCTAGGAGTAAAAGGAAGCATTGAGTTGTGGTTTTTAATGAAATAGAAGCAGGGGTGATCATTGTCCAAGGGAAGATGAGGCATGAGAAGAAGGATGTTAATCAATGGAGATGTAGAATGGGGTTTAAACATGTGTTCTCGACTCTTGAGACTTGGTTGCTGCTTTGTGAAAACTATGCGCACTGCTCTTGGGCCCGAGGTATTTGGTTTTCTATGGCGACTCCAAAGTTTGCATTTATAACTTGGTTAGCAATGTTGGATAGACTATCTACTATGGATATGGTCTCTAAATGGAGTTTGGGAGCTGATACAACTTGTGTGTTGTGCAAGGGTGCTGTAGAGACTAGGAATCATTTATTCTTTGAATGTACCTACTCTTTACAGTTATGGGAGCATCTCACTGCTGGTATCTTGCGGGATACTCATTCCAATGTCTGGTCTGTCATAGTGTTGTTGATATCATGAAGTTCTATGGAGTAGAAGAGATTGTTCTGTGTAAGGTACTCATTCTAAGTTGCAGTCTATGCAATATGGAGAGAAAGAAACAAGATAAAACATGGGGAGAAGCCAATGGGAATTTCGATGATGAAGAAATTGGTGGACAAGGCGATAAGGAACAAGCTTAGCTTATTAAGAATGCAAAGGAGGAAGGGTATGGAAGGGGGTCTCCAATTTTGGTTTGGAACTAGAGTTTGATTTTGTGTTGCATTTTGAGAGTAGAAATCTTTTGAGAGTAGAAATCTTATATGGCAAGGTCTACATATGATGTAAAGGTTTTTTTGATGAATAAAATTTAGCATTCATTCAAAAAAAAAATGTTTGATTAAACTTAATATTGTTCTAGCTTGAATAACCAAAGGGGTTTGATGTTAGGATTGCTAGATGGTTAGTAAACTTGAATATAATGCATGCTTGAATGATTTGAACCAATGAGAATTGATGTTTGATTCATGATTGCATAGGGATCTTTACCTTGGGAAATAATTGATCTTTATCTGTGTTCTAGACCTATAAGAACTTGTGATTGCTTAAAGTTAAAACCTTGACTTGGAAACTAATTGTCTTAAATCAATTGCCTTAAGCCCATGGGTTCTATATTATCATTTGATTGAAAACTTTAGATATTGTTTTTGTTTGTTTGGTTCTCAAATTGAAATCACTTAAGTACCTTGATTGTACTTAGATTAAGCATTACTTGCATTCTCTTGTTTTATGATCACTTAGGATTGGATTGACATCTATCTTTACTATTTTGACATAGGATTGTAAAAAGTCCTTATCAATAAACTATATATCTTTTAACAAAATCATTATAACTTGATACCTTTTCAATCTACGTTTATTAAATATTTCATTATGCACAAGATTTATGCTAGATAAGCTTACAGCTTATGGTCCAAACCTCGGAATCAACGAGCACGGTAACAAAAATGTATCTACCATCAAAGAAACCATGGCTTGTCAAGCTGAGTTTCATGTTCCATACTGCTTGAGACTCGTCGTAGACAACAGAGGTGATAGAGGTAAAAACTATATTGATTTTCCTTTTTTGATTATTTTAAACAAGATATTTAAGAGCCGGTTCTTAGCTTTTTTAGTTAAATATTAAGAGACGATTTCTTATTTTTCGTTAAGAACCGCACCCTAAGAACCCCTATTAATCATGCTATAATGAAAGATGAAATCTAAAACAAAACAATTTGGGTACATGTCTTCTTCAACATTAGAGGGGTCTTCTTCAACATATTCTTCGTCTTCGACCATACTATCACTAGCACGTACAATAATATGAGCATAAGCAAGCAGAGATTCTACAGCAAAGCTACATTCTTCATCAGGCGGATCTATTAGGAGAAGAGTGTGACCCCTCAAACTGAGCAGTCAATGCAAACTGAACCAATTCACTAGTCATATCCAGAGTAGTCATTTTGTCAACAACAGCCATGTAAGTCAGTGTACCTATACAGAGAGAGAGAAATAACTCTAAATATTAAAAGAGAGAGACATAATAATAATAATAATAATAATAATAATAATAAGTAGAAACGACGATGGCAAAGAGAAAGTGTTTACATGAGAGTAAGTAAAAGATTCCGGCATCACCCAACTCCTCTTTTAGGCCACACTTGAGTCGCTTACAATGCACTTGGATATCCTTATCTCCATGAAAGCCAAATTGATGAAGAGCGCCTTCGATATTAATACGAATAGAACCAAGATCATGGATCCCAACAGGGATTGGGTAGTCATCCATGTTCCAGAAGACCGTTGTATCATTCCCTAAGAGTAAGTAAGAGAGAGAGGACAAGACATAACTATGATGGATCGAAAATCTAACAGACAATTTCATCTAAGAGATCGAGAGAGAGATCTTACGAGAAGAAAACTCGCCTTGGCACATGGCTCCACGATGAGGATCAGAGACTTTCTCAAGCTAGGGTTACAGATGATCGAGAGAGCCTTTCAATCTGTGGATCAGAGAGAGGTTTTTCATACTTTATACTTTGGTGTTTTGTTCGACCATTCAGACATAATCATCTTACGACTGGTTTTATGAATTCAATAGGATGATAATTTATTATTTATGCTTTCAAAAAAACATAAACATCAATAATTTATATTTGGCAAAACAATAATTGCTTATTTATTATTGCATTTAAAAAATTGAAACACTCACATAGTATAATTATAATTTATACTCCCTCCGTTTTATATTAAATGTTGTTTTAGAGAAAAAAATTGTTACAAAATAAGTGTCGTTTTCGGTTTTTAATGCAAAATTTATTATTCTGTTATTTGTTTTTCTATTGGTTGAAATATGGTTAGGTGTATAGGTAATTGTGTTTTTATATAGAAAACATGTAAAATTAATTGTTTCCTTAATCCGTGTGCACAAATCTAAAACGACACTTAATATATATGAAACAGAGGGAGTATCTTCAAGAGATTCGGGAGTTTCAATAAACTAAGTTTTCTACTTAGTATTTATACATCTTTTATTTTTTTATTTTTCTAAAAATAATAATTGATTTTTTCTGTCTCAGTTATCACATAAACAATATAAAATTGTATTTTCATTTTTAAAAATATTTTTATTTTACATTTATGATCAATTGTCTAATAAATATTCATTAAATATATCAATGACTTTAGCTTTAAAATTCATTATTTTTAGCTTTCGCAAACAGTTTATTTTAATAAATAAAATAAAATTTAACCATATAACAGAACTACATTATAGCACTATTTTAACTTTGTGCGATATGGAGAGCTATGCTTATAAAATTAGTCTAAGAGCATCTCCAATATAAACACATCGTTTTTTTAAAATGGAATAGTTTCATAATATATTTGAATTTATTCCAAGTTTACTCCATTTTTGTGAAAATAGAGTAATGAAAAACGAGTACTCTGTTTATTGAATAAATTCATATTTACTCTATTATAAAATAAAAAATAAGCTGAGGTTAAATCATTTTTTTAATATAAACTTTATTTTCAAATAAATTATATATTGGAGTCGGAGATGCTCAAACAAATTTGATATAGACAAGTTCACTGCCCCCAAACGAAATAGTAAAATATTACAAATCGCCCAATCTTACAATTCTCCGAGTGTTTTCAAGCCCATAATGAAATATTCCACTCGACAAGAAGTGTGGAAGGTGCTGCTGTGCATGCGCTATCAACTATCATTCATGACGATAAAACAAGAAGGTAGATGATGGAGCTAATTACTAACTTAAAGTAGTTTATAAGAATATGATTCATCAACGACAAAATAAGTATCTGAGGCTGCCCGTTATGGCTCCTACTGACATAATTAATAGTAGTACTTAAACCACTAAGAAACTAATGTTAGGTGTGGGATTAACCAAACCAATAAAATATAATGTAATGAGCATTAGTGGATTTCACTTTGTAATAATAAAAAATTTTGGTTGAACACTTTATAATAAATCAATCCATTGTTTTCGCAGGGAGATAATCTAATACGATAACCGATGTGTTCCGACTTAGGAAACATTGTTGTCGCGTGGCAGTTTCTAGATCTCTTGTTGTGAACAATGAACCTAATGTGATCCGATAATTCCAACAAACTTGCAGAGAAAGCCTGTTTTTGAGTTATTTATTGAATAATGTATATTGATCAATGATCAAGTTGCTAATTATATGGACTATTATATTTATATCGATAATTAGTGGCCTGGTGCGCCACAAATGTTGTTCCCTTTCTGAACTCATGCCATGTGACAAACTGGACGATTACTACAAGTTGTAATTATGACTATCGTTTAAAGATATATATGTCTACAAACTATCGTATGGAGATATGTGATTATATATACTTCATTGGATTCAAACAGTAACAAGCATATCATTTAGTTAGAAGTTAACTCTCATTAAGTTCTTTATTAATCATCTCAGACGTTTTAACTCAGTCGACGAGCCTATGTCGATGTTTTTCAGAATCTGTTAACGTTTCATTATTGATTAATGCTTTGTTTAGATTACACTCCGCCAAAAGCGTGGGTTTGGTATCAATATATATTCATGTGATGTATTAACCGTGATTTGATCTATTATTGATAAGACTTTCTTCATAAAATGATTTTATCAGAGCTGGAATGTTTTAAATTTATATAGTTAGACCGCACCGCCGGCCTATGGTTTTGTCAAAAATACATATATTTTGTTGAATGTTGATAAACACATGATACATACACAGGAAAATCCTCCCTCCATGTTGATCAAGATATGAAGAAAAGAAGAGTAGAATTAGGGCGAGACTTGACTGCGCAGATTCGTTAAAGTGGGCCCAGAAGAATCAGCTTTGAATCGGATGATGGAGAAACAAGGTTTTAAATCATAAGCTATTGGTGGGTTTTTGTCCCAAAAAAAAAAGAAGCTATTGGTGGCTCTTGTTGCCTTTCGATTATGATTGTGCCTGATCCTGTCTGTTTAGTATTTCTATGGTGTTGATCTTTGTTGTTATCAATGAATGAAATGTGTTCTAATGAAAAACATTAATATTATTGTTTGCATGCGTAAAATCTTCAAATCTTTACAAACTTTATTTTCTCTGATAATCCATTGCAAAAAAAGAAAAATAGAAACGTCCAAACCAAAAACAGAAAACACACCACGTAAACCCAATAAAACATAGAGACTAAACTCATACTGTAAGCGCTGCTCATTTGTTAGACTCCATGCCACTTGTTTCTTCTTCGTCCTCCATCATAAAGAGCATTCCTGCATCGGTTTTACGCTTTTTGGAACAACAACGTGCAGCAGGGATTTCGCTTATTTCCAACAGCAAACGATATGCTCCTTGATCAAAAAACAATCCTGGCCATTCAGGGCTTTCTGGTTTATTGATGTCCTGAGTCGGAGTTATGCAGAAAAGATGCAAACATGCGGGCACCAAATTGTGAAGCAGCTCGACGTAGTAGAGATGACCTCTGAATTGATCAGAGACTATGAACAAACTTTCACGAACTGGTTGACGACTTGATTCATGTGCCCAAAAACAAATGTCATTTGTCATTCTAATACGTCTCGAGGCTTTATCCCCTGACATAAAGATAAATGGAAGTGAGAGAGTATAGGAGGGTTACATAGTAGTAGATATAAAGAAGAAAACGAGTGGAAATGAAATCACCTGCGGAAAAAAAGTAGATTCTGGAGGCCCAAGTCTTGTCACCCAGTAAGGCAGAACCGTTCTTGTCACCATCACCAAGATAGGCCCAGATTGTAGTCTTATTAGTAAACTTCCTTTCCACAAGAGCTGATTCGATAGAGTGGTAGATCTCATCAGGAGTGGAACCAGGAGGGAATGGGCAATACTGAGCATCCCAGAAGACGGCTGTCATAGCCCCTTTGACGGTGGGTCTGATAGGCTCTGGATCCATGCAAAAAAAAAAACGAGTTTTAAATGCTATCTGACAGATGAAATCTAAAACAAATTGGGATGATGGTCTTACCGAGGAAATCTAAGATCTTGTAGGGATCTTCTACTTCTTCTTCTTTTTCTTTTTCTTTTTCAGCCTTCTGAGAGAGGTATTGGCAGTAGTAGTAGTAGGGGCCAAGTCCAACAGAGGTGTCTTCTTCGCCCTTGGAGAGATGATCTTCTTCTTCGCCCTTGGAGAGATGATCTTCTTCTTCGCCCTGGGAGGGATGATCTTCTTCTTCTTCTTTGCTATCACCGAGATGTGCATGAGCAAGCAACGTATCTACACTAAAGCTAAGTTGTTCACCATCAGGCGGATGAATTAGCATAAGGGTGTGACCCCTCGATTTCAAACACTTGAGAACCCTAACTAACTCCGCTTTTGGTTTTGCGATTACTGCGATATTAATTGGAGGTTGAGGTAACGCTATGCGAACCAAAAAAGCAGTCATATCCAGAGAACACACTTTGTTAACAGCAGTCGAAGTCAGGTAAACCTTGGTAGCTATAGAGAAACAACAACTACAAGTTACAGATTGGACATAATCATAATAATGATAATAATTAAAGAAAGTGCTTACCCTCAGGTAAGTAATAGATTCTGGCCTTGCTTAACTCATCCCTTACGTCGCACTCGAGTTGCTCACAGTGCACATCGATACTAATCTCTCCATGATATCCAAATCGTTCAAGAGCTTCTACGATATTGATACGTATAGAACCAAAATCATCCATGCCAACAGGGATTGGATAGTCATCCATGTTCCAGAAGACCATTGTATAATCATTCCCTAAGAGAAAGGACAAGGGGGGGCATAACATAACTACGACGGATCCAAATCTAACAAACAATTTCAATCTAAGATTTAGAGATGGACACAGAGATCTTTACCGGAGAAATACTCGCCTTCGCCCATGGTTCCACGATGAGGATGATCCGAGACTTTCTCGAGAGCCTTTGAATCAGAGAGGGTTTTTTTTTTCTTCTTCTCTCGTGGCTGAGAAAAACATGCATGTTCTTTCGAAATCCTTGCCAAAGTGGGCCCAGAAAAGGGCCTCGTATGATTTATTTGGTTGGTCTACAAGCAGCTTTTGGGAGAAGAAGACTTAACGTCCGTTCGAACCCCACCGCCTGCACTATTTTTTTTAAAAAACATTTTGCGATATGAAAGTGTTTTATGTAGATTAATATTTTATTTGTTCTATTATACAGTTTAGCTATGTCTTTCTAAATCCCAACCCATAAACGAAAGCTTGCAACCCTTGGAGAAGGGCAGTGGTTTTGAGAGAATCAGAGGAAGCTACCATTAGCCAATGCAATACAGCGTTCCAAGCAAATGGAGGAGCCTGATGATTAAACTGAGCACAAATCCGAGACCAGACTTCTGAAGAGTAAGAACATTCAACGAACAAAATGGTCCCTGGATTCATTTTCAGATATTGATATATAGGCTAACATACAATTACGGTTTTGTGTAATATAATCAGTGCCGTGTGAAGGTTTCTAGAGAACTAAAGCAAGTTTTAAAACCAAGACCCTTCAATATAAATTTTTATATGTATTTGATATAGTTTTCAAACAATATAAAAGAATGAAAACAAAAGTATAGTCTAAAATTTTTATACTATTACCAACAACGAAAAAGAAGAAAAGAAATATAATTGTGTTAAAAGGATGATGATACTGAACGAAAACTAAACAATGCACAATATGGTCACCGAATGATTGAAGACAATTCAATGAAAACATATTTAAATTATTTAAGTTTTTTTTTCCTAATCTTTTCCCATAAAATTGTTTTTAAATTCAAAATATTTAACAGATTACTTTTTATTGTTTTGGATTCAAATCTTTTGTTCTATTTGTAATTTCTTTTCGGTTTAAAAATATTGGTTGCTTTTACATAAAATCTTGAAATTCAACCAAAAAAAAACAAAAATGTATTGAATCATTCGAATGTAGGTTACTAACAATGGGTTTTGATACTCAAAATCAAAACCTCTATTATACAACTCATTTAGGCTAAATTGGGGGACTTAAAAACTTTTGTATAATCTGTGAGATAACAAGTTAAGTCCCACATCGGATATTAGACAAAAGAAAGTCTAATATATAAAGAGATATCCAACTCTAATAGTACGAGGCTTTTTGGGAAGGAAACCAAAAGTAAATCCATGCGGGCCTGCCTCATAGGCCCAAAGTGGACAATATCGTACTAATAAGATAAGATAGAGTTGGATACGGGATTTCGCAATCCCAACAATTGGTATCAGAGCACCAGGTTGACGAAGATCTGCAAGAAGACCAAAATACCCTTCAAGTAAGAATAAGGGAGGTTCAGCAGAAACAGTCAAGATGATCATGGAACCTGCGATGACGATCTCAAAGGACCGAGATGTAGTGGGAGAAACATTCTCAAAGGAAGCCATGCGATTACCGGTACAAGGTGGTGCCAAAGATGATTCGCCGAAGGAAACACTCGAGATGGATGTGATCCTTAGCTTGAGGGGGAGAATGTGAGATAACAAGTTAAGTCCCACATTGGATATTAGACAAAGGAAAGTCTAATATATAAAGAGATATCCAACTCTAATAGTACGAGGCCTTTTGGGAAGGAAACCAAAAGTAAATCCATGCGGGCCTGCCTCCTAGGCCCAAAGTGGACAATATCGTACTAATAAGATAAGATAGAGTTGGATACGGGATTTCGCAATCCCAACCTGGCTCTGATCAAATCTAGTCGCCAAGGATCGTATGTATGTGTGTGCAAAGCTCTTAATAAAACAGTACCTTCGTTTTATTTCTTTCTTAACTTATGAGATCAACTTACATTATAGATCTCTTTATATAGGAGCTCTTAACTTGTCCTAATACAATTGAGACTAGGAATCTTATCTTTATCCTAATCTATAAGTTATTCTACTTTCCTTAATGAATAACTTGTATCATAAGCTATCTTTATTGAAGCTTATCCACAACATTCTCCCTTCTAAGCTTCAAAGCATTTTCACTTAGGTCTTGAACTTGTATCTTCTCCCTCATCTCCTTGAACTTGATCTTTGCTAATGCTTTAGTTAAGATGTCCGCTTTCTGCTCTGTTCCGGGTACATGCTCCACGTCAATAAGATCTCTCTCTACACACTCTCTGATAAAGTGAAAACGTTTCTGAATGTGCTTGCTTCGACGATGAAACACTGGGTTCTTGGCTAATGCTATGGCTGATTTATTGTCTACACGGATCAATGTCTTCTCAGTCTTTCTTCCGGTGATCTCGCTCAAAAGATCTTGAAGCCATATGGCTTGCTTTGCAGCTTCTGTTGCCGCCATGAATTCAGCTTCACAAGAGGATAGAGCCACTGTGTCTTGTTTCTGAACACCAAGTTATAGGTGTATCTCCGAAACAGAACAAGTGTCCTGTCGTGCTTCTACCATCGTCTGGATCTGTGTTATGGCTACTGTCGCTGTATCCAATGAGTTTCTGAGATCCACTACACTTAAACACCAGTCCATACCCGTGAGTTCCTTTCAGATACCTCAGTACTTGTTTTAATGCGTCACCATGAGCCTTGAGCGGTGAATGCATATACTTGCTGAGAATTCCAATAGCGAATGCCAAGTCTGGTCTGGAATGCATTAGATATCTCAAGCATCCTATCCTTCTTCTGTATAAGGTTGCATCGATCTCTGGTTCATCTAGTGCCTTGGAAAGTTGTAGACCAAACTCCATCGGTATATGAGTTGAATTGCAATCGTCCATGCCAGCTTCCTTTAGTATCCGTAGTGCATATGCTTCTTGCTTGATTGTGATGCCTTGTGAACTCTGTTTTACTTCCATACCTAGGTAATATGTTAATATACCCAAGTCGGACATCTCAAACTGTTGAGACATTGCCACTTTGAAGTCCTTAATTGCCTTGATAGAGTTCCCGGTAACAAATAGATCATCCACATATATAGCTACAATAAGTAGTCTATCTCCATCTTCCTTTCGATACACTGAACTCTCTTTTGTGCACTTCTTGAACTTCAGCTTCTTTAGAATCTGGTCGAGCTTTGTATTCCAAGCACGCGGAGCTTGCTTTAAACCATATAAAGCCTTTGAGAGTTTGAAAACTTTATGCTCTTCTCCCTTCTTTTCAAACCCTTCAGGCTGTGATACATAGACATCTTCATTTAACTCTCCGTGCAAGAAAGCTGTCTTGACGTCTAGGTGATGGATTTCCCATTTATTTGCTGCAGCCAAACCAATTAGAAACCTTATAGTCTCTAGTCGAGCCACTGGAGCAAAAACTTCATCGAAATCAATTCCATGCTCTTGTACATATCCTTTTGCTACAAGTCGAGCCTTGAATTTGTTGATTGATCCGTCTGCGTTTCTCTTAAGTTTGAAAACCCACTTGAGACCAATGATCTTTACACCGGCTGGCTTGTCTATTAGTTTCCATGTATTATTCTTGTAGATAGAATCGATTTCATCTTCACAGGCGTTTGTCCACCTCTTGTCAGCTTTGGCTTCTTGAAAATTGATAGGTTCATCGTTGATAGAGAGTAGCAACATCTCACATTCTAACTCTGCAAATAGAATGTAATCTTCAAGGTAGCTTGGTTTGTTTGTCTGACGTGTTGAACGTCTTGTTGCTTGAGTTGAGTTCTGATCATTAGTTTCTTCTTCTTGTGTTGGCTCTGGATCATCTTGTTGATCGCTGTCTGCGGCAACTTCTTCTTCTTGATGTGAGCCTAACACAAACGGACCACTCCCTTCATCGAGTATTGATCCCCACGTCATGTGAAAGCCACCAGGACGTTTGTCTTCTTCATCAGCTCCCTTCCAACCCCAAGCTTGTTTCTCGTCAAAGATTACGTCTCGGCTTACTATAATCCTTTTAGTGTTGGGATTATAGAGTCGATAGGCTTTCTAGCCAGGCTCGATGCCAAGATGAACAAGGGTATGTGATCGATCGTCTAACTTCTTTAAGTGAACAGAGTCCACTTTTGCGTGTGCAACGCATCCAAAAACCCTTATGTGGCCTATACTAGGCTTTCTTCCCTTCAAGCTTTCATATGGCGTTTGATTCTTTAAAGCCCTAGTAGGCACACGGTTGATAAGATAAGTTGTGTGACGAACGGATTCACCCCACATGTAGTTTGGAACATTCATTGCTTTTAACATGCTCCTTGTCATCTCCATTAGCGTACGGTTTCTCCTTTCAACCACACCGTTTTGCTGCGGTGTGTAAGGAGCTGTTAGCTGACGCTTGATGCCTTCTTTATTGCAGTAATCCTGAAACTCCTTAGAAGTGAACTCACCTCCTCTGTCTGTACGAAGCGTTAATATTTTCTTATCGACATCCTTCTCCACAAGGTTCTTAAACATCTTAAATCTCTCAAAAGCATCACTCTTCTCTCTTAACAAGATAGACCACATGTACCTTGTGTGATCATCAATTATAACAAAGGTATATCTGTTATGTGATGGCGTTGCAGGAGAAATTGGGCCACAGAGATCTGCGTGTAACAACTCTAGTGCACGAGTCGCTCTGAAAGACGTTGTAGAGGGAAACGATTTTCTTGTTTGCTTGCCAACCAAGCAAGAGTTACAAATTTGCTTTACTTCTGTAATCTCGGGCAATCCTTCTACCATCTGTTGAGCCGACATGTTCCTTATGGTTTTGAAGTTGATGTGTCCGAGTCTGGCGTGCCATCTCCACGGTTCCTCTTTGATCTTTGTGAGTAGACAGATAGGGCTTCCAACCTTGAGAAAGACTTTATAGAGTCTGTTAGAAGCCCTTAGTACTTTTGTCAATAATTTCCCACTTGGATCTCGCACCGTTAGATAGTTATCCTTCATTCTAACGTCGCAGCCTTGTTCCGTTGCTTGACCCAAACTGATTATATTACTTTTCAACTCAGGTATGTAATATATATCAGTCAGTAGCTTTTGTTCCCTTGTTCTTGCTTCAAAGAGGATTGATCCTTTGCCATTTATCTCCACACATGAACCATCTCCAAACTTTACCCTTCCTTTAATGTTTTCATTGAGTTCTGAAAAGAAAGATTTCTCACCAGTCATGTGATTACTTGCGCCATTGTCTAAGTACCACATTCCTTCTTCTCTCTTGCTCGGTTCAAGTGTTTTTGGTAGCACCTTTTCTTCATTAAGGAAAACTATTTCATGTAGATAGAGCGCAACATCTGCATTCTCTGTTTCGGTCTTGTTGAGTTCTTGATTTTCTTCTTTCTTCTCAGGGCAAACTGATTTAAAGTGGCCTTTCTTCTTGCAGTTAAAGCAGGTGATTTGCGAGTAGTCCCTCTTTTCTTTGTTCCACTCACCGGAACTGCTTTTCCCGCGTCCTCTTCCTCTGTTTCCTCGACCACGACCGCGATTTGATCCTCTCCCTTGTCCTCTCGAGTTCTGATCAGACGAGCTCTCTGAACTTGAGAATAGAAGGTTGCTTTGTTGATCATACGATGTTTCATCTTTAATGCGTTCTTCATAAGCTTTAAGTCTCCCAATAATATCTTCAAAAAGAGTTTTATTTAAGTCTAGCAACTGCTCCAAAGATGCAGTCATGTGAATAAATTTCCGAGGTAAGCTATTCAGAAATTTCTTCACGACTTTAGGTTCATCGATGTTTTGACCTAACGAGGCTGCTTTTGATGCAAGCTCAGATATCTTTCCAGAGAAAGTATCAATGGTGTCCGAGTCATTCATTCTTAGACGGTCGAACTCATTCATTAAGGTTTGTAGACGAGCTTCTTTCACGCGTTCGGCACCAAGGTTTCTGGTTTTAATGGCTTCCCAAATAACTTTAGGGGAGTCATCATCTCCTACCTGTAAGATCAAGCTTTCAGGTATTGACTGAAACAGAAGTGCAGTTGCGATATCATTCTTCTCTTCTTCATCTGTACCAGGATCGATTGTCTCCCAAGCCTTATGAACTTTTAGTAGGACTTTCATCCTCTTCGCCCAAACGGTATAGTTGGACGAGTTGAGCATCGGACAGACTACTGCACGCGGAACGTCTTCTCTTCTTCCTAGTGCTTTCATATCTGTCAATGCTTTCGTATCAGCCATTGCACTCACAATAACCTGGAGCTCTGATACCAAATCTAGTCGCCAAGGATCGTATGTATGTGTGTGCAAAGCTCTTAATAAAACAGTACCTTCGTTTTATTTCTTTCTTAACTTATGAGATCAACTTACATTATAGATCTCTTTATATAGGAGCTCTTAACTTGTCCTAATACAATTGAGACTAGGAATCTTATCTTTATCCTAATCTATAAGTTATTCTACTTTCCTTAATGAATAACTTGTATCCTAAGCTATTTTTATTGAAGCTTATCCACAACATAATCGAGGGCGCATGTGGTAAATGCCTTTCTAAATATGGTAGACACGACTCTGAAGATAATGTTGATCTTCATTTCAAGACTAATAACAAAACTAAATGAATACAAATGTTGACTTGTGACCAACAAAATCAAGTAATCCCTTAACATGCCATCCCTCTTAAATCAGTTTGTTGTTTACCTTGCCACCACATTTCTACAGTTTTATGTCATCTTGCTGACATTCATTATTCTATAAATCCTACCGTTCTTTCTGACCAGCATTTTCTAGAAAATTAAATAACGAACTGATTTGCTGTTTGATATCAATTTTTGTTAACGTGTGATTATCAATAAATCATAGTGTATATACTATGAGTTTATTTATTGTACATATTATTCCTTGCATTTGATTGGCTTACTTTTCTTTGTATATATATAGTAGTTGCTTTCTCGTATAAAATGTACTACACAAGTTGCAATGATGACAACAAATCACCTATCAATATGTATATAAATCGAACGTTTTGATGAAGAAGACTTAAACAGTATAATACGCAACTACAAAGTGTGAAGCATATTATTCATGAGTAAACGTGAAGTGGACAGAGGAGAAATATAATTTGAAATTCTTGTTTGGGGGAATAAAGACTCGGGAATAAATGACTTCCAATGCTTTATGTGTATAGCCATCTACACCTTTCAAGTAGTGCTGGGTTTGCGGGTCAACCCGCCCCGACCCGCCCCGCCCCGCTGCGGGTTGAATCATTTTTTTGATTCAAAAAATCGACCCGCATAACTCACAAACAAAAAAATTTCTACCCGCACCCGCCCCGCAAAAACCCGCGGGTAACCCGCTTAACCCGCGGGTAATATTAATTATATTAAAAATAATTATTTTAATTAAAAATAATTATTATATAGTTAAAAAAATATTATTTTTAAAAAAATTATATTAAAATAATATATTAATAATTAAAATTATATAAATATTTACGAGATTTAATATATTGTTTATAAAAAAAACATTTTTAAAAAAAAAAAAATCTTTTTTTCTTAAATTTGCGGGTTAACGAGTACCCGCGACTCAAATTCGACTGACCCGCACCCGCCCCGCTTAAAATAATCTTGACCCGCACCCGCACCCGCCATTGCAAATTTTCAAATTCTTTGACCCGCACCCGCCCCGCAGCGGGTCAAATGGGGCGGGGCCCGTGGGCATTAATTAAACGTGATTCTTAATACCGTTATTTTTTTTCTTTTTTTTTTTGTTTTGAATATAACAATGTGGAAAATGAATTTGTTACGTCGAAGTAGAACTCTTAGCTACTACGAGGTTTCACAAACATAGCTACGGATTGTTCATTTGCAATATGCAAAACTTCAGGCTATGTTATAAGAGAGAAGAGGTGACCATTAATCAAAAGAAATTTTGGTTTAAGAATTCTTGATTTTGGTTGGCGTGGGTTCCTCTAAAGAGGTAACAACAAAAATGTGTAATGTATCTCTAATCTCCATAACTATATTGTTACTTTCATTAGAATGTAGTAATAGTAAGCTTCATCCGCGCCAAAAAGAAAAAGTACAGTAATTATCTTTTGAAACTTTAATTTTTATGGCTGTTAACCAAAAAACTTGGTAGTGCTAACCGAAGAGCAAACGACCCACCTCACCTTGCAACATATTTCAATTTAAAATATAAAATAAGCAAATTTTATAAAAAAAACATTCAAACCAAATATATATTCGACGAGAATATTATACATTTTATAGTGGTATTTTAAATAAAATTGAGCAGAACAGAAATCTTTTTAATATCAATAGTATGTTGGAGAAAAAAGTTATAAAATATACTAGTATCCATATACAAAAAAGTTAAGAAACATTAGTGAAAATCATGCATACAATGTGGAGAGCCTTGGAAAGTCCCACAAGTCTCAGTCTGTATCCCTCCCTCTCGTCCCTTCCTCTCTAAAACCTCCAGCTTCCCCATTTAATTATTTTTCCAATTCCTTCTCCAGTTTTTGTTGAAGATATTTTCATCATCATTCATAACACATGCACGCCCTTATGTTATTTATCTAATAAAACTTAGCAAGACTTCATTGGTAATCAATGGCGGTTCGAAATCAGCATGCTTCAAGATTCTTCTTCGTCAACAGGTAAAATATTCACACATCTGTTGATTTAAACGTATGCATGTTTTGAATATTATGATGTTTCAGTTTCTTAATTATACAACTTTTTTTTTAATTATACAACTTTTATGAGGGATACGTATTTGTACATATATACATCAAAGATTGGTTGAATTGTAAATGTAGAAATATTATTCTAGAATTTAGTCTGCAATTTTTATTTAGCTATATTTAATGTAGATGTAAAAATTAAATGAGAAAGAAAAGAAAAAAAACCATACATCAAAGATTTTTCTACATCTTAGTAAATAATGTTTTAGAAAATAAGTCTTTTACAATTATTTCTTTATTTTTGGTTATTTTCTTTATATGGAAGGCTTGGCTGGTGAGCAAACATTATCTTTAAGAATAAAATAAAACATGATTCCTGATTTATGACTGTAGACAAAAATAAAAGCTAAATACAATTATATAATCTAACCAATCACCCTAAAAAAATATAAAAACTAACGTGTTACAACTAGGAACCTGCAAATCGAATTTTTTTCTTAAGGTTAAATATTTAACTAGGTATACTCATCTTATGTCATACATTATTAACTTAAAAACTAGCATGATACATTGTTATATATTCTCTTAAAAAGTTAAATTGAACATCAAATAGTTTATATTCTTACAAAGTTTATTAACAAAATATACATGATTGATATTGTGTTAAAAATGAAACATTCACATAGTATAAATATATCAAATCATAACAAAAATCACTTAAGTTTTTTGTTTGCGCATGCGTACATAATAATCATCTTATGAATAGCATTATCAATTCGAAAATCAGGAGAGTACATTAGTTTTATGTTTTAAAAAATAAGCATCATATAATTTACATTTGGCATTAAAAATATCAAAATATATATTTTTGTTATTGCGTTATAAAACTGAAACATACACATAGTATAGTTAATGTTTATCTCTGCTAGTGATCTAGCTATAGGAATAAGCTAAGTTTTTTAGTTGGTGTTTTATGCGTCTTTTGAATTTCTAATTTTTAGAAAGTTATAAATGAAAAATATTTGTTCCGGATATCAACATAATATAGAAATTCATTTGAAAAATTATAAATACATTTGATTTTACATTTATGATTAATTATCTAATTTAGTAAATAAATTTAATTATTCATTAAAGGTTTCAATGATTTTAGGTATAAAACTTCAACATTTTTACCGTTTTAACATTTAATTTATAATCAGTTATCTATTTTAATAAATATAATCATTTTTAAAGGTATTAGTGATTTTAGCAATTATGTTGTTAATGTAAGATTTTGCGATATGGAGAGCTCCGTCTATGAAGTTGATCTGACATACACAAGTTCAGTGCCCCAAAATAGATAGTAAAAATATTACCAATAGCCCAACCTTTCAATTCTCCGAGTGTTTTCAAGCCCATAATAAAATATTCCTCTCGACAAGAAATGTGCAAGGTGCTGCTGTGAATACGCTATCAACCATCATTCATGATTAATAAACAAGAAAGTAGATGGTCGAGCTAATTACTAATATAAACTAGTTTATAAGAACTTGATTCATCAACGACAAAATAAGTATCTTAGGCTGCCGTTCTGACTCCTACTGATACATAATTAATAGTAGTACTTAAACAACTAATGTTAGGTGTGGGATTAACCAAACCAATAAAATATAATGTAATGAGCACTAGTCGTTTTCATGTTATGATAAACAATCCATTCTTTTCGTAGGGAGATAATCTAATACGATAACCGATGTGTTTCGACTTAGGAGACATTGTTGTCGCGTGGCAGTTTCTAAATCTCTTGTTGTGAACAATGAACCTAATGATCCGATTCCATAAAACTTGTAGAGCAAGCCTGTTTTTAGAGTTATTTATTGAATAACGTATATTGATCAAGTTGCTAATTATTTAGACTACTATATTTATATATTATATCCATAATTAGTGGCATGGTGCGCCACAAATGTTGTTCCCTTTCTGAACTATGCCATGTGAGGATGTGACAAACTGGACGATTACTACAAACTATAATTATGACTAACGTTTAAAGAGATATATATGTCTACAAACTATCGCACGGAGACATGTGATTATACTTGATGGGATTAAAACCGTAACAAACATATTATTTTAGTTTAGAAGTTTACTCTTATTAAGTTCTTTATTAAAGATATCAGACGTTTTAACTCATTCGACGAGCCTATGTTGGTGTTTTTCAGAATCTGTAACGTTTCATAATTGATTAATTAATACCTTGTTTAAGTAGATATTACTCCGCCAAAAGCGTGGGTTTAGTATATAAATATATACTCATGTGATGTGTTCACCTGTGATTTGATCTATTATTGATAAGACTTTCTTCATAAGATGATTATATCAGAGCTGAAAAGTTTATAATTAGACCGCACCGTTGCCTATGGTTTTGTCAAAATATTTTGTTGAATTTTACCAAAAACCTCAAAAAAATTGTTGAATGTTGATACGCACATACACAGAAAAATCCTCCCTCCATGTTGACAAGATATGAAGAAAAGAACAGTAGAATTAGGGCGAGACTTGACTGAGCAGATTCGTTAAAAGAGGCCCAGAAGAATCAATTTTGAATCGGACGATGGAGAAACAGTGTTACCAATACAATATTGTGAACTCGACTGTTAGATTGATCTGGTAATGGTCGACCACTGCTCATAAGGCGTACGTGTCGTGAAGCGCCAAGAGTATCGGGACACGCGTGTGCTTCTTGTGAATCTCGAGGGAATCATTCTGCATCTAGTAAAATAAAACCAAAGTAGATTTCATTCAAAAAATGTAACTAAATTTTCTTGAACAAATTCTATACGTTTTTGCTTGTTTGTTTTGAAAGGCTTGTAAGAAAAAAAGGGGTTTCTTCTTTCTGATAAAACTCATTTTTTCTTTATAACCATGATGTGCCTAAAATCTTTCTACGCCCAAAGATTAATCACCATAAAATTCATAAAAATTCGGGTTTTCTTACCGTTTAAAGCGTCCATTTATTTTTAAATCAATATTTTTTTAACAAAAATCAGTAAACTTTGAGTTAAACTTTCTAATCAATTTTATTATTGAAAACTCGTAATTAACCCATAGAAAAGACTCAAACAAGGCTTTGCCATTGAGAACCAAAACCTGAAATGTAGTAAAACCACCAACAAATTGTTTTGTTTTGGAATTTTGTATACATAAGCAACGAATTAGTCAGTGAATAAAACTTGTTGTTTATTGTATTCCAATTTATTTTAGCCGTTCAACAACCACAATATTTTATACTAATGTATAACTCAATCAAATAAATAATAATATAGTCGACTTCCCTTTAAGCACCATTAGAACACTAATCTTATAGATTCAACATATAATCCTCGTTGATAACCCTGTGCAGAGACAATCCACGATTAATAGTACTCGTAGGTGTTATAGAAAAAAATAGAAACCAAACAACGGTCCAATGGCGGCAATGGCAGGGCACGTAAATAAGCACCATCCATCCTATGGGCAAGGGAGAATGAGTCCACAGTATTTATGCTGTTGAGAGATAATGACATTTAATTTCCTTTTAATAATTAGAGAAAATTCGAGAGCGAGAGAGAATCAAATAACTTTTCTCGTATTAAAATGAAAGAGAGTGACGTGGTTCCATACAGACATTTTCTGGCAGATTATTGTAAATGAAAACTTAATATATACTCACAAAAAAATAAAAATTCAGCACCAGAATTGTATATACGAATAGCCAAGTATAATACATAGTTTTTGCAGGCGCTTTATAACAATGAAAACTAATTTGTTAATGCCGAACGATAAATAACACTTACAAAACTATTTAACAATCAATAAGTTTGAAGTGAAATAAAAATCGATATAAGAAACAAAAAGTAGACGATTGAGGGACCGGGTTGGGTAGAACTTTGCGAACTTCCGAGTCTTGCGCAAGTGTACGACCTTTTTTTTTTTGGAACGACCTGTACGACGTTTACATGTTTGAATAATTGCTTACACGCATCATTTGGCGCGTGTTTCACACTTCAAGGAGGGTCCTTCATTAGTTAAATTTTTGGTTTTTTTTTTTTGGTAAAATATTAAATTAAATTTCCGGTTTGATCGAATTATTTAAACCAATCGTGACTTCACATAAATCTCAGCTTTATATTCATTTTTTTTTTGTTTATGGGGAAAAGGAAAAGGTAAATGTAAGTACACGTTAGAAATCAAATTAAGCTTTTCATTAATAAGCTAAAGCAATTATGATTTTTAAAAATCTTCAAGTGCGGTGGTATCGTCACAAAGCTTCTCCAAAGTCTTCGTGAACGTCACTTGTCACGGTGGGAAAAATCTATAAAAAGCGAGAAAAAGACGTCGTATTAATTCTATTAATAAATTACGTATCCTCCCAATAAAGAAAAGATTTAAGTGGTGTATATAGTTTACGTAACGGGCAAGATCACGCGCTTGTGGTCCCCCCCGACGACCCTCGAAGATTTTCTTGCAGGTATTGAATTACATTTATGTCCCTCTCTCTTAGCTTCAATAACACTGTTGCCACCTGTTTACATGGAATCCAATTGCGTTGGCATTTAGGTTAATGATGATATTTAGTAGTATTATTAACACTATAATTATTAAACAGACAACAATATCAATAGTCATTAAATATTTGTCCTAGATCATAGGAAATTGCGGTTTCGAATGGTGACCATCGTCCCGCCCCGCAGTTAACAGTAACAAAAATCTCTACATATACTATATATCTATACATTTTTATAACTGTTAGAACCGCACCGCAGTTAAACAGCTTGTTCCGCACCGCTTAAACCGCAGTCACGTTTCGAAGCTCGTATCGTCTAGCCTGGAGTAAACATAACTGATATGGTGAATGGGTCAACGAAAAAGTTATTTTAATAGTAACCCTCTTATATCATGGTGACTTTTAAAAAAAAATGAAGGTATTGACTGGTAAACATGCCGAATAGTGTGAACTGATGTTGTAATATTTTATTAATCAATACATTTATAAAATGTTTAAAAATACACAAATGCAGATTTTGTTTACATAGTATAAACACTAAGCAGATAAATAAGTAATGGCTTAGTTGAATGCAAGTACCTGAATAACTGTTTCTTATTTACAAAAAAAATTAGTTATCAAAAGAAAAGGTTGACAAAAAATCAAATTTATCTTCTTTTTTTCAGTTTACAAAATTTATCATGTCGCACACATAAATTTATTTGAGTAGATTTTACAGTAGTACATTAAATTCATATACTATTCTATAGTTAAGTAGCTGTTATCGTTCATACCATAGTTACTTTTTGGTTATTGTATTTTTTATTCAGAATTTAAATATTTTAAGTTATGTTTCCGTTTTAACTTAGATTATTTTAAGCACAAGGTTAGACTTTGATCCAATTTTCTAGGTTGATTGTTTTTTACTAAATCAATTTGTATCATGTAAATTAAATACTTTTAATTTAATAGCCAAGCTGTGTTTTTTTCTAAATAAAAGAGCCTTCACTGCTCCACAATTTTACTATTTGGATATTGATTTAGAAAAAAATTATAAACGGAGGAAAACTACTATCATTATGTGACTGCCTCAACCCTCAACTGTTCCTCACAATGGTTAGGTAGTTTTTGAATTTTTCTTTGAATTACTATGAAATTCAACAAAGTCAAGGAAATAAAGAAAAAGCGGTTTTGTAAAACAAAGAAGCCAATAGATTCTCTCTCTCTCCTCTTCTCGTCACTTTCTTTCCTCAAACTTTGCTGCATTTCCTTACTTTCTCTCTCTTAAAACAAAAACAAACCTGTCCTTCTATTGCTATAAAAGTAAACTCCATTTCCCCTCAACCACTCCTCCACACCAAACCTCTCTCTCTTCTCATTTCAAAGAACAACAAGAAAAAAGAAAGAAGAGAAAGACAAAAAAAAATAAAGAGAATGGACTCGAGAAAGCCTTATTTTATAGAAGAAGCTGAGATGGATGCTGGAGTTTCCACTCCCTGTTACAAAAACATGAATCAGTACCATCCCCAGAGCTATTACAATTACCATCAGAACTCACCTAGATCTGCTGTTGTTCCTGGAAAGTTCCATTATTATAGAGCCGACAATAGCTATTTCGGACAACAATCACTTCCTCACTTCTTGGACTCTTGTTCTCTCTGTAAGAAGCGTCTTGGTGACAACAGAGACATCTTTATGTACAGGTACATACCTTTTCTTTTTCTTTTATATCTTATTTCAATCATCTGTATACGTCTCGTTAGATTTCGATACTTTTTAGTCAATGATAGAAGAAACCCTGATTCTTGATTTACATTTTTTTGTGAATTCAAGAAGATATATATTGTGTCTGATTTTGAAACGTTTGATTTTGTGGGAATAACAGAGGAGACACACCGTTCTGTAGCGAAGAGTGTAGAGAAGAACAGATAAATAAAGACGAAGTGAAAGAGAAGAAACGTAATCTGTCTTCATCTGTGAAAGCTATGAGAAGAAATGAAAAGAGAAGCTCTTCTTCTTCTCCAACTAGATCTCGTGACTATGCTTTACACACTGGAACTGTTGTTGCTGCCTAGTTCGATTCCTCTTTATTTAAAACTGGAAGATAAAAAAAAAAGAGAAGAATCCATTAACGTCAATTGCTGTAAAAGCTGGTTAATGGTTTGAAAAAACTCAGGAAAACAAAATAAAAAGATAAAAAGAAAATAAAAAGTGAAGAAACCTCTCTTTTTCAAGGGTTTGTCTCTTTTTCTTTTTATTATTAGTTTTATTTTACATTTTCTACAAAAACATGCAATTTTGGGAGTACAAGAAAATGTCAATGTGAATTTGGTAAATCTTTTTATTTCTTTTTAGTAGGTGAAGAAAACAAAAATATATGTATATTACTAACATCTTCTGCAAAGCTGTTTGAAAAAAAATGTTGTAATAATAAATTCTCATAAATTGTCTGTTGTTTAAATTTCGTTATTAAATTCAAAATACGATGCAGTTATAATTCGGAATAAATTGTGATGTAGTGGAATCAATTCTGACTGGTGTGGAGTAGGTTTGATGTCATGATGACTCAGAAAGAATTATGTAATGGTGTATTATTATTAGACATTTGTTTCTGAGCATGTTTTGTTGTGAGATCATTTTGTGCAGTACACAAGTTTTTTTTCCAGTTCATTGAAACAGCAGTACAAAGAGGTTAAATGAGAACTGCAGTACAGTTTTCTTTTTCAGGCAAAGATTTAAACATTTAATAAACTTTTCATCTCCCGCCTTACAAGTCACAAACGTAGGTCTTTGTTAACCACAATTTCTTCACAGATAAGAGTTGGTTAGTATAATGACGAAAACAAAATGAGACTCAATGTGGTCATGATTTGCATTTTTCAGTTGTTGTGATAAAGGTATCCTTAGGACATGAAGAGTTGCTAAAGAGTGAGATGTGCGATGTGATCCTTGTGTCTTCTCCAAATATGACTCATCACCAGATCTTGATGGACATTATCAGTAATCCGAAACCTCATCATTGACGAGATCTTGTGACTTGTAAATTTGGACCAACTGTTTGGCTTCTAAGAATAGAGAATGAGCAATTGAATGGATGATCGACTCATCATCCACAAGGAAGAACATTAGTTTAAATTAAATGAGTTGATTAGCCCTGTTCGGTAAAGGATGGCAGCGTCAGCATACAAATAATGCCAAATGGCAGCGACACCCGCGTTTGATTACGAAGGCAATTCCGATAACACTCCGTAAAATAAACGCAGCGACCTCTTTTTAATTATGTACTGCTATATTTATCAGTCTTTTAAATTATAGCCGCTTGACGCTAACGCATCGACAACGTAAAGAACATGACTGTTTTAGCATCTATGAAATAAACACATGGTTCAGATATGTGGGCTCCAATCTCTCCAAGCGCATAGAATTCATAAGAACGTGGATTAAGGTTTATACTTATTTATATAGATTCAGATAACCTACCAACAGAAGCATGGTAGTTAAGCAAGACCTCTTTCATCTGTTTCCTGGTTTCTTGATTTGCGCGAGGCTTGGAAGATAAGAATAGGACACAAATTGGGCACATAACTTATGTCATTCGAAGTATCAATCTCTTCCAAATATGTAAGCTGTGTTTCTATATCTTTTAAAAGACTTTATTTTAACCACATACAATCAAACGGAACATTGGTTTTAAGGGAAAAAACATATCTTAAAGACTAACACACCGGACTAAAGAAACCATTGAGTTCAATGGTTATGACTGGACTTTAACATCTTTGATTTCGTTTTATAGTGTTCAATTTCCATCTAATTGAATTCCTCTCTACTTCATTTTTTTTAGCTTTTGAAAGCTTATTCCTACAAGTTATGCCACCACATACGTCAGCCTGTGTGTTGTAATCAATCACACTATCTACACTAAAAAGGACATGTTGCGAATAAAAGAAATGACTCCCAAAAAAAAAAAGAGAAACGGATATAATAAATTTCAGTTTTTACATTAAACAGACATCTTATGTGTTGGATATATTTATCAATCTTTTAAATTATAGCCGCTTGACGCTAAGGCAGCGACAACTTAAAAAACAGGACTGTTTTAGCATCTATGAAATAAACACATGGTTCAGAATATATGGGCTCCAATCTCTCCAAGCGCATTGAATTCATAAGAACGTGAGTGGGATTAAGGTTTATACTTATTTATATAGATTCATATAACCTATCAACAGAAGCATGGTAGTTAAGCAAGACCTCTTTCATCCATTTCCTAGTTTCTTGATTTGCGCCAGACATGGAAGATAAGAATAGGCACAAATGGGGCACATAACTTATGCCATTCGAAATATCAATCTCTTCCAAATATGTAAGCTGTGTTTCTATATCTTTTAAAAGACTTTATTTTAACCACATACAATCAAACGGAACATTGGTTTTAAGGGAAAAAAACATATCTTAAAGACTAACACACCGGACTAAAGAAACCATTGAGTTCAATGGTTATGACTGGACTTTAACATCTTTGATTTCGTTTTATAGTGTTCAATTTCCATCTAATTGAATTCCTCTCTACTTCATTTTTTTAGCTTTTGAAAGCTTATTCCTACAAGTTATGCCACCACATACGTCAGCCTGTGTGTTGTAATCAATCACACTATCTACACTAAAAAAGGACATGTTGCGAATAAAAGAAATGACTCCCAAAAAAGAAAAGAGAAACGGATATAATAAATTTCAGTTTTTACATTAAACAGACATCTTATGTGTTGGATCTTCTTATGCAAAAGCAATTAAAAAAATGCAACAAAAGCTCTGGCGTAAGAGGCGTAATCTCGCTCTCTAGCAAACAAGATGAAAACTAACCTGATATTGTTAGTTCCATTATATAATAATATATATGTTGTATCAAGCTTTTTGTTCATGAGTTTTCATCGACTGGAACTCCAGGACCATACACAAGTCGGCATCGGTCACTAAATGCCCCGATGAGTCTTGTTGCTACCTCCTTTAAGAACATCGAAGCCACCTTCAGAAGAAAAAAAAAAGGAGATACACTTTCAATCTACTTTCAAGGTTTCGTCAATAATGCTGCAAAAAATATTAGTACCTGGCGATAGAGAGGAGAGTTGAATTTGAAATCGACAAGGATAGAAAGCTCGCAGGTTCCTGGAATGGGACCTGGCTTAAATTGCCAGAGGTTGATTAAATGGTCAAACAGGCCGGTGTCCCTCGCTGTTGTCTGAAAAGTACATGTCATAAAGATTCCATCCCTCAAACAAACAAAGCAGAAAAGCTTAATAAACAAAAGAAAGCAAGTCCTTACTTACCTTAATCCATTTGGGTCTCTCGAATTCAACATGGGAGATGTAACTCTCAACGAGAAACTTGAAACCAATCTCCAGTTCAGCGTCAAAAGAGCCATCAGGATATTGTTTAAGAACCTCTGAGCGTTGACACCAAGGAACAAAGCCGTGGTACAAGTCTACAGCTAGAACTACATTAAACAATTGCTCCTGAGAATACCTGCAATCAACAAGGAAGCCGCAAAGAGTGAAACAATAACGAAATCATTGATGCACAATGAATAGCCTTTAGATGCTGATTTGAATTGCTTACCCCAAGACACGACGCTCTTCGTAGATCTTGGATAACTCACCACCACCGCCTTCCTCCCCATCTCCGCAACCCAGAAAATGCCGTCTCTGAATTAACCTCCCTGTCCCGAGAGAGAATCTTCTAGCATCGTCTTCATTGGACATGGACCCGTGTGATGAGCATCTCTCTACTACCCCCGAAAGAGACCCAATTCGATTCGATTTAAAACTCCTCTCACCGATCCCGCCACGACTCCTGATTGCGTTTCGACATGATATTAGGCTGAACAAAGCTCTCGTGCCAGACATAAACGGTCGCATTATTACAAAAACAAGCGAATAGATCCAAAACAAACGTGTGTCGGGAGAGTTTAGGGTTGCAAACAGAACCAACGGACGACAAAAGATCAAAACTTTGCTTTCGATTCGGTAGGAACAAATCAATTACAAGACCCCTCTTCTTCACCAAGCAAAAGAGAGAGAGGGAGGGAGAGAGAGAGACGTAATCTATATGCTCGCAGGAACACACACGCACGCACCTCTACAAAATTAAAATATTTCAGAATTGTTTTCTTCGTCACTGGCCCGTGTGTTATTGGGTTTCTTTTTGGGCTCAATGGGCTTTGAGCTTATACCAAAATCCTGAAAATAGTAGCCATTACTGGGAACAATTTTATTATTCGAGTGCTGGAGCAACGAAAACAAAAGAGAACAAATAAGGTAAGACAATGCTAATATGCGATTTTTACTTCACCAATTCATGATATGCTAATTAATGTTGTGTCCAAACCAACTAAGGACACAAAAAAAACAAAAGAGAGAAACTAGTTTCATCTTCGTGATACAAACATGCATTCTTTTCTTCCTTTTTTTTTTTGTCTCCACAAGTCTCTTGCTTTTCTCAAAACGCATGATACTCTTTGTACCTGCTTCCTCTTCTTTCTTTCCTTCACGGCTTGTGTAACTTAAACCCGAAAACTCTTGGAACGTAGCTTTGCGCTGCCTTTTGTGGCTTCAGATGCCCGTACGTCATCAAGAACAGATGTGGAAACGTTGTCCCAAAGTATGCTCCATCTATGTCTGTTTTTTTTTCTCGTGTTAAAGCACAACAACTCACAAATACAGCATAGTATAGAAATATTCACCGAGAGACAAAGCAAAGCAAAACCAGACTATATACTCTTTATTAAGCATTGTAGCATAAAGTGAGGTGTGAATGAAATAAGAAAAAAAGGATACTTCCTTGGTATTTTGATCGTGGGTAATAAACGTCTTCACATTTGGGGCAATATATCTTTACGGTGCTTGATCGAGGGATGTCAGACTGACCGACCGGTAAACAAGGTTGGCCACAACAATAAACTCTTGGGCATCTTCCAAAGTCATAGTTTTTGTATTTGTCTAACTGCAAAAACCATTCGTAAAGACACTAAAAATTAGACTATGCTCAACTAGGATTTACTTACTTACAAAAAAAAAAGAGTTAATTTACCATAGAAGCCAGGCCTTTGCTGGTCAAAATGTAACGAGCATGAATCATCCCATATAGCATCTCTGCAGCTGACTCCACCAATTCATTCTGCTCATCTGTAAACCTCTCACCTGGGAAAAAAAAAAAGTATCACACTTTAATGCCATGAAAAAACATAGTAATAGTAATCATATGGGTAAAAAAAAGACAGACTTACCCTGAGAAAAATCAACATCCAAAATCAAATCAAGGGCATAGTCGTAGTAGGGAACTTGATGGTTGAGGCCACACAAGTTAAAGTCATCCTGAATGTAATCCTCATCAACTTCGCAGAAGAACTCGTTCCCACGCAAGTTGCAGAACCAAGATACCCATGAGGTGTCCTCCCCTTCAGAACCACTGACCTCAGATTCTTCGCTGTCTGTGTCTGATACATCTACAGACAATACAAGAAAGATTTGGTAGAATCAAGAACAATGGATCAAAGTTTCTAGCTTTCATTTATTTTAGGGATTATTTTTTTGGAATGTAAAATTTATTCAACCAAAATCATTTTTACATCAAGTTTCTAGCTTTCATACGTTTCATTACAAGAAAAACGAACAACGAGGTTCAAAATCGGAACTTTCTGACAAAAAAAAAAGTTGAATCCCCAAATCAAACCCTAGCTACGGAGTTGAATTGAATCGCGATTACAGAAGGAATGATTTACCGTCGGAAATGGCGGGTTTGGAGAGGGAAGCAGGGCGAGAATTGCGACCGTTGAGGTCATGCAATTGCTTCCCAATCGCGACGGCCTTGCCCTTTCCGTTGACGGCGTGAGACATGGAATGCGACGCTCGATGATTATCGTGAGCCTTGTTTACGCGTTTCTGATCCACCACCACCACCTCCGACTTCGATCCACGCGTTCCCCTCTCCTTATACATGATCTAATTATCTCTCTCCACAGTTATCGGAGATCCACGCCGGTTAATCGAAAAAAAAAAATTAAAAAAAAACGAAAAAAAGGAGGAGAGGGGTCAAGATTCGGAATCGCTAGGGTTTCGAAACGGAGCTTCTCGTGGTGGTATTGTATTATACATACATACACAGATCTTTCCTTTCCTTTCCTTCTTTTTTGTTCTTGCTCGGAGTTTTTTTTTTTTTTTAGATAAGAAAGGAATAAAAGAAGAGGGAAGGGCAAAACGGGAATAAAATTAGGTTCTCTCCGGTAAAGAGGAGAGACACGTGACGGTCACGTGGAAAGGCTTGGACCGAGTTATACAGGCCCCCGGCTCAGGTTAAATTCATTTCTCATTGGTGGAATTGAAAAACAGATTTAATCCAAAAATATTTTTTTTTCATTGTTTGGTGTTGGTAATGTTACAAGAGGAATCCAAAATCAAAAACTTTGTATAAAAAGGAAAATTTGATTTTGGAAAAACTAAGTACTACAAGATTATAAATGATTACATTAAAGAGTTACTGAGGTGGTGGTGGTGATGAAGGATGTTGAAGAAGGTGAACATGATTAGTGATGGCGTCAGGACAAGACTGAGCTTGAAGAAGCTCTAGCCTCATGAATGGATGCACGAACTGTAGTGTGTAATCTTCGTCTGCACACACATTTTTCCGGAAATATATATATTATTTTGAAAGGATGTTTGTCTTGCATTGTTTCTTTCTATGTAGAGAGACACAAATAAAAGACTTACTCTCTTTAACAGTGCCGTAAAGCCAGCAAAGAACCTCATCAGCAAATGCCAAACACACTCCTCCCTATTCTCCCAAAAAAACTCAATTGTGTTTAGTTTTAATAAGACTTGGATTATATATAATGAGAGTTTAGTGGATACAACACTGACCTGCCAATAGTTTTTCAGTCTGGCTCTGTGTGCGATATCTTTTGTTCTCAGTCTCTCTGTGCGTACTAGCCTCCCTCCATCGTCTCTACAACCAAGTAATGGAAATGTTTACTTGAATCTCGAAAAGGAGAAACTCATGAATTTATAAGCCCAAACCGTTTGATGGGTTTTTTACCTATATCCAACGAGAATATATGGCACTCCTGCTACAAATGATTGTATCTGCAGCAATAGTTTCATAGTTGTTTCTAAGAATCCACAACGAGAAACAAAGACTCGTGAGATATCATTGCTTACCCAGAATTTAAGCAGCTTCTCTCTCTCAAATCTCTCTACGGTACGATCATCCAACTAAAGAGTGTAAGCAATAGGCAATGAAAACATAGAAGCTGAGGTAACAATGGAGCTTTAAGGAAAACTATAGAGCATTAAGTGGCATACCTCGCGAGATGTTTTCAACTCTATATAAATCCTCCTTCCTTCATCAGTTTCGTCACAGCAATCCATTTCAGCACCCATGAGAACACGGTGAGCTCCGAGTTTAGTCTTGACAACAGATACAAATTCAACGTTTGCATCCACGTGATGTATATCTTCCCCATAAGCTCTTCCTGGATCTTCCGTCGCTAGGCTTTCGAAACAGTAACCCCAGTAACATCTGATGATTAATTAATAGAGCAGCGTTTATATTAATTAGTAGAATCACCCTTTTTTTTTCCGTTAAAACAAGTAAAAATGAAGACTTACCTGCGGCGATCTAAGTCACTCTGTGGCCTTTCAGGCAGCTTATGCACATCAAGATAAATGGTCCCGTTCCTCTTATGCACACCCATCTCCCACGGTTCATTCCGGTTATAAGCAGCACCCAGTATCTGAAACAGATATACCAAAAGGAAAGCGAGTGATTTAGCAAACAGAACTATGGAGTTAATTGGCTTCAAGAAGAAAGCATAATATAAATGTTGGGGGATCTTCCTTAACCTTGTTTAGATTATTACGGAATGTCTGTCGAAAACAAAGCAAAAAAAAAAAAGAAAAAAGAGAGCATTAAGGAGCATGTCTACAAATAGTAATGAAACTGGCAGTGAAATGGACTGATAGACAAGCACTTCGTACCACAAAATGAATGTTCTCCAACGAAATGTTTTTTGCTCTAATGCTGGCAAGAAAGTCACCAAAGCCCTCAGAGCCCAGATCTGCCTCAACATAGAGAACAATCAGCAGCTTAATACCTCAAACTTCGACATCTTGCACATGATCTAATAGTTCTGACAAAATATGATAACCATTACCTATTTTCTCAATAAAAGTATCATAACCTTGATTTAAATCCGCTCCAATGTCTTCAGAAACATGACGCTTGAAAAGCCTCTGGAAAACAATAACAAAGTGGATACATATTAAGGTATTGTCGATTTGTATATTTCACATATGTATGTGCTTGCGTATATACATTACAAGCCAATCAAATAGATAGTTTAGTGGGATGAGGAAAAGAACAAGCGAGAATCATAAAGAACAACAATACCAAAAACTCTCACCAAACCTCGCTCATCAAAGAACACTTCTCCACCTTCTACACGACTGTAGCTAGTAAGCTCACATGGCTGTCAATATCAAACATGCAGAAACGTGTTACCTATCAATAAGCAAAACGATTCTGCTTCTAAATAATCTAAAACAAATGTAAACGTTACCTCCTGAAAGACGGTGGATTTTCTAGACAATGTCTCTTTGCTTTTCGAAAGTTTAAGCTCAGAAACAAACCGCTCATCACGCTGATAATTCTGGTATCTCCCACCAAACCCACCGCGGCCTTCACGTCCTCCAGGGAAAGGCCCAGGGCGAGGAAGAAGCCCAGCTCCTCCTCTCCCATTTCCCCAACGCCCACGTCCCGTTCCTCCTCTCCCACCGTTGTTGTCACTGCTCCATCCCGCAGGCAAAACTGTCATATCTCACATCAGTACTATCCAGACAAAACCCCAAAAGCCCAAACACACAATTTTGTAAGTAGACAACAAAAAGGTTCCACTTTTACATTTACATAGAGACTGAGCCACAAATAGAAAGTACAAATTTAGTATCCAGACAAAACCCAGAAGCCAATTCAGTCGCAACCAGTAAGTACACAAACAAAAAAGGTTCAACCTTTACATAGAGACTGAGAGCCAAAACGTACCAGGGATTGAGTAAGTGCTTAAAGCAGGAGTCTTAGTGTAGTCTTCATTATCAGACCCAAAAAGATCTCTCTCATCATCTTCCTCTTCTTCGTAAGGGTAGCTTCCACTATCTACATTATCGTTGCTCCTATAGCTATCACCTCCGTGGTCTTCTCTCCCGCCGCTGCTTCCGCTATCGCTTGAGCTGCTGGAATCAGCACCACCACCGTCTCCATCTCCGCCTTTAGAGGAAGAAGCTCCGGAAGAGGAAGCTGAGCCAGACGAGGAGGAGGAGGAGGAGGAAGAAGCATTGCCGGAAGAGGAGGATTTCGAACGCGAGGATCGTGAGTCGTTGTCGGAGTCTTCGCCGAACAAGTCGTCCATTGGGTTTTTCATCGGCGGTATATCCATATCTCACACCAAGGTTTTGGGGTTTTGGTTTGTTCTCTACACACTCCCTTTCTGTTGCAGAGGTTCCGATAGAGAAAGGGTTCGGAATCGAGAATTAGAAAGTACTACGGCAGAGCGAGTTTCACGAGTTAACTCGGTTTTGCTGACTCTGTTGCGCTTTGGGCTTTCAGTGTAAATGTAGAAGTGAATCGCTGGATCAGATCCATTTATCAAAGGCCCATTATTTGATATAATAATAATTTCACCGAAATTACCAAATAACTCCCTGAACTTGAAATAATATTCGTAACGAACCTTAAACTTTAGTTAGCTTCATATATTCAATCTGAATTCGGCATGTGCCTGTACGAAGTTGATGGTGAATTATGTGCCCTCTTGTTCAAGGGATATAATTTATTTTTTAACGATTGGTCTGGTCTCTCTCCAGTTTATTGTAAGATAAGTCCTTAGAGTATTATTGTCCCAAAAAAAAGGTCCTTAGAATAAATAATTCGACACTTGTCTTTCAAATGTTGTTGGGATTCCATCTCGGCGCACACAAGACAGGAGATTTGATCCGGTTTGCGATTAACCCGATAACATGCTCGTTATTTCAATTCAAATAGTTTAACCATACTTCGGTTTACCCCAAGAAGTGGAATTGTTGCTCCTGAAAATTCGGAAAAGTCACAGCCATTTTAAGGTTTGTAGACCGACGACTTTTTGTTTCTAGCATCATCTCTTCTTTTTTTGGTAAAAGTAGCATCATCTCTTTATAAATAGAAAACTTTGTTTTGCCCCCAAGTCAATTTTTAACACTTTTTTTTTTTAACACTTGTATACCACAACTTGGGTTTTTAACAAATCTGAACAAACGTATATGATGTGTGGTATGTACAATACTACAAACTCATTAACACTTCCTAAGTATACATATGACGTACAGGATTGGATTGGTGATACGCTCTTTGTTTTTTTTTCAGCTAGGATTTCAAAACTGTTCTGAGAAGCAAATAGGAACCCAGAAAACGAAACAATTAAAAGAAAAAAATATATGTTCTCTAGTTCTACTGTGTTTGCAAACACTCGCTGGTCTTGTTCTTTCTTTCTTCATGTGGCAATCTCATCGACCTCAGAATTAAATACAAAGCTCGGAAACGTTGTCGTAATATCCCTGCATAGATTCACGTCTAATTTAAGAAAAAGTATCTCTCATTTTTCTCATTTATCAATTTTTTTTTGTTTTGCTTCCATAATGTGTAAAAAAGTACCTGAGATATGGGAGTGTCATGATCTTAAGTAATGATGGGTTCTTGTTCACGAAATCGCTCCACTCTAGTTTATCAATATTTCCATCCTGATTGACGTCTGCATCCTCAAATGTCTGTTTCATTTATGAAAATAAAGAAACATATACCATGTTATAACTTTAACTTAGATGTGTATTAACTTCAAGAAAGACAAAAAAACTTTGTAACTAAACGGACCACAAACCTTATCTAGTATTATCTCTATGGTTTCATCGGCCAACTTCATTTCAGATTCACAGAGAAGGGCAATCAACATTTGCTTAACCTGCACAAAAATATCACACATAATAATGATTTTCTGCAAGGACATTTTAAGTAAGGGATGCATATTCAGAAACATGTTGCCAACATAGTAAATATATTTCATGATTAGCAATCAAAGCTTGCAAGCATTAAACCTAAACTACAAGAGGACTCTGAGATTAGTCTGAACTTTCTTTTACAAGTCGTTTAGACGGTTTGAATACTGGTCTCAGTATATTAAACAGAGGCAGGCTATATGTCGGTATTGGAATATTGAATTACATAAAATATTGCAAGTGGTCCAAAATATCCAGAATGAATATTATTATTACCTCCTGACGTTCAATGTAACCCGTGCAGTCCATGTCATAAAGCCTAAACGTAACTGAGAAATAAAAACGTTGACAAAGAATCAATAAAGCTCTTCATACAAAGATATGAACAAACTCTTTTATGTCACAACTTACAATCAATTTTGTCTTCTAGAGAAGCATTGGGGTGGAACACATTGAGCGACCTTACAAAGTCTCCAAAATCAATTACTCCTTTTCGTTTAACATCAAACATATCAAATATCTGCAAGGAAGGAAGCATAATTGTTTAGTTTAATGGAGGACATAAGTATCTTTTCGACTAAGACAAGAGTTTCTAGGCTCAGATCAATCTTCCAGAAGACCAAATTTGTATAATTCTGAGGAACTTAGAAATTTACCCTGTTAGCAAATATATTCTCCCTCTTCCTGCTCTTGAATAAAGCAAGTTGAAACTCCTCCTGCATACACGTGAAGGGACATAATTAAAAAACAAAACATAAGAAACGTGGGCCATGAAAGCCTCATAATTCAAAACCAAAAACGACCAATAAAATAAAGGAAACTCGAGTCAAACATTAAGGGCTATGATACATCGAATTAGTGGTGCAATATAGACTAGATTATAGACAGATAGCATGGACGATATTGGTGAAAAGTCAACTAAGTGGAATAATAGTATAATACTATAGATGAAAAGCGTAAAGAGGAAAAATATTATTAGAGTGGGGTCAAAGAAACATAATTAATTGAATCTGTATGTACCTTGTTAATCAAACCATCATCAACAACCGAACTGCTTATGCTCTTGAAGAGCTCAAACAATGCTTCAACCTCACTCACACTAACTGAAAAAAAAGAAACAAAAACAAGCCACACTGCAAGATTAAACAAAAAGTTCCAAGAACCCAACAAAAACATCAATGAAGTTTTTACATAAACCGGTTGTGAACCATTCTTGACAGGTTTTTGCATTAAAATATACTAAGCCAGTAAAACTGAAGCCGGTTGTGAACAAGAATAAAGATTAGGTAATTGGTATTGGTAACGAGAAACATGTTAAAACTGTGGAACAATTTAAACTAGATCAACGAGCAGAGAAGAAGGACAAGATATAATGAAGCAGATGAATTTCATATCAGGAAACAAATGAACATGCAAAGGAATCACAAGTAGTAACTTACAGGCAGTCTCGGAGGCAAGCTTAACAGGGTCTTCGTGTCCTCGGAATTCTCTAGCTACCTTTGAGTGGAAGCAGCCCATTTACAGATGGAAACCGCGATAATCCAACGGCTGCTACTGTTACTGCCCATAGTCACAAACATTCTTTTTAAAATCTACACATATTAAAGTTAAAAAAAAAACATCTACATGGAAACAGAACACAAGACTTTGAATAAAACAAGCTCCATTTAAATAGGAACAGACCAACAAATAAAATTTGCAGAACCGTCTTAGAAACAAAACAGCAACAACAACGAAAGAGATCAGTCTAGAATCTCTATCATCTTCTTCAAGTCAATATCTTAAATACACAACGTACGTTGTTCGAATCCATAACATAGAAAATATGACATCCAAAAAGTATACCAGAAAACACAATTCCAACCAAGAAAGTAGAATCAAAGAAGGTAAATGTAAGCACACCAAGAAAGTAGAATCAAAAGCAAAAACACTCACCACCACGTTAGAGAACGGCTAGCCGGAGAGATACAGAGAGGGAGAGGAGCGAAAAACAGCAAAAAATAGAGAGAAGGCAGATGATCTGTGTAGATATTGGTTAACGTTGATGGCAATATGAATAATCTGACGGTTGATAATCAATTTACCTTTTTTTTTTCTTTGGAAGAATTGAGAATGAAGTAGCGGCTGGCTTTATAAAACGGGATGCCGCACGTGGGAAGGTCGTAAGCGCGTGGAAGACGAGTCAGTTTTGGAAGTTAATAGATCCTTCGTGTGTCTTTCAGTTAGACCCCTACCTGAACACACCTATTTCATTTCTGTTCCTTTTCATTCTGTACAATTTCTCTTCTGTCTTTTTCAAAAATACAGTTTATATTTTTTCTAAATTACGTAAGCATTCACGAAATTATTAACCGTCTAAAAAAACACATAAGCAATTCAAAAGTTCAGCTAATTCGAATATATATTCTTTCACATCATGGAAATTCAAAGATACGTCCATTTTAATAGTCAAAACTCAAAAAGTAGAAATGGCACCTCACCAGGAATATTCAGAATATACGAAACTCTGTAGTCCCGACTACTATTATATTTTTCTAGGAATTAAAAAAGAACGGATGGCCCAGCCTTTGAGCTAAAAATTTGGAAACTAATGTAGAAAATACCAACAATAAATTCGGGAAACATCATATTTTCTTCGACTGGTCGTAGGCCCTGATCGGCAGAGCTAATGATAAAGAAGTAGCTGCTACTCAGTATGCTGCAAAAATTATATGTTTTCATTAAACTATTTAATAAAACGATTGACAAAACAGTAGCAGTATGCTATACGAAATTATTATAAAAACTAATGTATAATATATGATATATATATATATATATATATTTTAAATAGTCTACATATATGTTAAAATTTAATTTAATTTATATAATATACCACATTAAAATTTTTATATAATTCTATAATTTTTATTTTAAAATTAATTATATTGTAATTGTGAAATAGTATTATTTTTAAAAATATTTTAATTGTAAAATTAATTTTTTTAATTTGATATTTTTCTTAAATTTATAAATTATAAATACTAAGTTATAAATGAGAGCATTGAGCAAATACAATTTGAAAAACATTAGCATAAATGCTTTTCTAATAAATATTAATTGGATAACAAGGAGCATAATGCTAACGTTTTGCCAATGTCATAGTGTTATAGTGTGATTTTCCTTGAGACTTGAGTGTTGGTGGTCGACGCTGTTTTTCCTTCTTTTTTTCCTTATCAGTAGATTATTGAAGGGACTTTGTATTTAAATTTTTAAAAATCTAGTGTCAGTAGATTATTGATTTTAGCAGCTTTTTATTATTTATAATGATATGAATTAGTCACGAGACAGGTTCTGGTCTTTTACTCGGTGCAACATCATTTGATTCTTGTAAATAAACAAACCAACTTGGTTTAGTGTCTAAAACTCATAAATGATCTAATAGGTGTATAAATAAGTTTTGGATTTTTGGGGGATTTAGTTCAGGTTCAGGCAGGATATGTTCGGTCCAGATCTACCGAACAAATGAATTCAATATCCAATAGATACTTTATGAAATTTCGTTTGGTTTCAGATTGGATATTAATGGTTCTTAGTCGATTTGAGTAGTGAAAATTATATCCGACAATGAATGAGTAAATTTTCGTTTCAGCTTAAAACTTTTTAAGTGCACCCGAAATTCAGTTAAACTGAAATAAATCTAATTAATCTATCAACTTAAACATAAAAAAAAAGAGAGTATAATATTCAAACCATGACGCCGAAAATGCAGATGAGTTAAAAAAATCAATTTTGAAATTAAACACACAAAGAGACAAAAAAACTTTGAATCGTAACAAGTTGCTTAAGTAATCGAGATTGTTGACACAAAGACTTCGACCCTTAAATTCCTTGGATATCAGAATCAGGCTTATCCATACTTCACACAACATATAACATAATCTCATAAGTTAAACATAAAAAACATATTGAAGATATCAAAAAAATAGTAGAATTGAGTTGTTAATCTCTCATGAGATAGTTGTTCAATTCCACATCTAAAAGGATTTATTCAATCGTGAACATACCTTTTCATTCATATGATATGGATTTCACACTTCAACCAATGCTTCAATGCATATTAACACATCACTTTAACGTTCATTATAATAATTCAATGATTGAGTTTTTTTTATCTAACTCGTGTTTATTTAATATAAAGAGTTTAAATCTATTAAATTCATCATAATTTTGTAGAATTTCAAATGAAAATATAAAAATATTAAAAATTGAGAAAAACCAAACCGAGTCTTAAAAACACAAAATCTTCTAAAACATTATTGAGACAATTGTAAATTAATAGTAAAATAATTAAACTTTAACAGATATATCACTATAAAATGAGAACACTTTAATTATAAAATGAGAAAGTCTCTCACCAATAATAATAATACTCTAACAGGTTTAACCGTAGCTATTTGTTTAGACAGTCGGATCATTTTAGTTTGTCAACCAAATAAATATTGAAGCCAAATGATTACAATATTTTTGAATCATTTAATTATCATGTATTATTCCATATATTCCTAAAAGATGAATGTTTTACAGTAAAAAAAACATTTCAAAAAATGTATGTCTGAAGTTTTCTATGCAGTTTTTATTATTTAATAATATTATCTTGCAACTTTCAAAAAAAATTCTTTTTGAATAGTATTGTTTAGAATGATGGAAATTTGGAAAATAGAAAAACAATATATTTTTTTTTGTTTTTTAATATAAGTAAAACATATAAATATACATTTTTAGAAACAAAAGGAATTTATTATGTTTTAAATAATGTAGCAGATTTTACCAAAAAAAAAAATGTAGCAGACCGGTCGATGTGAGTTCGTTCGCATGTCTGCAACATGGCAGGCAAATTTTGACATATTTAAGACCTTAATCACGACCTGACCATGATTATCGTTCAAGACAACAAGACAATTGTATTATATTAATTGGATTGATTATGATTAATATCTTTTATTCTCCCGCCGTTGCTCGAGCTGAACATCACCTTTCCAAAGGTATATAAAATATAAAATTGGCTATCTTGTGAATGAATAATTAGAGCATAGGGCTGGGCAAATAAACCGAACCCGAAAATCTGAACCGAATCCGATCCGATAAAAATGAATCCGAACCGATCCGAACCCGACGTAAATACCGAATGGATCTTATTTTGTGGTATTTCGGGTTATGGGTATTATCCGAACCGAACCCGAATCTAAATGGATATCCGAATAGAACCCGAAACATTCAAAACCTCGAAAAGATCTTGTACCAAACATGATCTCAATTCCTAACATGTATCCAAAATACACTAAGAAATATTGAACATCTAAAATACTTATCTATTACATGAAGGTTGATGGTTAAAGATGGCCGTTGAATCTTGAAGTGTTTAGATTTTGATTTTGTTTTCGTTAAACAATGTTTCTCATTTCATGAGAACTTGGTTTTCGTTTTATGCTTTTATTTATTTGGTTTTCTTTTTATCAGTAAATATGTTTACTTTTCGTTTGATTTTGAATGATCACGGTTGATGTTCCTTATTTTTGAATCGATTTTACTTAAGTTTTGGTTACAAAATAGGTACAAATCAGGTATTTTAAAACTGAAAAACCGATTTTACTCATGTTTTGGTTATAAAATAGATAAAACCAGGTACTTTTAAACCGAAAAACCGATTGGGACCCGAACCCGAAAGTATATTGGGTTGTACCGGTTCTTTGAAGATTTATTAACCCCGACCCGAACCCGATAGAATCCGAACCGGTCCCGAACCGAACTTTCATATAATCCGAATGGGACTGATTTTGATAAACCCGAAAAACCGAAACCCGATTGGATAAAACCGAAATCCGATTGGGACCCCGAATGCCCAAGCCTATTAGAGCATCTCCAAAAAGGAACTCTATTTTGAAGTTTCCAAAACTCTATATTTGAAGTTTCAATGTGTTCTTTTCCAAAAATAAAACTTCAAACCTAACTTCAAAATTATTTATATTTTACACTATGGTCCTTATATTTTTCATAGTTGATTTAAATTCATAAAACTTCTATAAATAACTAGTACATATATATAAATATTACAAAAATATTAATTAAAAAAATCTTACACTAAAATATAAAGTTATAAATAAAAGTACAAAATTAAATATTAAACTGCAAACAAATATTACATTATTCCATAAAATCATTTCCATAATGCTCTCATATATGATCAATTAGTGCATTTCGAAATAAGAAATGATTCTCTTTATTTTTTATTTGTAGATTACGAGCCAAAAATTGTTCAAATCGGACATCCTCATAATATGGCTGCTGATAGTTTGATATCATCAAACAAAAAATCCTTGATCTTTTAAACCAAAGTACAACAAGTAGAGAAAAATGTCATGAGATGATTGAATTACGACTGCAAAATGAAGCAAAAAAGTTAACTTTTAAAGAAGTAAAAGAGAAAAATAAAATATTGCTAAAAAACTTAGCTTCTATCGATGATGTTAATATATGTGAATACATTCGATCTGAACAAGAAAAAATCATACGAAAAATACGTCAAGAGCAACAACAACAATCATCTTCGGTTACACAAAATTTGTTTGGACAATATTTTGGAGATTTTGGAGGTTCTGGAGCAAATTTACCAGACTATTAGTGTCGTTATAATATTTAAATTTGAGTAATAATTATGTCTTCATGTGCCTTTTTAATAAGTTTTTATTATGGTTTTTTGTAATATTATCGTTGTTTAATTCTAGTTTTAAAATATTATAAATCTTGTTTTAATTTTTTTTTTTAATTTCATGTGTAAAACTTAAATTTATAAAACAAATTTGAAATATTTATGAGATATAAAAGTTTTAAAGATTAAAACAATAAACAAACAAATATTTAAGAATTATAAATAAGATGTATAATTGTAAGGACCAAAATGCAAATAAAAAGATGAAACTTCAAATTTGAAGTTTTGAAAAGTGAAACTCTATATTTGGAGTTTCACTCTTCAAAACTTCAAATTTGAAGTTTTGAAGTTCTTTTTTGGAAAGCAAAAAACTCTATATTCTGTATGTTAAAGCAACTTACATTTTTTTAATTCGAACATATTCACGTCATACCCCGGTTTCTGTTTGTTGAAATTGTTTTAAAAGTATTATTATTTCCCAGTGCTGAGTTTACATGGATTATTGATGTTTTCAATGATATACAAAGTATGTTACTGGATTATATTCAGATGAATTTACAAAAGTGGATAAATGAGTAATGAGAAATAGACTTATTATAAAAATACAGGCCGGCTAAAAAGAAAACTATACAAGACTGAAATCGGTACCTAAATGTTTAAATCATCAATGTAAAAACGATTTACTTAAGATATTCTTTTAGTGTTGAAATCCATTAAGCTACTATAATGGTTGGCTTGAATTGTCTCTTTCACATAAACACCGGACAAGTCGGGCACGCGTCGGTAAAAGGTTAACAATGTTTTATATTTGAATTATTTTTAAAATATAGGTATATAGTTATTTTTTTGATCAAAGGTATATAGTTTTTTTTTCAAAAAAAAGTAAAAGGTATATAGTTTTTTCTTTAGGTATATAGTTTTTTGCGGGCATACATCGATTGTCATGAGAGAAAACGGTAAGGCTCTTACCGTTAAGGGTAAAGGACGGTACATGCTGGGGCGGAGAAGTGGAGCTTACATTCCAGTTTGTCTTATATAATACTGTAACTATCTATTTGTTAAAGTGCAATTATTTTTCAGCAACTTGCACATAAATTTTCAGAAGTAAATGTGATTTGACTTTAATTTTGGAGTAATACAATGATATGTGATCTATTGGAAAATAATTCAGAGAACCACAAAAATGAGATCAAAACACTTGAATAATTATGTGCTGATTGCAAAACTAATAAATAAAATTTCCGAGCTTCTAAAAAAATATTGCACCGTCACACATGTGATGGAGTCCATGGGTGAGTAGAAGTAGGGGCCTACTGACGTGGACGGTGTGAGTGTTAAATGGTATCAAAACCGGATCTAGACGAGTGAATTTTTTGTATCGATTCGCACTAACATGAGCGACAATCTTGGGGCATAACGAGAACATTGCGGTGTGTGGTGGGGGTGATTGTAACATCTTTCTTTGTGATATATGATATTGTATATTAAAAAGTTTTTAAAGTCGTCTTAATTATCTATATCATCAAACTGCACTTATTTTTCGGTTAAATATAGAGAGAAAAGTTTCTTTCTCTATTTAAATGTGATTGAATTTGAATATTAAAATGATGTATGACCTATAAAAAAGTGATTCGTTATATCATACAAGTAAGAACAAAACATAGAAAAAGCTTGCGGTGATTATAAGATTAGAAAATTAAGCACTAACTGATGAACGAATGAAGCCGAATGAGCAAGAGTGTAGGAATCCACTGATGTGGGCAGTTGGAAGATAAGTTTCATTATTCTCCATGGAAACAAACCAAGTTGCCGGTCGTGTATCAAAGTTGAGAAGTCATCAGTCACAAATTTTTAATATTATTTCTATCATATTTAACGAAAAGCTAAACCTTACTAAAAAACATTATCAAATTCATACGCAGTTGGGTAAGTATTAGTTAGTTCAACTGAAAACACCATAGAGAAAACCTTTGTGTCACATGATCCAATGACGTTTAAAACAAAACTGATGTCAGTCACACATCAACTTTGGTTCAAAACCTTCTCGTAATTAAAAAAAACATGGGCTTTGACGAATCAAACCACGATTCTTGGAACTAGAAGTCTTTTACTCTATTTGAGATTCATGAAGTGTTCAACTGGAAATAGTCAAATGGCAAGCTTCTAATATGATCTCTGGACATCTTTGGATCCTTACAAAAATATCATGAAGTCTTTGCATGATCAGGCCCGGCTCAAAAAACTTTTGGACCCGTGGCAAAATGGTATAATATTTTCTTTAAACATAAATATCTATGCTAATTTAAATTTTTTTGGGCTTTAATCTTTAATTTTTTACAAAAAATTGGGCCCTTTTTCAATACTATTTATACAAAAAACAATTTGGGCCCTAGGCTCATGCCCCCTTTGCCATCCTTCTAAGCCGGCACTGTGCATGATGGCATCCCATGCTTTTGATGGTGTGGACTGTCCGTTTGGATAGTTTTTTAGATAACAAGTAGATTAGTTGGTTGGGGAATGCATGCGTGTCTCTAGGGAAAATGAGAGTTCATCTACTGTTGATTTGCGAATTTAGCTAGCAAATATGCAAGTCTAATTGCGCCTTCGACTATCTACATTCACTTTTCAATCATCCACATCCTTACTAGCCGGACTAACAAAACTTCACATATATATATCTCCCAATATTCTTAGGAAGCTCTGTTGCTCGATCATTAGTTACCACATATGATAACCAACAGATTCCATAATCTTATTTGTATATCTCTCTTCCGACAGATCTGAAAGAAATCAATAGACAGATTGAAAACTCAATCTTGGCAAATACTCTCTCAATATAAAATGTTTAGAATTTTTTTATGTTTTCATTGTTCTAAGTAATTTTAAATTTATCAAAAATTGTGTAACCAATCAAATTGAATAGTTCTATTTTGTAATTAGTTGGATAATTTTTAATTTACAATTTCAATAATATTTTTTTAGATAACTGCATTTTTTTAAAATAAATTTGCTTCAGCTAAAACATAACAAGTAACAACACTCGAATTAATCCCAAATTAATAAAAGAATCCAATTTATTAGGCAATATATGTAAGGAAAAAGAAGTATAGGGACCTGTTTGAAATTTCTTTCCCCCTCAGATACCTACTAGGGTTTAAGAGAGGGATTCGTCGGAAGAAAATCTAATTTCAAATTCGTTTTACGTTTTTCCGATATCTATCTCCGGCTGCTAGCTGCAGCCATTGTTTTCGGAAGTTCGAGCAATGAGTTCCTCTCTGATTACTTCACTGTCGCTGAGCTTCAAACAAGTTCCTCCAACAGCTGTTCCCGCTTTTCTCGACTGTGTCCTAAGCTCCACAGGCGTGTCTCCCTCCTCCCTCTTCGAATCCCTCATCAAAGAGTTGCCTTTTCACGCGGAGGTAAACGATCTTTCTTTAGTTCAGTTCCGTCTCCATTATTGGGTTTTATTGAAAAGGTTTCAATGTTTTTTTTGTAATAGGAGAAGAAGTTTGATTCTGATGATTGCAACCACATTGCTTCGTTGGTGGCTGGTCTTTGTCATCTACTAAAGAGTTCTGGTGAGTTCTTCGGAAAAAAAAATGAATCTTGTTAGAGGTTTCAAAGAATTAAACTAATTTGAGGTTTTTTTTTTTGTGGTGGTTGAGTCAGGGTTTGGTAATGAGGATAATCATAATGCGTTGCAGTTGTTTGTGTGGAGAGTGTTTATTCCACTTATGAAGATGGTTCGTGCTTATGACTTGGATATGCTTAATAAGGTTGAATCTTCATCCTCCTCCTCCTCCTGCTGGTCACATCTCCTTGAGCTTATTGTTTTTTTTTTCTTTTGTTGTTTTGTATTAGATAATACAATCGTTCTTTGATGTTGTGGTCGAGACTAGTGCATTGGATATATTGAGAGTGAGTTTGGTGCCTTTTCTACTGAGATCAGTTGGGGTTTCGATGGGATTGCTTCAACATGAAGAATCGGATTTCATCAGGTGGGGAGAGCTGTTGCGTGGTGGCTCTTTGGATATAAATGATAAGGATGGAAACTACGTTGGATCTTTGTCTGAGTCATTTCCGATTCCACTGTCGTGCCATCTTTTGAATCTGATTCTGAACGCTGCTTTTCAAAGTCACCAAGAAGCTCCAGAGGCTGAGGATTTTGCAGCTGGTTTGCTTTGGGATTTGTGTAATACTACTGAGAGGCTTTTGTCTCAAAGTGTGGAGCATCGTTCGTGTGCTGTTAGTTTCCTCCTCCCTGCTGTTTTCAAGGTGTTTTCAGCTCAGTCTTCTCTGAAGATTTCACTTAAAGGGAATGTGTACATACTTTCAAGGTGAGGTCAATGAACCCAAACAATTATTCGCCTTTGGGTTGGTTAGTTTTCTCCGTAAGGATTTTGTTCTGATGTTTAAAACTCCAGGAATGGCTTCAAGAAAAGGATTTGGGAATGCTGCAAGAAGCTGTTCTCGGTTGGATCAATAGAGAGAAGGGATGCTTACAGTGTTCTCTCTTTGTGTCTTTCTTCTGACGGAGCCCTAAGTTATGTCTCAGAAAAAGACCCTGTCGATTTTGACTTTAGGTCTGATCAAGAGTTTTGGGAAGAAATCAAGAAAGGCCTGGTATGGCAAAAGCATCCGCTATTCTTACAGATTCTCTCAGTTTATACAATATGGATCATCCATGAGTGTTAAAAAAAAAAATCTCCTTTCAGGTTTTTGATGAGAGCTTAGTAAGGAAGCAGTCATTGCATATACTGAAATCAGTTTTATCCATAAGCGAAGTGAGTAAGACGAGTTCTGAGAAGAAGCCAGAAGGGAACTCAGTTCATCGTGCTTTGACGAAAAAGGAGATGTGGGCAGAAAAGGAAGCCAAGTCACTTGGTGTGGGAGAATTGTATGGCTCTGTTGAATCTGCTTTGACTAGTCAGCAGCAGCAGTGGCAAGCTTTTGTGCTCTTGTATGAGATGCTTGACGAGTACGGCACTCATCTCGTAGAAGCAGTGTGGAGTAACCAGGTCAGTTTTTTTTTCCTTTGGTAATTTTAAATTTTCTGCGCTTGATGCTTTGTCTCCTCTGCTCATTGGTTCTTTTAAAAAAAAAAAAAATTTACCTCGCAGATTGATTTGTTAATCAAATCATCGTTCAGATATGAAGAAACTCCAGATGAGGAAACTGAAATATTTAATTGGTTAGAGGTTCTTTGGAATCGAGGCTTTCGTCATGATAATCCTCTAGGTACTGTTGTGTACCTCCTTGTTGGCAACACATTTTGACTGATCCAGATCTGCATTTCATTTCAGTTCTCTGGCTAATTCATCTATCCTAAAATTTTAGTCAGGTGCACGGTCATGGAGTCTTTTATGGGGATTGAGTGGAGAAGATACAAAACGTGTACACAATCAATGTCCCAAACTTTCGTTCTTGGGCCTTTCATAGAGGCTTTGAATGATTCTGTACACCACAAGGACTTCGGTAGGTGCTTCTTGGAGAAATGTACTCCATTGTCTTTCATTTACTGTCACTTTGGTAAAGTACTAACTAGAATTATTTCTTGCTTATTCTACTATCCCAGGGCTGAAAAGAATCTATACCTCAAGAACAATTGAAGGTGCAACTCAATATGTGTGTGCGTACACAAGTTGCCTCAACCCAAGGTAAGGTGTCACAGTTTGTTATATCATCTTATTTTGGTGAAGTACTAACTAGATCTGTTCTCGAGGGTCTGCAAAATTATGAAATCATAAAGTTTTATGGTTATACATTTCTAATAGTTTATTCATTTCATAGGAATCGGATTGGATTTTTGATCAACTTGGCATCTCTTGCAAAGAAACAGTCTTTTGGTAGGGCTGGATTTATGGCTTTGGTACAATGCATTGTTTCTACAGCATATGTGGTTGGAGGATATGGGAACAAGGAGATGGAGCATCTTGAAAATGGATTCTCTGGGACTCCTCTAGAACCTTCTAGTGAACATTTAAGCCAAGATGAGATGTCACATATACTGGATGTCTTGAAGTTTGTTGCAGAGAGCAGCAGGCAACATTTTAATCACAAATACCGTACTCGAGGTCCGTAATCAGTTAGCTTGACCGGTAGTAATTATAATTTTTGGGGCTCCCTCATTATATTTAACCACATTTTTTTTTCATTTTCTAGTTTGCCAAAAAGTGTTGGAAACTGCTGCTTCAGTGGTGAACCCTTGTGAAGTTCCTCTTGGAACACTATTGCAGTTTGTTTCAGCAATTCCTCGGGAGTTTACTGACCATAATGGTGAGCGTGAGACGTTTTACATACGGAGATTAAATGCAAATTCATCATCTAACATCCTTTGCTTTCTTCCATGTCAGGTTCATTGCGGAAAACGATGCTAGAATGGCTCCAGGGGTGCAACAGAAACACTTCCGACAGTTTATGTACTGATGGCACTCGTCTTGTAGCGAGCCTTCACGAGTATCTGAAAGAATTTGTCAGTGATCATGTTGAGGGTTTTGATGATGAAGACTTGGAAGCATGGGAATCCCAAACAAAACGATGGGCAAGAGTATTTTTCCTTACAGTTAATGATGAAGAACATCTCGCCGATATCATAATGGTTTGACTTAGCAGCTAAAATTTATTTTCCACAATGGATTCTTTTAGGTGTACTGCGTTGCTAATTTGACAGTCCCCTGTAACTCTGCAGTTTGTGCAAAATAGCGGCGTTAGTTTTTTCCAAGAGAAGAACCATTTAGAACGAGCACCTGCGAAGTTTTTAATCTTTATTTTGAGTATGCTCATAGAGCTCCAGAACATGCAAGATGGAGTCTCTGAACTTAGTTCTTCGGTGAAAAGCAAGTCATGCATCGGCATTGTTGAGGAAACTGGCAAGCAGATCGTTGGTAGTGCTTCAGTTATCAATGAAAAGTTTGCTGCTGTTCTCTTATCGATACTGGTAAACATTTTCTTGACAGACGATGATATAATTATCTTCTCATTAACTTGGCTTACTATGATTTTTTCTTCTTCCTGGCTTGACAATACAGAAGCAGCTGGTTTCATTTGCTGATTCATCTTGCTCAATATTCTGGTCTCACACTACTGTGGAGAATGGTGTTCTGTCTGGTTCTATCATAGGAAAACTAGGGGGTCCAAGTCAACGCCGACTATCTGTTCCTACTACAACAGCTGTACTAGAAGCTGTATGATTTCTTATCTTAAGGAAAATTGCGTACAAATTTCTTTAAGGCCAGTTCCCTGTAGTAACACGTCTACAACTACAACATTGAAAAGAGATTCATCTCAGTGCTTTTTGATGAGCAGGTAACATCGGTGAAAATTATTGGGTTGATCTCGTCATTCTGTGGTCAAGTCACTAGTGGTGTTACTGAACTCAAATTAGCATTGGCTTTCTTTTGGAAGTTCGTCCAGCATACGCTATCATCTCAAAATTGTAATTCTGAGGTAATGCCATTCTCCTGAGTTTTCAAGTTTGATGTGATGCATGAACTGTATGGGATCGCAATGTACTAATTCATGACGAATGTTTCTTACCAGGCTGAAGCTGAGATCTATCTTGCAGCATTTGAAGCGCTAGCTGCTGTACTGAATGCATTTGTGTCCTTGTGCTCAGCTAAAGCTTTCAACCTTTTAGAAAACGATAATACCTTATTAGCCATGATGGATGGTGAATATTGGTTACAAGCTTCAGTTCCGGCTTTCCTCCACAACATTAACCATCTTCTCACAGCAGGACTTCTGGCAAGAAGTAGAAGGGCTGTTCTGCTTAGCTGGAAGGTAATGCACATTTTTATTCTATTGATATAGCTGTTTACCAGTGGAATTATACATGTTACAAGATCTTATTATCAGTGGCCTTTTGCTTCTGGAGGGATAAAAGAAATATTCTGATCCTAATGTTCTTGATTCAGTGGCTTTGTGTGGAGTCTCTATTATCAGTCATGAATGTTCTTGATGTCAGACGTATTCCAGGAGATATAACTTCTTTCTTCTCAGATGATACAGTCAAAAGCATATTTTATGATATTGTAGAGAGGTGAGATGTGACCTAGTGACTCTAGTCGACGTGAACTTTATCATACTTATCATTCTTGTGGCTTCTAACTTCCCTATACGACTTGGCAGCCTTGAAAATGCTGGGGAGGGTTCTGCTTTGCCTATGCTGAAATCTGTCAGACTTGCTTTGGGGATACTTGCGTCTGGGAAATCATCTTTGGATGGTTTCTCGGGTGTGGATACTCAGGTTTTGTAATGAGTTTGAAACAGATTTGATTGAGTTTTTTTTTTCTATATCCTTTTCGAATAATTAATCTATATCTCATTTCTTGTGATGCCTTGCAAGCAGACAATGTGGCAGCTGGTCAAATCATGTTGGATATTGCATATCAGCTGCAAGAAGAGAAGGGTCGCACCAATTGCTGCGCTATTGTCTTCGGTGTTGCATTCTTCTTTGTTTAGTAATAAAGACATGCACGTAGCTGAAGATGGAGATGGACCGCTGAAGTGGGTATGCATCTATCCTTCTTAAATAAATGTTTTGAAAGAACAGAAGGGAAAATGTGTCTTTTATTGGCAATGTCTTGTTTCACAGTTTGTTGAAAAAGTACTTGAGGAAGGTCAGAAAAGTCCACGCACAATTCGACTTGCGGCCTTGCACCTAACAGGACTGTGGCTCATGTACCCTAGGACGATCAAGTACTACATTAAAGAATTGAAGCTTCTGACTCTCTATGGTTCTGGTCTGTAATAGCTTTTATTTCCATTAAGCCATCACTGCGATCGCTGTATGATACTGAATTGCTTATCCTTTAACTTTATGATTTTTAGTTGCATTTGATGAGGATTTTGAAGCTGAGTTATCTGACAATAGTGATGCAAGAACTGAAGTATCGTTACTGGCAAAGAACCCAGACCCTGAACTGACAGAAGTAAGAGTCAGTTTTTGCAGATGATAGATTCAATTTATTTGACTCAGCGAAGTGACATGCTCTGCATTTTTTTCCTCAGGTTTTTATCAACACGGAGTTGTATGCGCGTGTGTCAGTCGCTGGTCTGTTTCAGAAGCTGGCTGATTTGGCCAATATGGCCGAACCAGCATGTCAAAATCAAGATTACCAGGATGCTATTGTGGCTGGAAAGTTGTTTCTATTGGAGCTTCTTGATGCGGCGGTACTTATTGTTTGCCAAGTCTTATTGTCTGACACTCTGATTAATAAATGAGATGTACTGAGATTATTATCTAAATGGGTCCATTTCTTGAGGGTACAGGTGCATGATAAAGACTTGGCAAAGGAGCTTTACAAGAAGTATAGTGCTGTAAGAGTTGCATTCTTGTCCTTGGTTTTTCTTCGTTAAATTCTTAGATGGACATTTGGTTTAAGTGACAAACTACTATTTGACTGTAATTGCTGGTTTCTCTTTAACAGATCCACAGACGGAAAATACGCGCTTGGCAGATGATATGCATTATGTCGCGATTTGTCAGCAATGACATTGTTGGCCAAGTCATGGACAGTGTGCACATTTGCTTATATGTAAGCTTAGGAAAAGATAGCCTGCCTTGTTGACTATCCAAGCGTCAGGGATAAATTTTTTTCCTTTTCAACTTAAATTGAAGCTGATTGTTTGTGTGTTTGATTTGCTTGCAGAGAAATAACCTGCCTGCTGTTCGACAATACCTGGAAACATTTGCCATAAACATTTACCTGAAATTTCCACCATTGGTAATAAACTTTATAATGTGGTTTGTAAGCAAACTCTAAATGGTTTTCATGTCTTACTTGGTTGTTGTATCACAGGTTAAAGAGCAGTTAGTTCCTATACTGCAAAATTATGACACTAAAGCTCAGGTAAATCATGTGCAAGATACACATTAGACGCTCTACTACTAAAATAAAAATACAATGCAGAAGTTTCTCTGTTTAATGTATTGATAGATGTTGTCTTGTAAATATGCAGCAAGCTCTCTCGTCTTATGTCTTCATTGCAGCCAATGTCATCCTTCATGCCGAAAAGATGGCTCAACAGACAAATTTGAGAGAACTTCTTCCACCAATAATTCCGTTATTAACTTCTCATCATCATAGCTTACGAGGTTTCACTCAGGTTGGTCTTATATAGATGTCATCTCTGTCTTCTTTTGGTAAACGTTGGCCTTCAATTGTATATCAATCTTGTTCCATTTTCTTTTCGAGTGGCGCAGTTATTAGTGCATCGGGTACTCTTTAGACTGTTTCCCCCCTTGGAGTCCACATCCTCTCAGACAATACCGTTGGAGAAGCTCTCTTTTGAGAATTTGAAGTCTTACCTGGACAAGAATCCTGATTGTTCGAGGTGTGTTGTTCTACTCAGTCTGATTATAATTTTTCATATTTTAAAAAAATAAGGATTTAGTTTTGTGGACAAAGCAAGGGTTTTGGTTTATTATTTACACACATTCAGCTGTGTTTTTTGTTTTTGTTTTTCCTGGTGTAGATTGCGATCATCAATGGAAGGATATCTTGATGCCTATGATCCCACCACATCTGCCACTCCGGCTGGTGTTTTTGTCAATCGTGTTGAGGTACATTTAGACACTTAAAAATTGTATCATACAGCCAAGTAATAACATTTATATTTTATGGTTGGGTGCAGGAGAGTGAATTTGAATGTGTTCCAACATGCCTCATGGATAACGTGATTTCTTTTCTGAATGTAAGCAAACAAACATAATTGAGAACTACTTTTCATTTTGTGTATGTGTGTTTCTGTCTAATCTTGAGGTCTTGCAGGATGTTAGGGAAGATCTTCGTGCTTCCATGGCAAAAGACATTGTTACCATTAAGAATGAAGGCTTCAAGATCGAAGAAGAGCCCAACCGTCGGTTGACGACCACATCAGATGAAGAAAGGCTTTCTGAACCATCTTCGTTGGACTTCCAGAAGAAGATCACTCTGACTAAACATGAGAAGCAAGATGCTACTTCAACAACTTCTGTGCTGCAAAATGGAGAAACTTACAAGCGGCTCTTTGGTATGCAATTTTTTTACGTAGCTGTCTATTTCGCAAGATTATGTATCAGTACACCCTCCCGGTACCATACCAACACGGGTAACCTTTTCAGAAATGGAGAAAGAAGACGAGCTTGTGAGTCAGCTCTTACGATCTAGAAGCATGGAGGTGGAGAGGTTGAAATCTGGCCGACAGAGTTTGATCCTTGTGGCTTCATTGGTTGATCGTATTCCTAATCTTGCTGGATTAGCCCGGACATGCGAGGTATAGCGACCTCTTTCTTTCCATTTAGACTAGTAAAGGAAGAGAACAAAAGTTAGGTGTTTTGTACTTCTTGTATTTAGTTCAGTATTAACAATGCCTCTCTCGCTGCATAATTTCCAGATATTTAAAGCATCGGGTCTTGTCGTTGGAGATGCAAGCATAATACACGACAAACAGTTCCAACTAATCAGGTAAGGCCATATATATTGAAGTCCTCATTGTATAAGGACAGCACAAGTTCATGCTGTTGTTGGGTCTGCTTTAGAATACAAGATAAATGGATCAGTAAATATGAAGTAGCCAAGAAAAATCTGCACCCTGAAAACATGGACCTAACGTTCCTGCTGAATTAACAGAATGGTTAGAACCGTAGACAGGCTACTTACAAGTGTTTTTTCTCTTTCTCTTTTCTGTAGCGTGACTGCTGAGAAATGGGTTCCAATCGTTGAAGTCCCAGTGAACAGTTTAAAATTGTTCTTGGAGAAAAAGAAAAGAGAAGGCTTCTCAATCTTGGGACTGGAGCAGACAGCTAACAGTGTGTCTCTGGACAAGTATCAGTTCCCAAAGAAGACTGTAAGTTTGGAAGTTTTCTTTTACTTCTCTCTCACTTTCCCCATGGAAGTAAAAAAGGATCTTGTTGATGATCAATGTTGTGTCTGTTGTTTGTTTCGAAAAGGTTTTGGTGCTGGGTCGGGAAAAGGAAGGCATACCTGTGGATATAATCCATATACTGGACGCTTGTGTGGAGATCCCACAACTAGGAGTTGTTAGGTCCCTCAACGTCCACGTCAGCGGCGCCATTGCTCTCTGGGAATACACTCGCCAACAACGCATTCAATAGCTTTGATCTTCCCTCCCATCATTTTGCCTAAACACTTATAGCATTAAACGTTATGACCAACGCTTTTTTCACATGAAATAGGGATGTTTACGGCATTTCAATCACTATTTTAAAATTTTGGTAACACTACTACTCATCTACAGTTTTGTCTGTGATAGACTGACAGTGACACATGTTATTCCTAATTAATTGTGATCTTTCGATTTCTGTAAGTCCATCACTGTTCAATACTACATGTTGAGTATCTGCAGACTGCAGCATGTGGAAATCATCACTGTAACAGTGACATTGAACATCATTAAGGATATAAATGCGATGGTGATAGTAAATTGGCAACATTACCCGGCCCGCAAAGGCCCAGTTAGAAAGCTATTACAGTCAACCCTTTTCGCGTTTCAAACATTTAAATTTCCAAATCAAGTGGACCCCACAAAACAAAATTCGAAAAACCTAGCAAGCGCGAGATTCAAAAAACTTAATTTAAATTTAAATACACGCTGATCAATGGCAACTGAATCACACGCGCCTCACTCCCTCTCTGCCAAATATACTCTGGGCTCCGTGAAAGACATATCAACTCCTCTCCCACTACCTGAGAGATTTCTCTCCGTCATTTTCTCGGAAACCTAACAGAAAAAACTGAATCGCATTTCCACATCCATGGCTTCTCACTCCTTTCCCTGACCACCACCACCACCACCTTCCTCGTGATAGCTTTTCAGTGTATGCTTCCGCTATTACTCTCTTCCTCTCTCGATTCTACTTTCGTACTTCCCTGAGAATGTAGCGAATCCTAGATTGATTCAATCTTCTTCGTTTAGGAATGTTTAAGCTCGACTAGCTGTTAACTGTACTACTTTCCAAATTTAACACTAGGCTGAATCAATTTTAAGGAAAATCGTAATCTGCTCCGCGTTATTCTCTCACGAAATTGATACGATTCGCCTAATCTTTCATATATTGATGATGCGAGATCTTCGTTGCTTTATATTCGCAGGTGTTGAGATTCAACCAGCAGATCTTGGAGAGGAGGAGGCGATATGAAGACGACTAGCATGCATGCGAAAGGAAGAGGAGGAGGAAACATGAAGGCGGCGAATCCACAGCAGGTTATCTTTGAGCTGAAGAAGAAAGTCGTAACCGCTTTAAACAAGCTCGCGGATAGAGATACGCACCAGAGAGGAGTCGACGAGCTCGAGAACACAGTCGAGCATCTCGCACCTGACAAGATCTCTTGTTTCCTCTCGTGTATACTGGATACTGATTCCGAGCAGAAGAGCGCGGTGCGCAAGGAGTGTATCAGGTTAATGGCGACTCTGGCTAGGTTTCATCACGGACTCGTTCCGCCGTATCTCGCTAAGATGGTCTCTAGTGTGGTGAAGCGGCTCAAGGATCAGGATTCTGTTGTGAGAGACGCGTGTATTGAAACGATGGGTGTTTTGGCTTCGAAGATGAGCTGTTATGAGGACGAGAGCTATGGTGTGTTCGTTTCCTTGGTGAAACCGCTTTTTGAAGCTATTGGTGATCAGAATAAGTGCGTGCAGTCAGGTGCAGCCTTGTGCTTGGCGAGAGTTATTGATAGTAGTCCTGAGGCTCCGGTTGCGATTATACAACGGATGCTTACCAAAACTGTGAAGCTGCTTAACAGCTCGCATTTCATTGCAAAGCCAGCGGTTATTGAGCTTAACCGAAGTATCATCCTGGTTAGTTTTGTTTTGCTGTTATTAATCTCATATTTGTTGTAAATGTGATTGTGTAACGATAGTTTGGGGAACTGATTCTAATCCAGGCTGGTGGGGCAACGACAAAGAGTGTGCTTATCTCAGCAATGAGTAGCTTTCAAGATGCGCTTAAAAACAAAGATTGGACTACTCGTAAGGCAGCCTCTGTAGCACTTATGGAAATAGCGGCTACTGGTGAAAAGTTTCTTGGCCCCCACAAGGCTTCTTGCATTAGCTCTCTAGAGTCATGTCGCTTTGACAAAGTATGAAATTTTGTTTAAATTTCACTATCTTATAGATGATAATGTTTGAAGTAAAATATTATAACTTTGAGCTTTTCTGTTTAGGTGAAACCGGTGAGGGACTCAATTGTCATCGCCTTGCAATATTGGAAAGGTGTCCCTGGTTCTGATAGTCAAGAGCCGTCTGAAACTGTATCCTCCGTAAGGGGTGAGTTAAGAACATGGTTTCTTTCCTCAAATCTTTTTCATATTTGTGTGCTTCTTATAGACTCATAGATGCTCTTTCTGTTAATCTGTTTCGTAATCACAGAAAGTTATAGTGGAGCTCAAGGGGATAGTGAACTATTCAGCACCAGTGACTCTAAATCGAAGGATGTTACATCGAACAAATATGTAACAGATTTAGCAAGGAAGAAGGTTCCGTTTTCTGCCAGGAATGCACCTACACGTTACAATGAAAAGACTAAACAAGATAATTGGCGCATCGAAATCGCAGTCTCGGAATCTCCAGTTGTTTCCAAGGTTAATCTTCACAATGAAGAATCAGAGGGCAGTTGCATCACCAAAACATTTGCAGAAGCGGCAAACACCCCAGAAGTGACGTATGAGTACATTCCAATGGAAGATAAGGCAGATTGTTATGTAACTGACGCTGTGAATGAAAACGACGATATCAAATCTGTTACAGTTTCGTCAAACAGTTTCCTAGCGAGTGGTATGGTGAATCCAGCCATAACGAGTAAGAAGTTCGCAGATGAAGAGACTTACTCTGAGGGACAGCAATTCTCAACCAAACTGAAGAATCGTACAAGCACTGACTCTACTGTAACAGTGTCAAGCTCTGAAATCAATCATGACTGCTGTGCTCAGATTTCAAATGAAATGGCTTCTGTACGTAAACAGCTCTCAGATATCGAGAATAAACAGTCACGACTGATAGATCAGCTACAGGTCAGTGGATTTTCTTTCACAATCTATTGTCTTATCTTTGTATTTTGAAGATGCAAGTTCTCAAAACAGCTTTGTATTTAGATTTTTGACACAATGGAGTGCAAACTAATTTGATCTCCTTGTGCCTTTATAGGTCTTTTCAACAGGAATAATGAACAACTTTTCGGCTCTTCAATCCAAGGTGTTAAGCTTAGAATATGCAGTGGAAGGGATCGCTCAAAACTTTGCCTTGCATTCAGATATATCAAACTCCAATTTTGTGAAGCTAAACCAAGGTAGTACTGTGTCACCGAGGCTCTCTAGTTGCACTTCGAGAAACTCAACGGAAATCCGCAATCGACAATCAACATTATCATCTTCCAAGTACTCAGTGACAAGAGAGAACAAAACACATGGAAGAAGCAAACTAAATGTATCTCAGGGTATAGAAAAGACGCCAAGAAGTGCTGTTGGTGAGACTGGTCAGCAACATACAAGGGAAGACATTTGGAATAACATTGGGCAAGGAAGACAAACATTGAGCCAGACCCGGAAAAGTTCTGAAAGCGTAACAAAGCATTATGCAGAGGTGATGAGTGGACCAGGTGGTTCATGTGAAGATGTGGTTGAATCAGAGTATTTAGAAGTGCTCTCTGGTGGTGATGAGCTAGCACTTGTTGAGCTTCTTGACAGAACCGGCCCCGTGCTGGACAGTTTGTCGTCAAATACCATGAATGAGCTTTTGAGTATACTTCTCTCCTATCTACTTGAAAGAAGATTCATGAATTCAATACTTCCTTGGCTGCATCAGGCAAGTTTATTGGATTTGAAATCATGCTTGAATTGCTACAACTACTTGTACTGGAAAGTGTTACTAAAAATTCACTGTTTTGTTCTTCTAATAGGTCGCTGACTTGAGCACTACAAATGGAGCTAATTATCTGATTCCATCAGCAAGAAAGAGAGCTCAAGTGTTGTCTGCAATTCAGGAGACTTCGTGCATGGGCTTTTCGAATCTTGCTGAGAGAAGAGCTGTTACTCAATTAGCAATGAAGTTGCGCAAACTTTGGGGTAAGCTAAAATATTTCCTTGCACTAACACTTGGTCGAAGAATCACGCACAGAAAAAAAAAATGCAACATTGATCTCTAAACTGTTACATTGTAAAATCTTCGTAATGATCAAAAGTCCCATGTGGGTCTGTTTGCAGTAAGTATAAATCTTTAACTTCAAATTAAAGTCTAATTTTTGTTTCTTTTTTTTTTTGCAGGAAAGTGCTCATGATCATTAGGTGTGCTGAAGTAGACAAGACACTGCAAGAAAGTTAAGAGAAACACAGTGAGAGAGAAGAGAGAGAGAGAGAGAATTTTTAAGAAACTTCCACGCTGGAACGTGTGTTTCATTTCTTTGGTATCTGCTAAACTGGTGTTCGTTCATGAGCCGATTGAGCTCACTGTTCTTGATTTGATTGATGTTGTTCTGCTCGTTGGTATCTAGGCGATGATTTGATTCGTGTAATGTAAAGAGTATTTCATTTCTTGGGTTCATGTCAAACTGGTGTTCATGAGGCGATATTTTGCTCTGCTCATTGTTTTTGATTCTATGTTCGTTGGAAATTTTGTAGCAATCTCACCTGATGGTTTCCTTTTGTTGAGTCTACTTTTTGGAGCTTACCTCCATATGCTCTAGAATATTGGTGGACTTCAACTTTTGGATTCCTCCGAGGCATGGTCTGGCATGTCGGAGAATTGAGAAGTAGGTGCCATAACATAATAATTCATGTGTACTATCGTTAATACTTCATTAAAATGGCCTATTTCAAACCCAACTGTTTGGATAGTGCTTATTTCATCATGAACTTTAGTATAGTATCTATTCCATTATGAACTCAACAAAATTTTAAAATGTTTACACGAACTTTTACATATGTGCATATATATACATTGACTATAACGGTGATTAGTCAACCGTTTATTCGGGTGACTATATAGCTGACATGACATGATATTTTCGTTAAAACAAAGAATTTGAACGCACGTCTTGACGGATAAAAAGCTTATACTTATCTGCCAAGACGTGGTTTCAAAGTAGTTTTATTCGTCAAGACGTGAGTTCGAATTCTGTAAGACTCAAATTTTAATTTTGTGATATTTATAAAATGACGTCATTTTGACAAAAAATGTCATATCAGCTATCTAGTCACGGTTGACTAACTACGTTATAATCAATATATATATATATATATATATATATATATATATATATATGTAAAAGTTTGTGTAGACATTTTAAAATTTTGTTGAATTCTTGATGAAATATGCACTATACTAAAATTCATGATGAAATATGCATAATCCGGAAAGTTGGGTTTGAAATAGGCTCTTTTTCCCGATAACATAACTCTTTGACTAGTTTCTATACTACCGTAAATACGTCAGAGCTTCAAATTGTAAATGACTTTTTGCATTGTTTCCTCTTTACTGTCCGGTAGTTATGTTTAGGTCTAACATGTGTAGACGATTTATTTTGGAACTTTTTAATCTACGTTTTATAATTTGACTAAAAATTAGTAATTAAATACGTATTTATAGTGTTGAGATGTGAATCAGTACGCATTTGACTCTGTAGAGAATAGAGATGTTATCAGAGATTACCAGAAAGAGTGCTAGAATAATAATGCAAGTTCACAAGATGCTATCTAGTATCTACTATCTACTACTTACTCTTTTTCTTATCAATCCTATCCAATAGTTATCTAAGAGATTTAAGTTTTGGTGTCTTTACAAATATTAAGAAAAAATATTTACTTTTCATAATAAATCTATTATATTGGCATTTGTTTTATGAGCGTATGAAAACCAAGAACTTAGGGGATGATTGGTAAGTGCTGTACCTTTATATTTTTTGCTATAGATTTTAATCTGTAGATTTATTTGTTGTAGCTTTCCTTGCTGTAGATTTCTAAACCACTAATTTTTTGTTCTGAAAATAAAGCTCTCTACAGCCATATTTTGATTTTGCAGAGATTTTTTTGCTGTGAGTTTTTTAAGAAAAGCAAAGCTCGATTGGTTGACATATATAGCTGTAGATTAAATTTTGGCTGTCCAGAGCATCTACAGCCCCAACCAATCATCCTCTTAATAAAATTGGAAGCACGACTGGCTTTTAGGCACAAAGCTTCGGTCTTTTATCTCTAATCGCACTCATCGCATCTTCTCAGCCGTCTGATATTCCTCCATTTTTTGTGTCTGCACATTATTTCATTACCATTGTTATAAAAATGGAATATAGAGACGTGATTGGTTTTGTAACTAATCTATAACGTTCCAACCATCTACAGCTAAATGGCACCGATCTATGCCTGCTTTCTCGACCCGTGGACTATATTCTGTCTGACGAATGGTGCGTTAATTTTTGTAAGGTCTAAAAATCTTGTTTACTAATCCTTCAATCACCACACGACATTTCTCTATGCTTTGTCTTCACTTACACGGTATCGCGAATCACTTCTTGATAGGTCACTCATACTTTCACTGCTCCAGTCTAAGCACGCTTAACAATGGAATTTTAAACAAATGTGTAACGGAAAAAAATAAGTTAACTTTAGTGATATAGATATGCAAATCAATTTTCTTAAACCTTTTTCATATATCACAACTTGAGATGTTAGATATTTTTTTGACTTATTCTGTAAATTCATCATTCTCATTATTAATTTTACATTTGTAGTAAACACCATGATTCTATTTTTTCTTCTAATCATAAATTTTGTAAGATTTCATTATTTTTTAGTTATCCCTGTTTTTGGTCTTTGCTAAACTAAAATTAAATTTTGCTAAAATTTACAGCGTTCAATCAAAATAGGCATCAACATCACATTATGTAGTTCGAAATAAAAACTCATGCATGATATTCAAACTTATACAGTTTAGCAAAAAAAAAAAAAAAACTCATGCATGATGTGATACTATCTTCTTTTCAAATATTATTCTTTCGTTTACACATTGGTTTTCTAATTAACGGAAAAGAAAACAAAGAATCTGAGATTTCACAATACAAAGTCATACCATGTACCGTAGTTGAATCCAAAAGAAAACACGTAATAATGTATGGTTGCTCGTCCAGAATTAGTTCCCTAATGACATTCACAATCACAAAAAGAAATACAAAAAGTGGGACAAATCTTTTAAAATTTATTTATCCTAAATCAGACGGTGGAGAGAGGAGTTGCGTCCATGATCGTCATGGTGGACGGTGACTTTACATTTCCATTTCTTTCTTCTTCTTCTATTATGAAAAATACATATTTATGTTTACCAGTATTGTGTCATCGTACATGAATAAGGTCATAAGAACGAGCAAAAGAAAACTAATCTCTTCATCTAGTCGTCGCTGACAAAAAAAATTGTTATAAACTTAACTCTTAAGTTAAAGAAAACTACAATCTGTTATTACCTTTTAAAAAAAATCCAATATAAAGTAACAATATTTCATTACGTTTTTTTTAAAACTACATGTTTTTGAAAATTTTAATAAATAATTAATTAATTTAGTAAATAAATATATTATAAAATATATAGAGATATAAATAATATATTATATATTTTTCTATACATGTATATAAACATGGATATAATGGATTGGATCGGATCTCTATTTTTTAAAATATAGTATTTGTTATTTGATCCGTTTTTGACAGATATTAGATTTTATTATTTTAATTGATTTGTAAAATTAAAATATCTAGATTTTTTGGATTAAATAAAAATCTATAGATACTTTTTTCCAATCCTAGATGTGCATACCTGTTTACTAAATCAATAATCAAATTCTTACTAACTGATATTTACTAAATCTTTTTTACAACACATTACATTTACTCATTTGGCTATATATGATATATTCCCGTATAATTTCACATACTGTCGACAACATAAAAGATTTGCATACACTCATGTTGACCATTTAGCAGCCATTTTTGAGGAGAGAGCTAGATACCTGTTTACATATACCTGGCTTAAGTATTACTGGAACCATTTTATCTTTATTCCTCATTTTATCTTTTTTTTTTTTGACATCAAACGACTATTGCCTCATTTTATCTTTTAGAGTCATTAATATATAATTGTCGTTATAATATTTATTATATGCATTGGCAATACCAAAAGAAAAACAAACAAGAACTAAAAGTCTAAAGTCAACAAGAAAGAAGGAACCATAAGGCACAAGCAATAATATTCCTCCAAAATCATTTTAGTTTAAAGCCATTACATTCGTTTATTTTTACTCAACTAATTATATACTTTTTTATATAAAAATGAAATTGCAAAAATTTATTTCATAACAATACAGATAAAAGATTGAAAAAGCCAGTTTTTCGCACCCATTTATTAGATTCTTCTCCTCTCAAGAGTCTTCTTCTCCTTTTTATTGGATTGTAATTAGACTGATAGCTCAAGGAACCAAAAACAAAACGGAGAAAAGAAAGAAAAAACAAAATTATCTCTTTAAATTAAAAAAATTCTCAGCCTTGATTTTATTTTTAATTATCAGCAACTGTTTTGGAGTTTTCAGATTCTTTTCTGGAATTTTCTCATAGGAAAATTTCTGGGTTTTCTTTTTTCCTTCTTGGGTTTAATTTGTTCCTATGCAGTTTGGTATATCCCATTAATAGCTCAATATTAAACAAAATCTATAAAGTTTAAATTTATTTCCATAAATCTCATTGCTTAGTCTATAAAAACTGCAACTTTTCTCTGAAACTATACTTTTCATTTCTGAAAAAAAAAAAAAACAATAGAGAGAGAGAGAGATTATGGGGAAGCAAGGACCTTGCTACCACTGTGGCGTTACAAGTGAGTTCTTGTTTCTCCAATTTCGATTTGATTATGAGAAAATTTGTATGAAAGATTTTCACTTTTCTTTTTTCCTGTTTCTGGATGAGATGCCATTTTTTTCTTGCTGGGGAAAATGATTTGATTACATGCTTCAGTTTTAACAATTATTGAAGATATTTAGCAAAGACTTTCATGTACTTAAGAACATATAAAATGAGCATTCTTGAAATTATGCTGCTTTTTAAAATTTATGTATTTGGTTTGTTTGTTGATCAATGATCTTAAGAGCAACACTTGGGTCTTGGTCAATGGATTTAGACAAGCTTTCTCAGTTGATTTGGGGATCTGAGTTAGTGTGTTATGATTCTCAGCTTTGCTTTGCTTTAAAGTTTAAGACTTTAAGATGTTTGGTAAATTTTAGATCATTGTCTCTTCCTGCATATGAGTTTGGAGTTTGAATTTGCTGTCTTAAGTCATAATTCACGAAGCTCCAGTTTGAGAATTTTTTTTGCTGACATTTGTGTTCTTTGGAAACAGGCACACCCCTGTGGAGAAACGGGCCACCAGAGAAGCCAGTGTTGTGCAATGCGTGTGGGTCTCGTTGGAGAACAAAGGGATCACTTGTGAACTACACTCCACTTCACTCTCGTGCTGATGGTGAAGAGAACAAGGATCATCAGAGGTACCAAAGAATGAAGAGCATCTCTGTGAATAACAAGTACAAAGAGACTAAGACGCTCAAGAGGAAAGCAATCCAAGAACCGGTCTTGGAGTTCAACTACGGTTTCAAAAAGGCTGTGGTAGAGGAGGATGCTAGTAATAGATCGAGTTCTGGTTCTGCTATATCCAACTCTGAGAGCTGTGCACAGTTTAGCAGTGCAGATGGGAGCGAGTTAACAGGTCCATCACAATCTAACGCGTGGGACACAACTGTTCCTTGCAAGAGGAGGACGTGTATGGGCCTCCGACCAAAGACATCTTCAGTTGAAAAGCTCACACAGGACCTTTACAATATTCTACAAGAGCAGCAATCGTCAGTTTCATCAGGGGAAGAAGATCTTCTGTTTGAGAATGAGATGTTGTCAATGGTCTCTGTTGAGATTGGACATGGGAGTGTTCTGATGAGGAATCCTCACTCGTTTGCTCGGGAAGAGGTTTCTGAAGAAGCCAGCTGCCTCTCTTCGGTTGAGAACAAGTCATCCATCAGTGATGCATACTCCTCACATTCCGTGAAGCGTGCTGAGATTGGAGCAGAGAGAGGTTCAGTGTCTGTTGGACAAGCAGTAAAGGAAGAGCAACTCAAGAGGTTAATGTATATTCAAGAGACTCTCTGCACATTAGCTCACAATTAACTCAAGAAAGATCATTAATCAAATTTTATTTTTAATGGTTGGTTAGGACCAAGTCTCAAAATGGAAGAGTGCATGTCCTGGGGAGCCATGGTTCACCACTTTGTAGCATAGATTTGAAAGTAAGTATCAAGCACTATGTTCAGTATGTTGAATACTTTGTGACAATGGCATAATAAATATTTACTTTATTTGCAGGATATTTTCAACTTTGATGAGTTCATAGAACAGTTTACAGAGGAAGAACAGAAGAAACTGATGAGATTACTTCCTCAGATTGACTCTGTTAACCTTCCTGATAGGTTCAAACTGCATTGCTTTTTTTTATAATAAAACAATGAAACTAAGACCAAAGGAAGTTTCTAATCTTTTCATTTTTTTCTTTATTTTGCAGCCTCAGAATGATGTTTGAAAGTGCTCAGTTCAAAGAGAACTTCTCTTTGTTTCAGAAACTTATTGCTGATGGTGTCTTTGAGATGCCTTCTTCTACCTCTGCAGCAAGACTTGAAGAGATGAGGACTTTTAAGAAGCTTGCATTGTCTGATTTTCGCAAATCTCGTTTGGTGGAAAGCTATAACCTCCTCAAGGTGCTGCGGCCTAATCTCATTGTGACAGTGACATAATAATAATAATGTTGGCCAAAGGTTCATTGATGCTTTTGTTGCAGGAAGGAGACAAAGGATCTGCTACAACTTCAAGAAGCTCAAACCCAAATGTACATAAAAATATTGTAACCATTAAGAGACGATGTGAAAACCAAACTCAGTTAAAGTCAGGTCAGTCTTATGGACGTTTTCATCTGTTAGGTTGATTCGGCTATCAATCTTTGTGTGTGTTTTTGTTGATTTTCTCTTGTTTTTGGTTTACAGAGTCAAGAGGGCTTATGAGGAGCCCCAAAAGTGTAACGAAGATGAAAGCAAGCCATGAAGGAAACGGGTCATGCTTCAGACCAAGAAGCTTGGCTTCTGTGTTTGCTCAAGGTAATTGCAGTTCTGATCAAGATCTCCTTCTTTTGGACTTGCCGTCAAATGGGTCGTTTCCTCAAGCAGAGCTGCTTCACCAACTATGAGGGGGACAAAAGCTTTAGACTTCATGGTGCTTCTCAGTGGTGAAAGAAGGATTCTTAAGCTTGATTGAGATTGATGAGAGAGAGAGAGAGACTCTTAGGCTTTCTGAGTCTCTGCTTTAGATACATAAAATTACTTCTTCTTTAGTTTGAGTCTTGGGCTCTCTTTGGTGGTTAAGTTTATAAAGTGGGTCTTTATATACATACTTTGAGGTGGGTCTTATCTATACATTTTGCCTCCTCTCTTTCAATGAACTTTTTAAACTTGAAACTTCCATTTTTTTTCCTTGGAATTTCAGTTTGTCCTTTTTTGTTGAACAGGATGATGAGATTATACTGTAATATCATGTAAACTTCCGCAAATGCACAAAATGGAGTAAATGAGTACTGTATTAGATTAGTGGGATTAATGCATAAATACTTTAGATTTATCCAAAATAAAATAATACTTAATCATCATTCATGCTTCCTTTAAAATGTAGTAAATGGAATAAATGTAAGTGAGCAATGTATTAAGATTAGTGGGATTAATACTGCATAAATACCTTAGATTATCCAAAATAAAATAATACTTAATCTTCATTCATGCTTCCTTTAAAATGTATCCACTGCCCTATAAAAGAGGGACACATGAATCAAATGATAATGGATCTAAGATCTAAGAGCCACTCTGTTGCTTAAAAGATTCATGTCAAGTCTACCGGTTCTAGTTGCACAACCCTTTTATAAAGTTTGATATATATAGCCGTTTTACTAGACTACTAGATTTTGACCCGCCCTTTGAAAGGGCGGGTATATTTTTTGTTTAAAAAATTTTAGTTTTTATAATTTTTTTGTAATAAAATTTGTGCTAATATTAATTTAATTTGATAGAATATATACATAAATTTGGTAAAAATAATTCAATTTTGAATTTATACACAAATATAAAATTTAATTTATTTTAGCAAATCTATGTATCTATTCTATCAATTAAATTAATATCAAACACAAAATAATAACAAAAAATACAAATATAAAACTAAATTTCACAAAAAAAATAAAACAAAAAATACCCGTCAAAATATAGGTTCTATTAAAAATCCACTTAAACCCGTTAAACTCCATTTTAACATTATGTGTTTTGTTAATTGATAGATTTAGTGTATGTGTAAAACTTTCAGAATTAGAACAAATTAACGTCTAGTCCAATAAATTCTAACTTCTTGAGCTGATATGTAAGTTATGTTGTTGTAGTGTGATAATGATTTTTTTGAAATATATCAAAGTTAATTATAATCTAAACTTATACTGTAATTGTTGGTGAAAATAGTATTTATTTTATTTAGTAATATTAAGGGTGAGAATAAAAGTGAAAAATATTTTATATATATAGTATACTATTTTATTCTCCACATAAACAAAACTCTTGAAGCTTGAGGTTGTCTTCTCCAATAATTCAGTCGCTTCTGATTTTTTTCCGTTTGATTTACCCATTACACCACCAGCGAGAACCATAAACCCATAATACGACATGAATCCATCCGTCTATCTTCACCTTTCTCTGACCATACCAAGAGCTAACTTCACGCAAAGATCAATGTGTTTCTTATTGTAAACATTGATCACAAAACAATACAAATGAGAGATCACGTTTATATTTAGTCGGACATATACTGTCATTTATTTTCATAACCGTGGATTTTAGTTAGTATAACTGAGAACTATGGATCCGAAAATATAGGAATTAAGGAGAGGTTACGATATTATCATATGTGGTTAGTGTTTAAATATAATTAAATACAGTTACATAAAGAAAATAATAAGTGACTGTTTAAATAAATAGTTGGACTCAACTATTATCAATTGGTCATGTTTCTAATTTAATAGTATTGATATTGGAAATCAAATGCAAGTCTTTTTCTATTAATCAACTTAATTATTAATAAATTGGTTTTTTAGATTCAAAATCCAGGTCTGTCCACAATATACTCATTAATAGTCATTAGTTTGATAAATATTTTAAAACATTATATAATTTGATCAGATAATAAATGTTATAGATGTTTATAAAATTATTTAGTCTCATTGATACTATAAATTTGCAATTACTTTAAATATAATTTATATTGGATTTTTCGTTTTTTAGTTATTTAAAAGATTTTAGTATTTTTTTGTCAAATTACATCTAAAATATATCTATTATCTAATATACTGTTACCAAAATTTTCCAAAGTATAAATTCTTGATATACCAAAATTACAGTAGAAAAAAAGAAAACAACACATATTTTTTTTAAAAAATAAATATATAACACCGTAATAATTTAAAGGGAAATTTAAAGGGAAATTTCACAAAATAGTCCTAAAAGAAGAAAATGACCAAATTAGCACTTTCTGTTTTGAAAATTTTAATTTTAATTTTTAATTTTTAAAAAATTTCAAACCCTAACTTCACCCCTTAACTCTAAATCCTATGTTTAGATTAGTTAATCTTTAGATAAAAATTCAATGAGTGCTATTTTTGTGGTTATTTTTGTGAAAATAAACTAAAAGGATGTATTATAGAGAATTTCTCTAATTTTAATTACGATATTTAAAATTCTGGATAAAACATTGAATTCCTAACAGTATTAATTTACATAATTTTATTTATGGTGGAAAATTCAAAAGCTATCTCTATAATATTATTTGAGAAGTCACTTTTTAGGTGTCGCGCTCACGTTAACTCTCACGGTGGTTGATTACTATGATACCCCTAATAAAATAAAAAAAGTACATTTAAATATTATTCTTTACTTTTTAAAAATTATCCAAATAACAATATAAATAAATAAGAAAGTTTAAAAAGTTTTAAAAATAATTTTAAAACGAAAAATATGTGTGTATATAATATGATTTCATAAAAAAAAGAAAGTTCACAAAATAGTAATAATCCATTTAAATAGGGGAAATTACATGTTTACCATTTTTATGGTACCACTTTTCATTTTTACCACCACTAAAGAGACATTTTCAAAAATACATTCTTCATTAAGTGGCAAAAGACTTTTATGCTCTTGTTATTTATATATATAATAAATTATTATTTAAACAAAAAATATAAAAAGATAAAAAAATAAAAAAAATAAATTTTTTTTTTTATGTTTTCGAATTATTCTTTTTCAAATTCAAACTTTTTTATAAATTTTTTTTTTTGAATTTTTTGTTTTTTCGAATTTTTGTTATTTTTTTTTTCAAATTTCTTTTTGAAAAACGAAAATTATGTTTGAAACTATTTTTTAAAAAAAATTATATATTTTTTAAGTATTTATTTATATATTTATTAGAATCTTTAATTTCACATTTCAAAAACCCTACTTCACCCACCTCTCAATTCTAAACACTAAGTTTAGATTAGTTAACCCTAAAAGTATAATTGTCTTTTACCCTTCATTAAAAGTGAGGATAAAAGTGATTAGTGTAAACATGAAAAGTGGTACTATGAATGTGCTATTTGTAGCAATTTCCCTTTTAAATATTATTCTTCACTTTTTAAAAATTATCCAAACAACAATATAAATAAAAAGGAAAGTTTAAAAAGTTTTAAAAATAATTTAAAAACGAAAAATATATGTATATATATATATATAATATGATTTCATAAAAAAATGAAAGTTCACAAAATAGTAATAATCCATTTAAAAGATATCTTTAAGTAACAAAAATATACTTTTGAAGTAATAAAATACTTTTTTTATCTGATCTTCTTAGATGAAAAAATAATATTTGTATATAATGTGATTTCAGAAAAAAAAAGTTTGCACAAATGATCTTGATATTAGAAAAAAAAAACATTTTTCTTTTAAAACATAATTTTACACAATACAAATATATTTTTCAAAGTAATTGAATTTATATATATATATTTTTTCTTAGATGATTACACAAAATAACTAAGTAACATAAACGTATATAGGTTTAATTGACAAAAAATAATTTTTTGTATTATTATTGAAATATTTTTTGTTTTTTCATATATTTAGTTTACTATAATATCTTACAATTACAAGATAATAAATAAATTTTAGTTTACCTATATAATATAATTTATAAAATACAATCACATTTTTACTGCATATTTTAAGAGATATTGAAAAAAAATAAAAAAAAATTTAGCAATAAACATATTAACAAATGAACATATTATCAACTAATCCAACTTATATCTAAAATCATAGATGTAACTAAAATAAGAATGTATAATTTAGTAGCAACTAACCCAACTTATATATAAAATCATAGATGTAACTACAATAAGAATGTATAATTTATTTATTTTGTTTATATAATAATATTTTTTATATTATAATAATTTATTTATTTTATCAATTTAAATTATATGATGACTTAAAACATATTAACAAATGAAAAATAAAATATTAACTCACTGTTACAATTAGATCTTTTGTAAAATTTATATATATGCATGAGACTTTAGAATATTATCATTATATTAATTTATGTAATTTGGAATCAAACATTTTAGTTTATTTTTTATTTCATTCTAATCACAATATATCTTAAATTATACATAATCTTAATAAAATATACTTATGTATTTAAGACAATAAACAACCTAAAATGCAAATATTAATATATTTACAAAAAATAAATATTATAGTTGAATTCAAATAAATAGACAGAATCCAATATGTCCAAATGACAACTAAATTGACTGTAAAAACAACAAAACCGATTAGATATAAATATTTAATTAAAGTAATATGATATAACTAATATAAATTATACACACAAATTATAAATTAATTTAAAATTAAAAATAAATATCAATTAATTATTATATTATATTTATTATATAAATATTTATGTCCGTGCATGAGCACGGGAAAATCATCTAGTGGTAAGTAAAAGCAAAGAAGGAGAATGAATTTTCCATTTGTCGTATTTCTGTGTTAAATGATAATAGTCAAGATAAATAGTTAATATAAAATCAACACAATAATTACACAAGATTCTCTCCAAGTGTTGACACATCAGACTTTTAGAGTATTGAGAGGCTTACATGTCATTAACTGAAAAAACTTGTAAAACCAATCAAAACATTTCATTTATACAACTCAGTATTTGGTTAAGCTTACAACTTCATCCCAACGAGGAATCAATCCATTCGACATCTTCATAGCTATCTTTAGCATAATCAAAAGTAGAGAGGAGCTGAACCAGAAGCCTCGAGGTCGCTCCGGTACTTGGCTTCTCTTCAACTGCACGTCGTGGCGTCGTCTCTCTAAGCCAAGGACCTCCGTGTATGTATCGGTTCAAGCTCTCTTTCAAGTTCTTCGCCTCTGCTCGTTGACACCAATCACAGCCACCGCGCCTCCTCCCCTCTCCATCTTCGTCAATCTCCGTCGTGGCTCGTGCATATCCGTGACTGCGCCACCGTCTCCTCCAAGCTTCAGTCGTGGTGGTGGTTGAGCTCGTGCTCCGGCCAGCAGCACCGGTGCTCAGCTCCTCCACGTCTCGGTCGTACTCTGCTCCAGTGAGTCTCGTCGTCGTCGCGTCAAGCCTCGACACCGTCGGAATCGTCAGGATCTACAGCTCCGTGAAGCTCGTGAACTCCAATGGTGATTTCCCAGTATTTTGCAAACCAGGTCCCTGAAATTCTTGTTATTTTTAATGCGGCCCTTAATTTCAGAATTTGCAGAAACACCCTCTCAAATCAACAATGTACTTTCGATTGTGCAATTTAACCCAACCGAGAGTTTTGAATTTGCAGCTTTGGTCCCTGCCCTCTTGTTAACATCAAGTTGGACCCAAAACTCCAAAATGTGCAATTTAATCCTTGAATTTCGCCCCAAACTTCTCAAGTGTGCACTTTAGCCCCTATTTATGCAATTATGCATGTAAATGCAATATTAAGACCTAAATGCAACCTAGAATTATTAAAATGAACTAAATGAGATGCTAAATACTATTAAGATCATGAGTTATCATGTGGTTGCTGCAAAGTTCTTTGATCACAATTCATAGTTTAGACTTTTCATATTTTCGTAGAGAAATCAGATCTGTATTTGCTTTTGTAGAATCTGTGTTATTTGTTTCTGTTTGGGTTTGAGAAGAGTGATTAATCTGTTTCTGTTTATGATTGATCTTATTTCAATTGATACTGTTAAGTGTAAGACAATTTCGAAATTAACCTGACCTGCTTAGTATCTGAGTTTTGATTTGATCAGTTTCTGACACTGTAAAAGTTTCCTCAAAACTGTTATGTTTTTAAAATCAAAAACCTGCAATGATTTTGTTTTGTGTATATTTTTGAGTGTCTGGCTGGTTTGATTTTTTGTCTCTGAAGTTAAATCATTTATAAGAGTGATTAGGATGTGTTTTTGGATTTGGAAAAAGATTTTAATTTTGACTAAGAAAAGCTGTGAGTTTCTTGTTTTGCTTCTAGCTTTGTGTTCTTAATTAAGATTTCATTGCAATCTGATGCGTAATGTCCATTAATCACTGAAATTATTAAAAATTCGGCATAGACCGTGCTTAGACACTACAATGCAAAGCACTGTCTACAATTTCGGCATAGACAGTGCTTAATTAAGATTTCATTGCAATCTGATGCGTAATTTTAGACCACAAACTGGAATCTAAAACCCAAAAAAAAAAAAAGATTTTACACCACCAACTCGAGAGCAAAGGTGCGAAAAAATTAATTTGGAAGCTAATCTATTAAAAATTAATATCAAATAAATAATTATTATACAATAACCAAAATATAAAAAATACAATATATATCTAGATTATAAATATTTAGATACAAAAATTATATTAATATAATTATTCATTTATAAAATAAAAATATTTGTAAACAATAAAATAAAAAAATAAAAAAAATTCCGCAGCGGGTAATTACGTAGTTTTAAAGTAAAAGATAAAATAATATCCACCTAAGTCTGTAGGGATAATCTATAAATACGGAAGTAGGGGCGCTGTGACCAAAACCCTTTTTGCCTATCAAAACAAGTTCAGCGATGGATCAGAGCGAGAGCAATCCTCCTCCAGTGACTCCCATGTGGTCGGAGCTTTATCCAGACTTGCTACGTAGTGTTTTCCAAAGATTGAGTTTCACAAATCTCAATCGAGCTAAATCAGTTTGTAGGTCGTGGAACTCTGTTTTGAGAAGCTGCGTCCCCAAGCAAAATCAGATTCCTTGGCTGATACTCTTCCCTCGAGAGAACCAAACCGATAGCAACAATAGCTGTGTTTTATTCATTCCAGAGGATAAAGACAACCTTTACAAGACACGAGATCTAGGTGCTGAGTTTACACGGAGTTGTTGTATTGCGAGTTACGGTAGCTGGCTCTTGATGTTTGGCCACTTTCAGAATCTCTACATTATCAATCCATTGACGTTAGAGAGATTTGATCTACCACAGTACTCTTCCTTATCTAAAGTCTTGATCAGACCACCGCGGCTAGCTTGTCTCTGGGTAGACAAGATAACCAAAAATTACCTAGTCGTTTGGAACTTGCATGACCGTATGGTTTACACTAGGAAAGGTGATGGCGGGTGGAGGAGAACCGCCAGCCTTTGTCCCGCTGCTCAAATTATCTATAACAGCAAAGATCACAAGGTCTACATTGCTCCAGACCTTTCTTGGAGAGTCTTTGTTTGGGATTTCTCTGATGATATCCCACGCCAAAATGGGTATATTTTACCTTTTGATGTCGAGAGAGATGCCCTTGTCGATGCCATTGATTGGAATATGGGTTTTAAATTCGATATAATGATTGCAACTTCAGTATCTGGACAAGTTCTCCTTGTAGCGTGTATGGTGCAGGATTCCAGGTGGCAGTTTCGCATCTACGCGTACGATCCTCTAACTAATACACGGGAAAGAGTGAATGATTTAGGTGATGAGGCTCTAATCTTGGACATGGGTTTGACTGTTGTTGTAGCCAAAGATATCCCCGGGATTAAGAGAAACTCTATCTATTTCAGTGGCTTCAATATCGATCATCAGAGCAAGGATCCCGAACATATATTTGTCTATGATCTCGGCACCCAAACCACAGAGCGTTTGCCACAATGGGTTGTCTCCTCAGTAGGCTTCTCTGATGCTCGATGGTTCTTCCCGGATACTAACCATTAATTAGACTCGTTTCTATTTCCATTGAGGATTATTCCCGGATACCAACCATTAATTAGACCTGGTCACCATTAATATGTTGCGTTTCTCCTCTATATTCGTGTTATTCATATGTTTTTTTTTGCTAAAACGTTATTCATATGTTTTGTTTTTGCTAAAACGTTATTCATATGTTTGTTTTTTTGTCTTAGATTTCATCACACTTCAACTGCTAAATGTTTCAATTTTCTTATTCTGGTACGTACAGTAATAGTTTATCCTATAAAGGTCAGATTATCGTGACCAGGTCTACTACATTCACCAACCGGAAGCTCGACTAGTCTTGATTTGCTTTCTCAGAATAATGTGCATGCCATGACTTAGAAGCTTAGAAAAAGAAAAGAGAAAACAGAGGAACAATTATTACGAGAAGAGAGAGACAATAGAGCACATAGCGGAAGATTACTACTTTTTTGGAGGTCGAAAACAGAAGATTAATTGATGGTATTCACTTGAAAGTTGACAGGCGGGGAAGACATCTTTGCTTCCAACTCCCGACACGCTTGAGCTAGTTACCACGTGAATTCTAGTGGGCTTTAGATATTTTCTAATAGGCCTTTAGAGCATCAGCATCGGGGTCCCTTAAGGCAGGGCCCTTAAGGAATTTGGGTCGAAAATAAATCAAAAAGAAAAGAAAATGAGTGGAACGGGCCTAAAATAAGGGATGATGGACTCGTCCCGTGAGGCTACGTGTCGGGTCGGGATTGGGAGATGAAATCGTCGCGTTTGTCTGTGTCTTCGCGTCAATCTCATTCTGAAACACAAATGCGAAATACGAAATGAAGAAGGCGATAAGCTTATCTCCTCAGATCGATCTCTCTTTCACCTGAGTTTCTGTCGGCGTGTCTCTTCAATCGAAAGCCCAACTCACCAACACGCGAGATCGCAGCTTCCGTTTGCGTTTGATCCGCAGATCGAGATCCCGAGCTCCATCGACTTCCGTTCGATTCCGGTCTTCTACGAAGGGTCTCATCTTCCCCAAATCGTCTGAAACTCTACCCGAGCTCAATCCTTAGCCGTTACCGAGGTATTTTCTTTAACTCCCATCTGAAATTGAAAATTATAGGGTTTAGGAATAGTGCATGCTGAGTAGTGGTATAGATTCTATGTTGTTCGAGAACAATTGTACAGATTCTAGGGTTCGCAAATGTTTCCTAGTTTCGTATAGATTTTTAAAGATTTAAATTGTTGGATTGTGTGATTATTTTCGATGTAGCTTGATTGATTGTTTTGTATAGATTGAACTATTGTAGTCGTTGTAGCTCGTTTGATTGTTTCGTATAGATTGAACCATTGTTTTCATTGTAGCTTGTTTGATTGTTTCGTTTAGATTGAACCGTTGAGTTTGGTTGTAGCTTGTTTGATTGTTTGAGATCAAAAACTAGCCTCCGTATTTGTATGGTTCGAGAATAAATGTATAACAAATCAGTAACTGATTTTAGCAACATGAAAGAGCTGTTTGATAGTTTAGTTTCGATGCTTTGGATCCTATAACTGGTTTTGTGTCTCCGCGTAGCCATAGTTCATAGATCAAATATGTGAAATCGTTTACGTAATAGTTCATATAAGAATAAATGTAGCTTCTACACTTCATCTTTCAAGTCGTCTCTTGTTTTATTTTTAAAAAAAATTCAATACAAGTGATGTTGTTACGATTTAAAACTTGAATACTAATTTCAAGTTGTGTGTGGTAGTTGTATATTAAAGACACTGACTTTGTTTTCTGCTTAGTTACATTGTATACAGTAGGTTTTAAACGAAATCCGCTTACATTAATGATGTTGTTACGAAAGTTGATAGCTTTTTTTTGGTGTAATAAGTTAGGATTTGACATTTCTTGTTGGGAGTTCACCATTATGAGTTTGTAGACTTCACTTGAGGCTATAAAATCTCTTTTCTCTTATCTCTTTTCTCTTATCTCTTCTATCTCATAACTCTTTCTCCATTCTATCTCTTATCTTACTCTCTTCTATGGATCCAAGCAATCTTCCTAGTCAGTCCGCTAGCTACGTAGGACTGCTTCACAGTCAACAAGGAAGCGTTTATCATGAAAACTTCCCTTATGGAAGTTTTCATTCTACTGTCAACTTTGCAGAATCAGATACATTTCCGGCTTTCAGTTCTCAACAACCTGAAGACGCACCAGTCGACGCACCAGTAGACGCACAAGTTGCCCGTCCTGTAAGATGCAAGTGGAACCCTGCAGATGATGAGGTGCTGATCAGTGCGTGGCTCAACACTTCGAAGGATTCAATTGTTGCAAATGAGCAGAGGTCGGGGGCCAGCTGGCTGAAAAGGTAGATAGCCTTTCCCTTTTACCTGACTATGACACTGAGGAGAAGCTACGAAACCTACAGAAGATGGTGGGTGATTTGGCTAAGGAGAAATCAAGTATGATCAAGGGGTTTGAGTGCTTTGTAATAGTCATAGTTGTTCTTGTTGTGGTAATAGGCTTGGTGGTTATGTTAGTCTAATGTTTGATTGTTTCAATGTATGGATTCCGTTTCTTTGTAATAGGCATAGTTTGTAAGCGCATAGCACATGACGCTTTTGTTCTCAACATTCACCTAAATATATATTTTTTCTTACTTGCTTGAACCCGTAATTTTCAAGCAATTTTTTTCACAACATAGCACATGACGCTTTTGTTCTCAACATTCCACAATTTTGTACGCATGGTTATTTCATTTATAACCATAAGTCACATGTTCAGTTCCTTTGTACCAATAAGTCACATGATCCATAGCACATGTTTATTTAGCTTCCTACCAATAAGTCACAAGTTGTACTAAAGCAAAATAATTCTATCACGGGAGGTTTGTAGAAACTTCATCTTTATCATATAAATAAGTATTGAGTTTTATTCTCTCATTACAAATGTGCAAAGTCTCATCTTCTCTTAAATTTCAAAACATTTTTTTCCCTTTAAAAAAATTGTCAATGGCATCTTCTTCCCATTATCATTACCACAAAGATGATGATGATGAATTAGATGACATTTTTGAAGATTTATTTGAAAATTTTGATTTCAATCCCACACCAAAAGAGCGAAAAAAACGAGTTTTTATCGAGAGACACCGGGAGGAAGGCCATCAGAAGCTCTGGAATGATTATTTTAGCGAAACTCCAACATACCCGCACAATTTATTCCGGCGACGGTTTCGAATGAACAAGGAATTATTCTTGCGTATTGTGCATCGTCTCTCTACAGAAGTCGAGTATTTTCAACCCGGAGTAGATGCAACCAGAAGATCGAGTCTAACTCCGCTCCAAAAATGTACCGCATCAATTCGTCAATTGGCGTATGGTGGTGGTTCCGACACCGTTGACGAATATGTCCGAATTGGTGAAACAACGGCAAGAAGATGTTTGCACAATTTTGCCGCGGAAATAATCGACTTGTTTGGCGGTGAATACCTAAGACGTCCCACACCGGAGGATCTGCAAAGACTACTTTCTAGTGGAGAACAACGTGGGTTTCCAGGGATGATTGGAAGCATCGACTGTATGCATTGGGAGTGGAAGAATTGTCCCACGGCTTGGAAAGGAATGTATTCACGAGGAACCGGAAAACCAACGATTATGACCTCTGGATATGGCACGCGTTTTTTGGAGATCCAGGTACTATGAACGATCTTAATATTCTCGATCGATCACCCGTTTTTGATGACATTATTAACGGAATAGCGCCACAAGTTAACTTCTATGTTAATGGTACTCCATACCATTATGCATATTATCTCACGGATGGTATTTATCCAAAATAGACTACATTTATTCAATCTATCCGACTACCACAAAGTCAGAAGCATTCATTATTTGCTCAAACCCAAGAAGCTGTGAGAAAAGATGTCGAGCGTGCCTTCGGTGTCCTACAAGCTAGGTTTGCCGTTGTTAGAAATCCTTCTAATATATGGGATAAAGAAAAAATAGGAAATATTATGAGAGCATGTATCATACTCCATAATATGATTGTCGAAGATGAACGAGCATCAAGAACGAATTACAACGTTGAGGAATTTGAAGATGAAGATGTGGAAACATTTTTCGTCAATATGCCTTCAACTGTCGGGAGTACACTTGCACGTCGAACGAGTGTTCGGAACAGACAAGTCCATCAATATTTAAAAAATGATTTGATTGAAAATATATGGACTAAATTTAGAAATCCTTGAAATAATATATAATTTGTATTTTCTTTCAATAATATCATTTTCTTATGTTTTCTATTTTCTTTATTATGATGTTTGTATTTTCTTTCAAAAATGTACTTTTCTTATGTTTTCAATTTTAATATTACATTTTTATTTTTAATGTTTTATTTAAATATTATATATGTCATTATTTATTAATTAAAATAATAAATTAAATTAACTAAGGGACAACATAAGTCCCACCAATAATCAACTAATTTAGCTAAATCCCTTACTTTAGTCTCTAAGCAAAAAATAATAATAAATAATAGTTAAAGGCCCTAAAATAAGTCCCACCTATAATGATGCTCTTATATCAGTAACTATCATAATGCAAAAGAATTAACAAATTATCACAATGCAAAATGATTACCAAATTAATCCAGAGGCTGCCGTTGCTATATTCTATGAATTTGACTGACCCCAGCAGGCTAATCGGTCACGCGCCGTCGCTTCTCGCGAACCAAAGTTGTCAACGTGGCAAGACAACTGCATGTCTTTTGGTTCTGTCCTAACGAGGAGGACACGTGTCATATCTTCACACATTACGTCATCTTTCTCTCTCTCAATCAAATTAATTCATGTTTCTGGTTTCTCAAACACATGAACATGGATTTGGGTAGATGATTTTGATCCACAAAGGTTAAACTTTTTCTTCCGTTTATTGAATTTAAAACAAGCTTGGCTTTGGTTAAGATGGCTACGGGTTCGAAGAGGAAAACACCACCTGGGATCCTGCTTCTGAGGAGAATCAGAGGAAGAAACTGGAGTCCAAAGACGTTCCGTTACGCTATTCTACTGATCACTTTCATCGCGTACGCTTGTTACCACGCTTCTCGTAAACCCAGCAGCATAGTGAAAAGCGTTTTGCACCCAGAGCCGAGCACTAAGCCACCGCGAGAGCATATCAACACCTATCCTTGGCCTGTGGGAAACGTGTTCGTGAAGGAAGAAGAAACCGACGCGGATCATGTTAATAAAGGATGGGAGCCGTTTAACGGGAAAGGTGGTACGTCGAGGTTAGGAGAGATCGACGTGGCGTTTCTCGCTTGTTACTCTTTAGGGATGTACGTCGCTGGACATCTGGGGGATACTTTGGACCTCAGGTTGTTTCTGACTTGGGGGATGATCGGGAGTGGGTTCTTCGTGGGGCTGTTTGGGATGGGTTACTTCTGGGACGTTCACGCGTTTTGGTTCTTTCTGGTGATGCAAATGGCGGCCGGGTTGTTTCAGGCGACGGGTTGGCCGTCTGTTGTGGCGGTGGTCGGGAACTGGTTTGGGAAGAGGAAGAGAGCGCTTATAATGGGGATTTGGAATGCTCATACTTCTGTTGGGAATATCTGTGGTTCTTTGATAGCTGCGGGTGTTCTTGAATACGGTTGGGGGTGGTCGTTTATAGCTCCTGGTTTTGTTATGTCTTTAGGAGGCGTTCTTGTTTACTTGTTCTTGGCTGCGTATCCTGAGGATGTTGGGTTTCCTGATATCAATTCTAACTCCGGTAAGTTCATTAAAAGGAGAAGAAACATCGAAGAAGTAGATGTTGAAGTCGCAGGGGAGAGTTCAGGTTCAGAGCCAGGGTATGAGCATAAAACAGGTGTTGGACTTTTGCAAGCTTGTATGATTCCTGGTGTTATACCCTTTGCATTGTGTCTCTTCTTCTCGAAGTTGGTCGCTTATACGTTCTTGTATTGGTTACCGTTTTATCTGAGCCAAACACGTAAGTTTTTTCTTTTATAATCAAATCATAGAGCTTTTTTTTTTTTTGGAAAATGATCTTTGATTTCTATTTGCAGCTATTGGTGGAGAGTATATGTCTGTGAAAACAGCAGGGAACCTCTCCACGCTATTTGATGTTGGAGGCATTGTAGGAGGGATTCTTGCTGGTTACATTTCAGATAAATTCAAAGCAAGAGCTACGACCGCAGCAACGTTCATGTACGCTGCGATTCCAGCGATGCTTGTGTACCATTTTTATGGAGGTGTCTCTCAGACAGTCAACATCCTCCTCATGATGGTTACTGGTTTGTTTGTCAATGGACCTTATGCACTCATCACAACCGCAGTCTCAGCGGATCTCGGAACGCATAAGTCTTTGCAAGGGGACTCAAGGGCTCTTGCCACTGTGACTGCTATTATTGATGGGACTGGTTCTGCTGGTGCGGCTTTGGGTCCTCTTCTGACAGGGTTTCTTTCGACTCTGGGTTGGCAAGCTGTGTTCTATATGTTGGTCGTTGGGGCTCTTTGTGCTGGGTTGCTGTTGACACGTCTGGTTATTGCTGAAATTAGAGAGAAACTTGGATATGTTGATGAAGGTAATGCACCAAATCTCATTTCTAGTTTTGTTTTTGCTTATGAGAGTGTATTTGAAGAAACTGTGATCTGACTTTATCTTAATTTGTTCTGCAGTTCCTGCGTCTGAACCACTCTTAGACGAGAGTAGATGATGGAGAAGAGACAGTAGCTGGAGAGTCTGTCTGAACAAGATCCATTGTTTGCTTGTGCAAGAGTTTTGTAATGTTATGTAATAATGCAGAGGAACTCATAGTTCGTTGTGATCTTTGCATGTGAAATTTTTTTTGGCTTACATCATTCTTCATCTATTTCTTCTATGTTTTCTACGACACTCGAAGCAATCTTTGCATGGTGATTCGTACACGTAAGATGAAACTGATTTGAGCTTTTCCGGTGAAACTTTGAGATCTTCTATGATTATCCTCCGAAGCGTTTCGTTCTCTTCCATTAGTTCGTTAACGAGTTTTTGATGTTTCAGCACCTACAGAGACGAATTACGTTGATATATAACACCACCATGGATGAATTAAAACCATATGAAGTGTAAACACGAATATATAGAACGAGACACTACCATCTGAAGCATTAAGCTCTCTGATTCTAATTGTGTGACCTGCAAACGTCATGAAGTAAAAGAAAATTCATCAGACGGCTTTTTAAGATCAAAGTAAAGAGGAGAAACATGCTGTGACAGCATCGTTACCTGTCGTTCTTCAGCAGTTGTGTCCTGTTGTTGTGTCAGAATTGGATTGTCGAGGAAACTGTTGATTACTTTCTCAGTTCGAGTACCGAACGTTCTTGGGTCACTAGAGGAACCACGGTTCTTGTAAGATGCTTTTGTGTCCACATGTTTCTTGTGTTCCGTCAGAGATTGAGGCGCCTGGTCTTCTATCTCGGTTTGATCTGTGGTGGTCTCACTCATTCTTCCGAGTTTTGTCATCAAGCTGGATGCAGTTCCCTTGAAAGATACATACTCATGGTTTCATGTGAACGCACAAACTAAACATGATGTACACTTGCTGAAAGATTGGTGCTTACCATAATAGAAGCTTGAAGTTTGTGTATGGCACTTGGTTTCACTGCGATGCCTGTCAACGATAGATAAAAGTTAATGACAACAAGAGAGCAATAGTGCTTTTTTGAGCTCAGGGGTCTCAAGAATACTTTGAAACAAAATGGAGAAGAAGAATTTAATTAAACATACCAACTCCAAAACCATGACCGAAACCAACTCCACATCCGACACCTGCTTTAATGTTCCTAGCCCCCAGCTTCCTCAACTAAAGATGGCCAAAGTACGCAAACAGATTCAGAACAACACAGTGCAAGGAAGAGCATAGTACACAAGTTTGTCAACTGTACAGCATCATTGACGTGGTGCGTGGCCCCAGAAAATGCACTGGTAGCTCCTCTAGCTGCACTCATAACTTCCCCCACCATTGGAATACTACCTGATAATATCAAACAACAACAAGACCAATACGGATTAATAAAATTCACAAGCATGATAAAGAGCAACCAATTCACTAAGCAATGACACACTGTTTTGGACTATGAATAATTTAGCTTAACCACCATAATCATCAGTGGCAACAACACCACTAATTGATTTCAATCAAGATATAACCTAATTCGCCATTCGCAGTCTCATCAGAACCTTAAGAGAGAGAGTATTATACCAAGATTTAAAGGAGCACCACTGCCGATTCCAACTCCACAACCAACGCCGAATCCAGTGAAGACTTGAAGAGCTTTGAAAGCGAAAGGATTCTCTAATCTCAATCCCTCATTAGAAAACCCTAATCCTTCCTTCTTCATCACCACACCGTTCCTGCTGATTCTTCCCCCGCCGCCGCCTATCCCGCTATCCTCCATCTTTCTCGATAAACTGAAGATGCGATGAGGGGAGTTTCCACAAGCTAAGAATCCTCCTCCACTGCTATTATTTCCCGCCTGTTTTCCATTGCCATGGTTTGCCGAATTGTTGAGGAAGTGAGAGAGATGATGATTCGAGGTTAGCCAAATTTTTCTACGGTCGATTAGAAAATGAGCAGTGGGCCTTAGTCATAAGCTTTATTCTGTAGGCCCATATCATCAAAATTCAAAAGGCCCACTACTGTAGTAAAAAAATATCGAATTCTTAAGATAATTAAATTTCTGTATTATTAAAATGTATGATATTTTAGCTAAAACACAAACAAAATTTTATCTCAAAAATATTGTAAAAAAAACTCAACCAATTATAAAATAAATCTAAAATTTACTCTCTCTTTTTTTTGACGTCTTTCAATCTAAAATTTTTTAAAAAAATTCTACATTTTGAGAAGACAGAAAAATGAAACTTCCTCTCCTCCACGCATCTTCTGGACTGGAGATGACACGTCACCAAATCAACACAGAGACTTATTCAAATGAGAGTAACCATCGTGTGGACCTTTCTTATTTCTTAACCACGTCGTCATCCGTCGACACAAAGCGATCGTTTACGTCTCTCTCTCTCTCTCAGGCGCTCCTCACCGGCCGTACTCTCTGTTTATCGGCGGAATCGTCTCTTCGTTTTTACCGGTAGATCGATCCAGCTACGAGATCAGCCATGAATCCTGAATAGTAATTTCTCTTTTCCTTTCAGAATCGATTCACCGTTTTTTTTTTTGAATTTTATAACGTATTCAATGGTCTAGTGTCTACTTGATTTTCTTCCGATCACCGTTCTAGCTGGAGAATCTTAGCAATCTTCGTTTGATGAAGGCTTTGTTATTCTGTTTGATCGATTTCTCGATCTCGTGGATCGTATTTTGATTAGATCTGTAAAGAAATAAAATGAAAATTCAAGGATGTGAGCGATTTGGATTATGGAGCTTGAGATTGCGTCTATAGAAATCTTTGAGCTTCTTCTCAAACGTTTCGCAAGTACTTCTATGGCTGGAGAATGATGAACGAGTTGATTTATCCTCATTTCACTCTTTTGATTTTTGCAGTGACTATCTCTTCAAGCTTTTGCTTATTGGTGATTCTGGTGTTGGAAAGTCATGCTTGCTTCTAAGGTTTGCTGTAAGTCATCTCTCTCTCTTTCGATATACTTTTTTTCTGAGGATTAGATACGCATTTTATCTTTTAAGCTCTAGCTCAGTTTTTTTGCCTTTACGGTATTGAATAATAGACTTCTCAGTTAAGTGCCATTGTTGCTCTGTTAATATTTTGTATGTGCAGGATGATTCCTACCTGGATAGCTACATCAGTACCATTGGTGTTGACTTTGTAAGCCTCTTTCACTTGTTAATTGTTTATGCATTAATCATTTTAAAGATCTCATTTTGTAATGATAATTTGCAGAAAATCCGCACAGTTGAACAAGATGGAAAGACCATCAAACTCCAGATTGTAAGTTCCCCCAAGTCGTGTCAGATTCACAATTGCTTAATATGTGCATATAGAATGATAACTCTCCTGTTGGCCATCACCAATTATGCAGTGGGATACAGCAGGTCAAGAACGTTTCAGAACCATCACTAGCAGTTACTACAGAGGAGCTCATGGGATCATTGTATGCTTATTATCACACTTAACATTATCTCCATGTTATCTGACATCCATCAGTGAGACTTTGTCGTTATGTTTATTTCATCTTTGTCAGGTGACTTACGATGTAACAGACCAAGAAAGCTTTAACAATGTCAAGCAATGGCTAAATGAAATCGACCGCTACGCCAGTGAGAATGTGAACAAGCTACTGGTTGGGAACAAGTGTGATCTCACATCACAGAAAGTTGTATCCACTGAGACGGCCAAGGTAATATCGTAATATGCTTCATAATTTGTTACGGTTCTTTGACACTATTGTCTAAAGGATTTGCTGTAATGTTTGTTCTGAAAACACAGGCTTTCGCAGATGAACTTGGGATCCCATTCTTGGAAACAAGTGCCAAGAATGCTACCAATGTCGAAGAAGCTTTCATGGCCATGACTGCTGCAATCAAGACAAGGTAGAATTCGTTATTGTCATCGACTCATTGTCAGAGCTTATAGATTGGTAGCCTTAACTCAGATTCTTCTTTTTCAGAATGGCGAGCCAACCTGCTGGTGGATCTAAGCCTTCAACAGTCCAGATCCGAGGACAACCTGTAAACCAGCAATCAGGCTGCTGCTCTTCTTAATGCGCTTTGTGGACACTTAAGTCTCTCGTATGTTTCCATGTAGGACACATGAACAACGTTGTTTCTTCATCTTTTGTATTTGTTTTTTCGGTCACTTTTATGTCCAAAAGCTTCTATATTGTTTGTATTAATGTACGTGAATTAAGCTCGGTTCCTTAGAAAAAGTTTCGTGCTAATCAATGCCGAGTGTTTTAAATTAAATTATAAAACTACAAGATTAAAAACAAACTTTGATGGAGAAATGATTTTTTCTGCCTCATTTAACTTACTAAAAGCTCCCAAAAACTCGGGTTCGTAGAACAAAAAGCCTTGAGCGAGTATGACGATAACAATGAAATCAGAAGAACAAAAACAGAACCGGGTGAGAGATCACAAAAACAAACGAGGCCAAACCAAAAGGACGCGGAAGGACCAAACCGGAGAGCCTTACTTTCCCAGAGTAGGGAAGTGAGCAGCGTCTTCAATCTTTGGTGCAGGTGCAGCAGCCTTTCTGTCAGCTCCTCCTTTTGGTCCACGACCACCACCCTCGGCTCCACGTCCACGACCACCCTCATCAGCTCCTCTTGGTCCACGACCTCTTCCACCACGATAACCACCACCTCTGTACCTCTCCCCATTGGCAGGTTTCAGAAACTCATTTATGCTCAACGACTACAAAAAAAAAAATCACATAAACAAAAATTCATGCAAAAGAATTTGAATAAAAAGGTTTAAATCCTTAGTAGTGAGCAAGCGAGACCTTCTTAGTCTTCTCTTCCTTCTCAACTGGGCGCTTGTCCTTGTCTGTTCCCTGATACCACCACCATTTCAACGTTCAATAAGCACACACTCCATTATAAATAGAAGTTTACCAACACCAAAATGAAATAAAGAAGAGTTCAGATAACTCACCAGTTTGATGAAGACCTCATCATTGTTGCTCTTTTTGCTTGAGAGCTGTTGCATGGTCTCAAAGGCTTTGGTGTCAACCTTCCTCTCCTCAATCTTTGTTGCTTGCAAAGCTTTCCTCTTCTCTTCCAAAACCTTCTCATACTCTTCAAGAGTCATCTCCTACAAACACAGCAAGTTACCAATTAGATAACATTATTCTTAACAAGATCAAAAGATGGAAAATGTACCTTGTCCTCAGGCTCGGGCTCTTTCTCAGCTTGAGCTTCAACAGGTGTCTCTTTGTTTGCATCAGTTGCTTCACCTTCCTTCTCAACAGCCAGATCCTTCTCCACCACTGGTGTGGATCCTTCAGTCACCCTATAGATTTCAAACACAATCACTATTATTTTCAAGACACCAATCAAAAACAAAAACCACACAATGAAGTAATTACAACTTACGGAGGAATGTCATCCTCAATGGTTCCCCAGTTGCCACGGCCAGCTCCATCACGTTTTAACTCATGTCTACTCAAACAATAAGTTTTACAATTACAAACCACGTAAGATCAAACCTCAACAGTCATAAACAACGAAGAAGCCGCCTTACCCGTGAGCTGCTCCACTGTGACGCTCATAGTTCCTGCGTGGGCGCTCCAAGTCACCAGAATCTCCGTGGCGACCACCGCGTCCACGGTATCCACCACGTCTCCCAGCATCTCCTCCTTCAGAGCGTCTGTAGCCTCCAACGTACCCGTTCTCATTAGCAGGAGCATCACTGTTCCTGGACTCCCTGTTGAATCCACCACCTCTTCCACGGCCACCGCCACGTGCTCCTCCACCATTGCGACCTCCTCCTCTGGCTTCCCTCACTTACTCAAAGTCAACGAATAACATAACATCTAATCAGTTAATTATTAATCTATATAAATAAAAGATGCAAGTGTCTTAACATTTCCACTAAATATAATAAAGAAACTAATTCATGTCCACTTAATCTACAACCACCAAGCCAAAGTAAGCAGGTTTATCACTAATCTCTATTAATCTAAATCAAAAGAGAGAGCCTCACCAGCTTGAGAAGGAGGAGTGGGCTTAGTGGGCATCTTAGCAGGCTGAGCTGGAGCAGGTTTCTCAACCTTCAACGGCTTAGCAGCAGCGAGCAGGGTGGGGTCCTCGGTGTCATCGTCCAAGAGATCGAAAGGGTTCAAAGTCGTCATTTCTCCAGACCAAACTAGTTAGTCACCGAGGTTATTGTTTTGGGGGTTATTGTTTACGAAGATGAAGAATTAAGGAATATCGAAAGATATGGTTGTTCGGACAGAGCCAAACAAAGAAGGAAGCTGCGGTAGGATAAGTAGCAAAACCCTAGCCAAGGCTGCACAACACTTTGATATCCATAAACCTAATCTTTTATAAACCCCCTCTTGAGGTTCTATCCTCTGCACACGAATCTACTTTAGGAGAAATCTACACCGTTTATTTTCCCTGAGATTAAAATTTAATCACCCTACGCTCTTATTGGGCCGGGCCGGGCCGAGTTTGTACTGAGAAATTGGTTTTGAGTGAACTAATCCTCTGTAGAAAGCTATACCGTACACAAAATCAGAGCATTTTCTTCACCGTACGATGAATCAGACGAAAGTAGGATTTTTTTTTAGTGAACAGAGAGATTAATTGGGCCAGGCCCATTAGTAGCTTCGTTCTATAATTTATTCGTTTCTTAGAACAGAAGAGTTTTTGATTGTGCAAAAATCAGAAAGAGACGATCACGAAGATGGCGACGGAGAGCTCTTCAGCTAAGAGATGGCTTCCTCTTGAAGCTAACCCAGAGGTTATGAATCAGGTATTCGTCTCACTTTCCCTTCTTCTTCTTCTCCGATCATCGGCTTTTTTTTTCGAAATTGGGAAGATTGATTCTAGGTCAGTTCAGTGATTTTTTTTGTATTGGTGTGTATTGTGTACAGTTTCTTTGGGGTCTGGGTCTTGCACCAGATGCAGCGGAGTGCAATGATGTGTTTGGATTCGACGACGAACTTCTTGAGATGGTTCCTAAGCCTGTTCTTGCTGTTCTCTTCCTTTACCCCATCACCAAAAAGGTGTCTTCTTTCGTGATAATCAATTGAAACCCGTCTTTGATTCTGAAAATCTCAGCTTGTGTTGATTGAAAGTCTGATGGTTTTGGTATGTAGAGTGAAGAAGAGAGGATCGAGCAAGACAAGGAAATCAAGGAGAAGGTGAGTTTCTTTATGAAAAGGGAATCTTGTTTTTTGTAACCTAGTCTTATTATTATGGTTCTGTTTTGCTGATGGCTGTGTTAATGAAAGGTACATAGTGATAAAGTTTACTTCATGAAACAAACTGTGGGTAATGCTTGTGGAACCATTGGTCTTCTCCATGCTATTGGCAACATTACCTCTGAAATCAAGCTTTGTGAGTTTTTTGAACCTCTTTGTGCTTCTTTTTAATTTTTTAACGAGTCTCACTTTCTCCTTGCTTATTTTCAGCTGAGGGATCTTTCTTAGATAAATTCTTCAAATCCACTGCCAATATGACTCCTATGGAGGTTTTCTATCTTTTATCTTTTTCCTCTTGATTTGACTATAAGTTTTTTTTTTGCCTTATGTTTAATGTTTCTTATTTTTGATAGCGTGCAAGGTTTCTTGAGAACGATAGCCAAATAGAAGATGCTCATTCTGTAGCTGTTACAGCTGGTGAAACACCGGTAACTTCCCGCCTCATATTAATACTAATGCATATGAGTATGCGAACATGTTCATCTAAATGTCACATTGTTTTTTGTACTTTTCCTCAGGCTACCGACGACGCAGACACGCATTTCATTTGTTTAGCATGTGTTGATGGTAACAAATCGCACATCAACCAAAAAAAAATCAGAATAATGAAAGCTTCAAACACACTTCCATATCGGTACTAAATCATATTGTTTATTACGCAGGTGAGCTCTATGAACTTGATGGAAGGAAAGCAGGACCAATTTCACATGGTGCTTCCTCTCCAGCTACCCTCTTGAAGGTACTATAAACCCTTTCAGTCTTTAAAACTCTCCTGGGACTATGCCAATGGTTTTGTTGTATTTTTGAAACCTTCTACATAGTTTTGATGGTATATTGGGTGATATTTTTAAACTTACAGGATGCGACGAAAGTGATGAAGAAGTTTATTGAAAAGAATCCGGACACGCTCAACTTCAATGTGATAGCCATCTCTAAGAGAACCTGAGGTTTTTTTCTTCAAGAAGCAAAGATCAGTAGTCTTGTTTCTGAGTGTATGACTTAACTATCCATTCAGATTTTATATCTAGGTGGTTTCTGTTTTACTGCATTCTGAATCTTCTTCTTCTTTTTTGTTTCTGAAATCTTGAGTTTATGATCATGGTTTTAAGAGTGCATTTTTTGTCTTAAGAGAAACATATAAACCGAATCATAATATCTAGGTGGTTTCTGTTTTACTGCATTCTGAATCTTCTTCTTCTTTTTTGTTTCTGAAATCTTATAGAGTTTATGATCATGGTTTAAAGAGTGCATTTTTTGTTTTAAGAGAAACATAAAAAAAAATTTGGCGGGTAGCTTTGTATTAGATTATCGTGTTTGGTCGTATGTTTATATCAGTTTGTGTGATGATTTAGTAGTTAATTAATTATGTGTGACGGTGTCTTCTTCTCCAATAATTGGGTTTTATACTTTTGTAACTGATAAAATCTATAACAAATTTAAAAGTGATTACATTAACAATACGCCATATAGATAGATTATATTTTTAAAAATTCAAATAGTTTAAAATAGTGTTATTAGTTAACTAGCGAACTAATTAAAAATGTGGTAACGTTTTTTGCACTAGGGCTGGACAAATAAACCGAATCCGAAAACCCAAACCGTATCCGATCCGATAAAAATGAATCCGAACCGATCCGAACCTGATGTAAATATCGAATGGATCTTGTTTTGTGTTATTTCGGGTTATGAATATTATCCGAACCGAACCCGAATCTAAATGGATATCCGATAGAACCCGAAACATTCAAAACCTCGAAAAGATCTTGTACCAAACATGATCTCAATTCCTAATATGTATCCAAAATACATTAAGAAATATTAAACATCTAAAATACTTATCTATTATATGAAGGTTGGTGGTTCTATTACATGAAGGTTGATGGTTGAAGATGACCATTGAATCTTGAAGTATTTAGATTTTGATTTGGTTTTCGTTAAACAATGTTTCTCATTTCATGAGAACTTAGTTTTCGTTTTATACTTTTATTTATTTGGTTTTCTTTTTATTAGTAAATATGTTTACTTTCCGTTTGATTTTGAATGATCACAGTTGATGTTCCTTATTTTTAAATCGATTTTACTTAAGTTTTGGTTACAAAATAGGTATAAATCAGGTATTTTAAAACTGAAGAACCGATTTTACTCATTTTTTGGTTATAAAATAGGTAAAAATCAGGTACTTTTAAACCGAAAAACCGATTGGAACCCGAACCCGAAAGTATATTGGGTTGTACCGGGTCTTTGAAGATTTACTAACTCCGATCCGAACCCGATAGAACCCGAACCAGTCCCGAACCGAACTTTCATATAATCCGAATAGGGCTGATTTTAATAAATCCGAAAAACCGAAACCTGATTAGATAAAATCGAAACCCGATTGGAACCCCGAATGCCGAGGCCTAGCTTAAACATTACTCTTTGAACCCACTGATATTGAAGTATTTAATAAATGAATATTTGTTCTTAACATTTTTATTTCCCATTATATGCATTTTGTCCACCTTTTTCGGGAAAAAAACATGATCCAGCAAAGACGATGGAAAATTATAAACCAATAACTGATAACCATGTGTCACCTAAACAATCTCACACTTGACTTTTAGTCCCACGTCTGTTCCTTGTCCGGCGGAAGCCACCGTTCTCCTCCGCTTTGGAGCTCTGTTTTCGGATGAAGAGCCTCTCTTGGACTTTATCCGAACCGGGTCGGGTTCTCCCGAGTTTACTCTCAACGGGAAATTCAACAAAGCGCGGGAGCCACGCATCCTGAAAGCGGCTTTGTCGTAGGCCAACGCCGCGTCCTCCGCCGTCTCAAACGTCCCCAACCAAACTCTAGCTCCGTTCTTCGCCGGATCCCTTATCTCCGCCGCGAATTTCCCCCACGGCCTCTGCCTAACTCCTCTGTAATGCTTCCCTTTCACCGGCGCTTGAACAGAACTCGTCTTCTTCGCCGGAACAGAATCAACCGCCGAGAAATTCTCGGTTTTAACCGTCGCAGAAGAGCTCCGATCTTCGTCTGAGGATGAAGAAGAAGACGGTTCCCAACCGCCGTGAAAAGCGTCGTTGAGGATACCGTAGACTAACATGTCCTCCGAGTCGTTCTCTTTCAACGGCAAGTCTCCCCAGCTCTCAGAGAAACAAGGATACAGCTTGCTGAAGCTCGAGTTTCGTCCGTACACCGGTCTCACGCTGTGAACCGTCGTACCAGATTGCGCCACCATTGACTCAGTGAGTCGTAACTCCGATTCTTCTAGTAAGTATTGTCTTATCGATTCAAGAAAAGAGTAGTCGGATTCTACAGCCATGATAAAGAGATGAAATAAATTTGAAGAATCTTTTTTTTTTGTTGTTAAAAATGTTTTTTTTTCTTTCTAATCTTTGCTCTATTGATAGTATTGAAATTTGCAGTGGGAATCAATGTAAAGATGGTTCGTTATATTTATAGGGTAGACCGAGACAAAAATGGTTCATGAACCTGGAAGATCTTCTTGAATATGACAAAGACTAGACTATTCTTGTAAATATTATTTTAGTGTCTAGTGGGGTGAATTAAAAAGTTGAAAATATGAAAGTAATGGATTTTTCTCATTGCTATGAAGGTTCGTGAATTAAAACACGTGCGGATTATCCACATAAGACACAGGTGAAGTAGCCGTAAGGGATGATGTCATGCAATCTACGGAAGCAAGCAATATTGTGTTTGGTCTCTCTCCTTTCTCACAACTTGTCTTTGCCTTTTGTCCTTCAGTGTATGGTTGCTGCTGTAAAAGAAATTTTTGCTGGAAGTAGGGGTGGGCGTTCGGGTATCCGTTCGGGTTCGGGTCGGGTATTTCGGATTTTCGGGTATTTCGGTATAGAGGTGTAGAACCCGTTCGGGTATTTCTGTACTTCGGGTCGGGTTCGGATATTTTTAGTTCGGGTTCGGTTATTTCGGATCGGGTTCGGATATTTAGATTTAAAAAAAAAAAAAAATTAAATTTTCATTTTTCAAATTTCTTGTATTTAAAAATATAACTTTCACTTCACTAATCTTTTATTTTTAATAGATTGAATGGTTAATAGATTTGGACATAACATTTTGAAACTAAAAAACATTAATTTGATTATTGTTTTTAAATTTTGGATGTAACTTTTTGTTAATTCTTGAAATAAAAAATTTGACATGTATTTTAAGTGAGTAGCAAATCATTTTCTCCGTAATTGTATGTATATCTTATGAACTTAAAATATGTGTAGTATCAATATAAATACTTTATATAAAATGAAAAATATAAACTAGAAATATAAGGTTAATTATACATATGTTCGGTTATTTTCAGATATCCATTCGGGTTCGGGTATTATCCGTTCGGGTTCGGATATCCAATCTCTCTTAATTCAATACCCGTTCGGATATTTTGCTACTTCGGTTCGGATTTCGGTTCGGGTTTTTTGGATCGGGTTCGGGTGCCACTTCGGATATCGGGTAAAGTGCCCACCCCTAGCTGGAAGTATTGTTTTATGATTCCAATAGTTTTTTTTGTTAATTTAGTTTCTAATGAAATTAATAAAGATAATAAATACTATAGAATTTTAATACTCAAATAAATATAAAATTAGTATCTATTTTTTTTAAAGCGTGTGTAAAACATTAAATGACATTTCAGTTCATTTTCTGCTGTTTTCAACATATGTTTTAATTATTGGCTGAAAATAGATTATAAATTCATCCTTTCACAGAAGAAAATGGTACATTTAGCTTGTATAATTTCTTGGCCGAAGATATATTATGAATGAGGTCTCACCCTTCTGTCAACTTTCTAAGAAGTCTCCTTCGAAGAACGATGGTTATTCTTTCAAATTCACGAACTTTATCTAATTATAAAGAGGATACCAGATCTCTTTGATGTACTTAATTGCACTCCCCTATATATATATATTGGTTTGAAATCACAAAAAGCTTTATTCCGTTGATGGAAAATCTACCTATAGATCTTATAATACATTCTTTCGCTAGCTAAACTGGTATTAATTCAGATGAAACATTGCTATCATGATGGAGCCATCACTTTTAAAAAGTAAGATATAAGTAATAGGCTAAGGCTTCATGATGGAGCCATCTTTTTTAAAAAGTAAGATAAGTAATAGGCCTCCTCGAATTTATAATGTAAAATTTAACCTTTCACTATGCACTTGTCCATAAACGTCAAGAGTTCACCATTAACATGCTCATTCCTTAATAGTTCACTCACACCATAGTTGAAATATTAATAACTTTGATAGCCGTTATGATGTCTAAAATTCGTCGAAAATACAAATTTTTGAATTTACTTGAGCAATGTTTGCCGTTAAATATTTGGCAGGCTCTATAGCTTAGCTAGGCTTTTACTTCAATAATCTTAGAAATATTTACTCTGAGAGACACAAGTTGAGTTTACAATATCACTAAGAAACACATTATATATTTAGCACACTTTCTTATGCTAAGTTTACTAAAATAACCCTCAACGAAGTGACATCTTGAGTTAACTAGAAATCTCATCCAACTAACCAAACTCGTTACCAACCCAACTAACCAAAACCGATATCTTATTTTTATCTTTTTACAAAATCTTAAAATTTTAACCATTTACAAAACAGATGACCTTATTTCTTCCCCTTACTTCACAAATCTATCACCGGTGAGATGAACCCTAATTTATTTCTCTCCCGATTTCTTCTAGATCCAGAAGGCAAAACCTGAAATTGGACCCAAATCTGAATTTAGGTTTCGCGTTATCATCGTATCAAATTCTGGAAACGAACCGTAATCTTCTCGATCCAAAATTCTCCCTAACCCCCTTTTTCCATGCCAACATCTTCTCCATCTATATTCTCAAGCATACATCTATCGGTCTTCTCTACCGTCTATGGAAGCGAAGGTGGCTATGAATAAGGTGGTGGTAGCTATGAACGGAGGCGATTAGTCCCATGGAAGCGGTGGTGGACACCGTGGTGAGATGGCAGTGGATACCATAGTGGAGGCGGTGGTGGTTACGAAGGAGGCGGTGGTGGAGGTGGTGGAGGCGGTGGAGACATGGTAGTTATGAAGGTGACAGTGGCTCTCTTGGTCAATGTGTGTGTGGATATTGTTTGATGTGGTCGGAAGAGTTGTGGATTGGATCAGGGGCTCTCTTGGTCAATGTGTGCGTGGATATTGTTTGATGTGGTCGGAAGAGTTGCGGATGAGGCTCTCAGTGGTGGATACGAAAATGGTAATAGAGGGAGAAGAGATACTGGAGGTGGTGATTAATGGAGGTGATGGTAGCTCGCTTGGTCAATGTGTGTGTGGATGTTGTTGATGTGGTCGGAAGAGTTGTGGACGAAGATCTGATGGTTGTGTGTGTGGATGTTGTTGATGTGGTCGGAAGAGTTGTGGACGGAGATCTCATGGTCAGTGGTTGTGTTGATGTTGTTGATGTGACCAGAAGAGTTGCAAATGGAGCTCTTGGTGGTGGACGAAAGTGGTAAGAGAGATAGACGAGATATCGAAATAGTGATTCAAATGGAGGTGGTAATTAAAACGAAGGTGTTAACAGAGGTGGATGAGATAGTGGAGGAGGTGGCGATGGTAGATATGAATATGATGATGGAGGTGGTGATTGAAAGGGGGATCGTGATAATGGAGGTGGAAGAAAGAGAAACTGGTTCAGTCCCGTAGAAGAAACAAAAAAAATGAAAAAAAAAATAACTTTTCTAATTATGTGGTCCAAAAACAATTCACTTTATCACATATATCTAGTTACAACATACTTCTCTTTAGATAAAAGCAGGGTTAATTATGTCATAAAATATACAGCTGTCCACAGAATGTGTCTCAACTTCACTATGTGTCTCTCAGCGATATATAAAGTCATATTGTGTCCCTGAGTGTAACTCTCTCATAATCTTATCGCCCTCAACAATATACTACTTGATCTAGATTCAATATGTTATTTTTATACGGTATTACCTAAAATATAAAGATGATTCTTTTTCCTTAAGTAGAAAAAGATGATATGTTGCTGATGTCCAAACCTACTATATTTTTCTTCACATGTCAAATCTCTTGTGAGTTGAGCATTCCCTCAATCCTAAAACTTCTTATTTAATTGTGATGCCTTGCAGCTTACCATAATAAGTTTTAATTATCTAACGAATATTCATATGAAGCCCATATTCACTTAGAATTTTGGGTCCCTTTTGGAAGATTAGAGATTTTAGAGGTGATAAGTTGACCAAAATACTATGGAAGGCCTATGACACGTCAGCTTTAAAATTGACCAAGATGGGTCGTGTAAGACTTTAAGTTTTGACCGTAGAACATTGAATTTGAAACAGACTTTGTAAAATTAGCCAAGAAACATATCTGCACGTGCGTCCCTACTTAAATTTCGAGTTCGCCAACAAAGATCTACCTACGACAATAAGAAATTGCGCAACAAACCAACAATATTCCAAAAAACATTTATGTATCTAATTCTTATCACAAAACTTTATTTGTAAATAATCAAGACAAGTAATCCTTTTAGCAAAAAAAAAGACAAGTCCCAATAACATAATATAGTTCTTCCAAAGTATGAGAAACCAAATCCAGAAATATGATTAAGAATATGTAATGGTTTTGGTTAATTTTGACAATTTCTTTGTTGTTCAATTTGAAATTGTACTACAAATAAAAAGACCAAATGTCATAACCGCACGTGTTCAATCATAAGTTTGAAAGAGACAAGATGTACATGCACATACCCGTTTTCAAACAATTTCCGAATAAAAAATTATCAGACGTTACTTCCCCCCCCCCCCCCCCCCCCCCCCCCCCCCCCATAAAAAAAATCGAATAGTTTGAAAGATATTTGATTAAGAGAGTTTGGATCTGAAGATTTTGGTTGAATGGACCTCGAGGATAGTAATAATTCAAATATGAAAAATATATATGAATGATCAAACTTTTTTCTCTACTAAAATACTATTGAGAATTTACAAATAGCTCAATAGTTATGAAAAGTATTTGGTAAGTGATGTATTTATAACGTAACTAACTATATTTGTTTTTTTTTAAATTTGTGTGAAACCTATGAAATTTGTATCTAAAAGTAAAAGGAGAAATGTTTTTAGCCCATAAATAAAAAAACAGAAAAATGAAAATACCCATCTAAAGACAAACTTTGCGCATTCCTGAAAGCATCAACATTAGCATAAACGATCATACAACCTAACAGAGTAAAGTCCATAAACTACTCTAAACAAGGCTACTTGAAAAAACGAAACCCACAAGACAAAACCAACACTAAAAAAGGATTCTGACTTCCATTGAGCAAAGCTTCAATTATGACCATCAATTTTTATACTCGGATATTTCATATTTGTACGTCCAACTTTAACTATCTACATGCAAAAGATTTGTTTTTTTTTTTAGAAATCCAAAAGATTTATTACTTTCTCACAAAAGGATAACTGATCTTGTAAGTGGGTCAATGAATTCGGATTTAGAGTCTTTATTGTCAGCAATCTGAAGCTTTCTAATATTGTCATTTGGCTCTTTCTCATAGAGCTTCATCTCCCTTATGTTTTTCTTTTATGGGCTTTTAGTTTCTGGAAATATTATCGGTTTCCATTAGTTTTATACTCCATTATGAATCATTTAACTTTTTAGCATATTTATCAATTCAGTGAATAAATTATACCAAAAAAAAAATTCAGCGAAGAAAAGAGAAATGAGTTTAACGTAACTTGATCTTGCATGTTTGCTTAATGTCGTAGTTATACAAAACTATATTGTATAAATAGATGTGTCATGTCATCGATAATGTAATAATAATGACGCTGAACAAAATGAACATGGCATGCTGTGGCATGTCGTCCAAAAACAAACAAAGTTTCTGCCCTTCACTAAATCTGTAGCGAAAGGAAAATATAATATGACAGAAAGAAACAACCATAACTATTGTTGCAAGGGATTTTATCCTTAATACAAATATAATTTCGAGGTAAAAGTTTCAACCAGTTTTTCTTCCTCCACTAATTGTTATTATTCCAACCACAATAAACGTGTTTAATCGTCGTTCAACCTTAATAACTTGTTTATAATCGTAGTTGAAACCAAGATTATCCAAAAATTTGTCAGCACGGTCGATCGCAACTGGTAAGTAATTTAGTCAGACATCAACACCAACAATTCTTTTAATATTATGAGTACGAATCTTTTGATTAACCTTTTATTATGCATGAATCAATCAATTCTTACCAACTCTATGAAAACAAAAGAAACAATATAATACATCTAAGTTATATCGCGCAGCCTAAAGGTTTTTTATTTCACCTCAGCTGCCATCGATGAACCCACACGATCGTACCGTTGACTGGTGGTTTATATATCTAATCTAACGGTCTACAATCATTAAAATACACACGGGTGTATATACAACATTCCGCAGCTGATTATTTTTATTTCAATTTAAAAACACAAAAGGATGTTGCCTTGGAAAGTGTCTCTCATTGACCTAAGACTCTTTCTTCCTATATATATACATTTCCACACTCTCCTCTACTGTCAAATCGAATCCTTCCTTCTTTCAATTAACCATCTTCCTCCGATCCTCTGTTCTCTAATGGCCACGCCAAGCGAAACATCAGCTCTTTTCTTCATCAAGAAGTATCTCCTCGACGAATTATCCCCGTTGCCTAATGCCACCACTACCAATCCATGGGAAACCAGCTCCGATTTTTCATTCTTCGGTTCATTTGACCAAACCGGTTTCGATTTTCCTGAATTCGAGACTAAACCGGAAATAACCGATACTCCACTTGCACCAAACGATTCCTTCACGTTCCAATCGAATCCTCCGGTCGTCTCGCAATCGAATCGAAAACCGCCGCTGAAGATCGCGCCGCCGAACAGATCCGAGTGGATCCAATTCGCAGCCGGAAAGCCTCAGCGAGAACAGGTTCCCTTACCACAGGTGGCCGCGGAAGAGAAGAGGCACTACAGAGGAGTGAGGATGAGGCCGTGGGGGAAATTCGCGGCGGAGATCAGAGATCCGACCCGCCGCGGAACCAGGGTGTGGCTCGGGACGTTCGACACGGCGATCGAAGCGGCGAGGGCTTACGACCAAGCGGCGTTTAGGCTCCGAGGAGCTAAGGCCATCGTGAATTTCCCGCTCGAGGTTGGGATGTGGGAGCCACGCGCTGAGAATGGTCAGAACAAACGGAAGCGAGACGGAGCTGAGGAGGAAGAAACGAGGGTTGTTGCGAAAGTTGTGAAGACGGAGGAGAGTCACGGCGTTGAGCAAGTGACGTCGAGTTTGACGGGGGTAGATGACTGGGACTTGACGGAGTTTCTAAGCATGCCGCTTTTCTCGCCGTTGTCACCACATCCACCGTTTGGTTATCCACAATTGACTGTTGTCTAAATGTCTGTTGGGTTCAGCTTGCTGTATGCTGACGTGGAATTACTACGGCGTACACGTGTTTTTTATGATCTCTTGATTCTTTTTGTTGCACACACATTCGGGAAAATTTTATTCATTTATTTGTTCTTTGTATAATACGACTTTCAAGTTTCAACATGCAGTCAATAAAATCATATCGAAATAACATTTTGACTTTAGACTATTAATTCCCAACGTGACTGAATTCATTTTGAAAGATGTAAAATCTGTGATTTCAAGTTACAAGCCTTGAGATACAACATCATGATGTTCTTTGTCTACTTCTTCTCATCTTTGAATTTCCCATACTCTGCAAAAATATAAAACAAAATGACAACGTATAATCACAGATTTTACATACCACTCAAAAGCCAACGTATAAACAAAATGGAACATATCATTTTACATACCATTCTATATAGATCTCTCTATATTTATTGTGATGCATCTTATGGAAAATCTTAGTTTATGTGATTTGAGTTTTCTAGTTAGGTTGGTATAATCAAGAAAGAGCGATTAAAACTTTTTTTTTCATCTATTGATTAACATTAACGCAAATGGAAGTTTCAAGATTACATACACTAGATATCTAACTAATACTAAAAGGGTTATATGAGGAGTAGGGAGGCTGTCCACGTCCCCAAATAAAATCGACCAATAGGAGTTCAGATTTCCGCCACGTCAGCCGCTTCTCCTATGTCGTTTGGGCCTCGCGTTTCACCAGCCCGATAGTGTTCAGAATCGAGAAGCCCGTATCGCGCTTCATCTGCTTGAAACTCCACCGGCTCTGACGTAATTGAGGTGTTATATTTTGTATTCATTGAAACCATTATTAAGATTCGCCTTTAACTCTCTTCCATGGAGTCGATTTAAGTTACCCTTTCTTAATTTCTTTAATCTGTTCAATTATAAAAGGGTTGCATAAAACTCAGAATCTCACTCTTCACCAGATTCAACCCTTCTGATTCATTACACATACGGTAGTAAGGCAATCTTCTGCGTTTCTTGGAAGTATGAAATTTTTTTAACTTTTTACGATTCCTGTCTGCCTGCCGAAGCAGGTTTGCCTTTTTTTAAATCGAAGTTGTTATGTAGTTATTTAGTTCTCTGAGGCTCAATTAAACTTTTGTTTTGTTTTCTCCCGTTGAACCTCCATCTTTCTCAGGAGACGAAGAGTACAATAACAATATGTGGGGCCATACACGGATGCCTACCCTTCTATGGTCTACTCAAACCAGGATGACCTCAGCAGATTCCATGTTGCATAGCAGAGAGGATATGGTGTAGCCTCAGAATATTTCCGGGAGAAAGAAAAGTATTTACGATCCAACTCATGGGGTTTGCCTTTCGAGAGCCAATGTAGCAAAAGTTTATAGTGTTTTTTTTTTAAGCATCCGGGATATATCTGATCCATATTCAACTATATCTCAGGGTTTAGCTAAAGTTTTGCATCAAAAGGGGCTTTCTTATGTTTCTTGAGAAGCATCATGAGCTCCAGTTTTGAAGTGATGTTTTTTGTCTAATCTTTGACAAAGTCTTGTGCTTATTTTTTTGTTTGTTTTTGCAGTCTTATGAAGAATACGTTGAAATCCACAGCAGGTGCATGAGACAACTTGGTCTTTCTGTCAGTATGTTTTAATCATCACCGTTAAACTTCCAATCTAATCTATGGCTTAACCTGATGATGGTACTTTTGAGTCAACTTACTTTTCTTACAACGTTTGTAGGCTTTGTCATGTTTAATTTTTTTTTTTTGGGTTTTATCATGTTCTATGTGATGTGATGCTTATAACTTCATAAGGATCATCATTGGCTTCTTCTTACCCGAGACACCTTCTTTCTTTCTGTGCAGGTGATTCCACAATCACGTGCCTTCAAGTAAAACAGATGATGGGTAAGCTTATGATGATGGTTATACACGTAGGTGATATACATAGCCTAATACTTTATTGTTTTAGATTTAAACTTCCTTCATGGTCAAAGAAATGAAATCAATATATAACCACCTTATATACGCATCAACGGCTAAAACGTGCAGTGTTTTTAATGAGATATTGAAAACTCTTAAAAACCTATGGTCATGCTTCCACGAGGTTAATATGCAAAGGGTTGCTCCAAAGAGTTACCAGCAAGCTGCTGGAGTAGTCTTCGTTTCACAAAAGTTTTAGTTAACTTTTGCATCGATCAGGTACATGAAAATCTCTACGCTATATTTATGTTGGTTCCTGGTTCACTTTTAATAGCTATGCACATTCGTTTTATATGGATGAATACCTAAAGTTGCAGCTTTAGAATATTTGTTCAATGACTCTTCTTCACTTTCCTGGCTCTGTCTCTTGCAGGACCTGGGAATCACCTTGGACAGCAAACTCATGGCTTCTGGGCCAAGTCAGGGCTCTGTAGTAATACACTCAACAATTGTTTCAACCAGTTAAATATTTAAGAGGACATGTTTTACAAGTTTGGATATTGCATCATCACAACTGCTCCTTGATTTAACTCTCTATCTCAGTGTGTTTGACGAAGAAGCCAACCGCCTTCACCCAAAGTTTCAAACGTTTGGGTTCGAAGGAAAAATGGTTTTTTGTTAATAATATTTTGAGGGTGTGTTGTGTTGTCTAAATCTGGGAATCATCTGATACTAATTGACAAATGGTTCTTCTATAGGGAAGAATCATCTGATACTAATTGACAAATGGTTCTTCTATAGGGAAGTAGGAGATGAGAAATCCATCTTGGAGCTTGAGTTCTTGATCTGATTCTTTCTGATTGCTCATGTTAAATAATTGCTCCGACAACTTCATAGTTGGACGGTTCCTCCAACATCATCGCTGGAGTTTCCACCGGTTCCATAATTGGTGTCTACAACCCCTACGAGTCCAATGATATTTCCACTGTAAATGAACTACTCTCCCTTTCACTTTCCACATGGCCACTCAGAAAAGATACACAGTGTTCATAATGTTGTTGGTCTACTGCTGTGTGTTCCTTGCAGCTTTGGTCAGAAGAAAAAATACATATAATAAACGCGTGACAACCTGGGCACAACTTGCTAGCAGCCGGCTACTGTATATACTCGAGCTCAGTTATCTTTGTTCTTATTCTAGGGAAAGACGTCTGCAATGTACGGCGAGTTTGTCCTCACGCAAGAGAACATCTAGATCCCCAAAATCAGGAAAATAAACTCTTTCAGCAAAGGAAAGATGTGGTACGATAGTCTGGAGGAAGTACATTGATGATCTCAAGGACCCTGGTCCAAGTGGGAAATCTTACTCGCCAAGGTACATTGGAAGTTTGGTCGTAAATTTTCACAGGTCGTTGTTGTACAGTGGGATTTACGGGTGCTGCCAAGAGCAGAAACATAATGCATAAGCCCTTAGACTTCTATTGTAAGCCATTTTCTGACTACATGGTACCTCTCAAATTCCTAATAGATGCATGACTTATGCAAATTCTATTTTGTTATCTATGTCAATAAAGATAAATCCGATATTTTACTATAGAGCCAAAACTAAGTTAAATTTATACAAAGCATAGTACTAGGTTAGGAGAAGTTACATGCCGTATTCCCAAGATTCATGATTTTAGTTCTGTAACTATTTTGTAATTGCGAGAGCAATGCACTTACCTCGATTATAGTTTATAAAAAAAGAATCACATCTTATTACTATGCTTTTCCAAAATTTTAGTGAAGCCATAAAACCAAGCTAATAGTTCGTTTAAAATTGATGAAGGTAAAAAATATAAGAATCCTGGACCAATTTATCACTGATTTTCAGCTACCATTTATCATCGACAATCAAGATAAATTTAAAGACTCTAACAAAGGTATTGAATTTATATTAACATACCATGAAATATAATATCTCGACTCAACTGCTTATCCAAGAGACGACCCAATACATAATGAATTTATAAACAACCGATGATAATAGATGACAATAACATAACTGATGATCTTCAAGTTATTCTTCCCATCACAGATTACAACCAAAAATATAAGACTTGACGTCGACCTTATCATCACCAGTCTTGAGAGAACTAATAGGCCTCCAATTAAAGAAGAAAAAAAACGATACATGCACGGTATGCTTCGGAAATTTCAACAATGGAACCTGTCTATGCTTTCTTACTTGCTGCCATACTTTCCATCGCCTATGCATTGACCATGGCTTCATACAAACATAAGTTGTCCCATATGTAGGAAAATTTATCTATAAATCAACATTATTACATAAATTATTGAATCACTTTTTGGCATAAATTTACATATTTAAATATCCAAACTGATTACAGATTTTATGATTTTTTATGAACATATTTATATATATACATATATATATATATTAAATTATTTAATTAAATCAGATGATGTATAGATAAATATATGATACATAAAATAAGAGAAAGTTTTTTTAAAAAATATTTTTTTATAATATTTTGAACTTTTAATAAAGAGTTAGACATGATTACTAAAATATTAATAGAAACTTCAATTTTTTTACATCTAAAATATATACTAAATATAAATAATGATGTTAGAACAAAACGCAAATTCAAAATATTTCATCCTAATTTTTCAAATATTATATAACAAAAATAAAGGATATAATATAGCAAAAGTAAAATTAATTATTTATATATATTATATTTAGCATTAAAAATTTATAGATAAATAATATTATATTTAACATTAAAAATTTATAGATAAATAATATTATATTTAACATTTTCAGTGTATTTAACACATACAAATTTTTTTAAAATTGTCTTATTTAAAGCAATGAGTATTTAAATTAGCTTTACTTTAAAATTGAAAAAATAGATTATTATCATAAAAATATATAATAAAATATTAAATAAGATATAAATAACATATAAATATGAAATAAATAATACATATACAAAGAAATATGTGATGTGGAGATTAATAATATATTTACTTAATAACATAAATATGTAAGAAAAGATACTTTGGATAATAACTACAGTTTAACAAATTTTGTATTAATTTTGCATTTGTTTACCATCCCATACATATTTTAGATAGTAAAAAAATAAATTGTAAGTTTTACTGATTTCTAATTCAATTTCTATTTATACTCTTATAACATCGAAGTAATATATTGTAATATAAATATTAAATATAAAATTATTTGAATATACCCGGGCGTAGCCCGGGCAAAATCTCTAGTTAGCCATAAAGGAGCTAAAACAAAAGGTTAGCCTAAAGCGATACAATATCCTCATAACGCCATAACTCCGATCACTTCTCCTAGTAAGAAAAACAGAGTACCACAACCTAACAGTACTCATACCATCAACAACTCTGTCAGGGTAATCTTGTAGAGGGGGAGCTTCTCTCACTGTCAAAGATATGTCTGAGCCACACAGGACCACCTGTTGCCACATAAGATCGAATTCTTAGCTCTTTGGATACACTTGTAGCAATGATATCAGCCCTTCTAAGTTCTATTGGTTGCTCTTTCTTCTTTTTGGATTCTCCACCACACAACTTCTTGCAAAGCTTCCAAAATCCACCGTCCCTGAAGTTTAAAAGATGGCCACGCTCACCAATTGTTAGAGTAGATATTAATTTGTCCCAATTATTACAATTGAACCTAGCTAACACTTTAAAAGTCCAAAGGTAGAATTCATTCTCAAAAGCCAGCTTATGAGATGATGGTGCCTTTACACTTATAAACCATTTATTATTTCTTTCTCTTTCCAATGTGGGACATTTTAAATCTAGCTCTCTTTAGTATTTTTGTCTTCTAGCTTCAAGTGGTATTTGTTATTTATTTTCTTCTTTATTTTTTTATTTTTTATTTTTTTGGTATTTATCAGCCATCTTCTTGGTCTTGTGATCACCACGACGACATAAGAGTCGTTTATTGAAAAGATTACCTTTTGCATCCTGTGATGGCTCATACTTGCAACCGCCCACTGCATCACAACAAACGCTGCCTCCTGTTGGGATGAGCACGAAGAGAAGGCCCTTCTACCGTGAAGCATAACCACTCCCTGCGAATTCCTCAGTACCCACGCTCCTCCTCCTAGCTGTAATGAGGTCGACCAGGAGAAATCAATGTTGCAGTTCATCCATGTTGAGCGGGGAGGTTGCCATTTTTTGCCTGCCTTTCCTTCTACATCACTGTCCTGTCTCGCTTGTTCTGATGAAACTTCTTGTGCCAAGAACCACATGTACGATTTCTCTCTTGCTTTAGACATAGGCTCCGAATGGTAACAGCGGATTGAACGGTGCGGGACAAGCAGTTTGACTGCGGTGCGGTTCTGACAGTTATAAAAACGTATAGATATATGGTATATGTAAAGATTTTTGTTACTGTTAACTGCGGTGCGGTGCGGGACGGATTTTACCATTCGAAGCCATAATGTCTATTGATAAGTAACAATTTTTGGACTACTACATATTTATGGACTACTAAATATTTGACTACTAACTTTTGGAATTGGACTACTACATATGTATGTGTGATTGTATATCAATGACAGAACCTTGATTAGACAAACCACCAACTCGTTGCCCCCCTCGTTTATGTGTGTTATTGATCATATATCTTAATCATCTTGACAATCAAATTCAATAAAAACTTGGAATAAATGAAGTTTTGAAAAAAAATGACTAATATATCTGAGTTTCTATTGATGAGAAACATCCCACATCGGATATATAAGAATTAATCTACTACTATATAAAGGGTTAGGGTCAATCCACTAATTGCCAATTGGTTTTGAGTTGAAAGCCCGTAATAAACTCGATTCTAACATGGTATCAGAGCGATAAGATCCTTTAACCTAATTTACTACAACTACTACTACTATACCGATGTTGGGCTCTCTGTGGATGTTATTCCCACATTGTCCACGCTTCAGACCTAGATGTCTGAGCGTGAGGGAGGGTATTGATGAGAAACATCCCACATCGGATATATAAGAATTAATCTACTACTATATAAAGGGTTAGGGCCAATCCACTAATTGCCAATTGGTTTTGAGTTGGAAGCCCGTAATAAACCCGATTCTAACATGGTATCAGAGCGATAAGATCCTTTGACCTAATTTACTACAACTACTACTACTATACCGATGTTGGGCTCTCTGTGGATGTTATTCCCACATTGTCCACGCTTCAGACCTAGATGTCTGAGCGTGAAGGAGGGTATTGATGAGAAACATCCCACATCGGATATATAAGAATTAATCTACTACTATATAAAGGGTTAGAGCCAATCCACTAATTGCCAATTGGTTTTGAATTGGAAGCCCGTAATAAACCCGATTCTAACAGTTTCCATCATACTGACGTATAATATATCTGAGTTTCCATCATACTGACGTATGTGAGTACGTAGAATATATAAAGATTTTTGTTAAAACATACGATCCGATGAAACAAACCAAGCTATACGCTTAGAAAAAAATTGGAAGGCTTTCTTTTCTACAAAGGACGACTTGGAAGGAACGAAGAAGACACTCTGAAAGTGAATCTATTGAATGAGCCGACAGGAATATAAGAAAAATTTAAACAAAAGGTATTGTATTGTACACACTACTTGGGCTGCCGCTACATTTTAAATATTTAGGAACCGAAACGACATCGTTCATTAAACAAAGAAGAAAAGTCGTTGGAGAGAACGCGTTGGCATTGGACGACGCAGCAGCCGATACTGTTACAGAGAGAGAGTCACCTTCACTAGTTCACATTTTCTTACATCAAAAAAGTCAAAACCATTTCTTTCATAAACCCATCTCCTCTCTCTCTCTCTCTCCGTTCTTGTTTCACTTCAATCATCACAGACATTATTCACACGCAGAAGAAGCGTCTCAAACTCTTTTCTTGGAATGGCAGGCAGAGATATTCTCCATAAGATGAAGGTACAAATTTGGCTATTTGACTCTTCTTACTATGAGATCTCCTTGATCTGATCTGGTTACCCTTTTGTTGTTTGGTCATGATTTTGACTCGTTTTAGCTTCTCTGATCTTAGCAGTTTATCTTTTTAGCCTTTAATGATAAAAACTTCAACTTCATGGTTCTGTCTGGAGATTTCTGTGCATAGATATTAGTTTTAATTCCTCTGTTGTGGTTATGAAACTGTTCCCTGGTTAAAGGCCTGAGCTTATAGTTCATGGGTGTGTACAGACAGTGTTTGTTCCTGGATCTTTGTTCTTGTGTGCTTGCAGTATTAACTATATTTATTATTATTTTCAAGGCTGGGTTCTTTGGATCGGCTCCTGACACGGGAAGAGGCAAAAGCAAGATGTGGAAGAACATTACCCACGGTTTTCACTTTGTCAAGGGCAAGTCAAGCCATCCCATGGAGGACTACGTAGTCTCCGAGTTCAAGAAAGTCAACGGCCATGAACTCGGTTTGTTTGCCATCTTTGACGGTCACTTGGGACATGACGTGGCCAAATACTTGCAGACTAATCTCTTCGACAACATTCTAAAAGAGGTAAGTAAATCTTAATTACAAGGCTTAAAAGTAAAATCCTTTGTGAATGACCTTTTGTTTTTTTTTTCTCAGAAGGAGTTTTGGAGTGAGACGGATAATGCTATAAGGAACGCGTACAGATCAACAGACGCGGTGATACTGCAGCAGTCTCTTAAGCTTGGTAAAGGAGGGTCAACGGCTGTAACGGGGATTTTAATCGATGGTCAGAAGCTAGTGGTTGCTAACGTTGGAGACTCCAGGGCAGTGATGTCTAGGAATGGCGTTGCGCATCAGCTCTCGGTTGATCATGAACCAAGCAAGGAGAGGAAAGATATAGAGAAGCGAGGTGGATTTGTATCAAATATGCCAGGTGAAAAGCTGTGTTTATATTCGGTACTTGACTAGTTATGGTGTATATATTGACTTTCATGACGTGTTGCAGGGGATGTACCACGAGTTGATGGACAGTTAGCTGTTGCGAGAGCGTTTGGAGATAAGAGTTTAAAGATACATCTGAGCTCAGAACCAGACATTACGCACCAGGCGATTGATGATCAGACTGAGTTCATCGTTTTTGCTAGTGATGGTATTTGGAAGGCAAGTCAGATGACTTCAGTGGTATCTTCTTGGTTTGGTTTGGTTTTACACCGCCAGTTTACTCAGTTGTTGATGTTTTAAGTGCAGGTAATGTCGAACCAAGAAGCAGTTGATGCGATCAAGAGTGTCAAAGATCCACAAGCAGCAGCAAAGCATTTGATAGAGGAAGCTATATCTAGGAAGAGCAAAGATGACATCTCATGTATTGTTGTAAAATTCCATTAGTCTCTTATTCTTTGTTTTCTTTTTCAGATAATTTTTCTCTATAAACCATCGCTTCAAGTTTGCAAGATTAAGTTATTTTTTCAAGTTGTCTGTAAAATCAGTAATGCCCAGAAGATGTAATTTATTTATTTTAGCAATGCGGTTTATTTTCATACAAATAAATGAAATAAGAAATTGAAACAGCCTTGAGATACAACATCATGATTTTATTTGTCTACTTATTCTCATCTTCGAATCTCCCATACTCTGCAAAAAAAAAAAAAAGCAAGCAAACAATTCACCTTCATTAGAGATGCTCAGTCAAAATCCAGTGACGTTTAAAGAGTTTGGTCAAAGGAATGGAGCTTACAAGCGCATGCATGGTTTTTAGAAATGGGGAAGCCCCCGCCGAAATGGCACTGGTCAGAGAGAGACAAAACGCTTGGCTTGATTGCTTCAAAGGCTGTGGTCAGAAACTCCATACACCGGCAAATCCGCCTCCTGTCCTTAGCCTTTTCACGGCGGCTACTGAACCAGCCGCAGCACTCGGCGGTGGGAGGCGATTCCTGTTCGACGAAGAACAGCTTGCATTCTTCCACCATAACGTTCGCCACCTCTAGGCACTCACGGGGCCAGGGACGGTCACCCTTGTCGGCGGTTGTGATTGCAAACAGCATGCACGTCATCGCAAACGCTACTCTCATCATCATCATCATCTTAACTATTTTACAAAATTATCTTGGTTTGTTTATTTTGATGTGGGCTTGTATGTTATATAACAAACGTAATCCTGACGCTATCTTATATACTGTAAGTCTGTAACAGAACATTTAATTCAGTAACGCATGCACGCATGGTTTTAAATACTGTTTGGCCGCGTGCGAACTATTTTCAAAACAGAAAGAAAGCGTTTCTTCTATTCAAAAGGAACATATCTCAAAACTGACTGTGTTGTCGTAAACTTCACGTTCCCAAGACATAAAATTTAATATATTTGTTTTCTTCAAAATTTAGTATACAACGAGTATAAGTTATCGAATCTAATACAACGGTTCCTCGACTGGTACCTCGTTGTGAAAAATAACAACTAATAAGAACTATATAAACCCCCTTGTGAATTGGCCATTTCATATAGAGTATCAAGAACACAACAAGAAGACGCACCACTAAATCATGCAAAAACGATTAGTCTATTCTTATAATATATCTATGTTAAATCGAATTCAAGTTTTATTGATTCGGCTGTCAAAGATAAAAACCAAGAGAAAGAAAGAAATCTGATGTAAGTGCGATGTCTACCAACGAATATTTAAATTTAATAAGTTCGAAAATATCTTTCGAAACAACAATAGTCCAAACATGTGTAAGTTACGTTATTGATGATTAAGCTCTTAATTTGGAATCCAGTGAAAATGATTGTAGTTATTGTATGATTGTTAGATGATAATATCAGTCACTTAGGCATACTGTAAGGTTCTGAACGTATAACGTGGGAGATTTATATATAAGAATTTACGGTTGAACCGATAGATAAACATCTATATGTAGAATCAATCCTTTGTGAACTCCACTTTCTCAGAAGGAGTTTTGGAGTGACACGGATAATGCTATAATGAACGCGTACAGATACGCAGTGATGCTTCAGCAGTCCCTTAAGCTTGGTAAAGGCGGGTCAACGGCTGTAACCTGGATTCTAATCGATGGTCAGAAGCTAGTGGTTGCTAATGTTGGAGACTCAAGGGCAGTGATGTCTATTGTCTAGGAATGGCGTTGAGCATCAGCTCTCAGTTGATCATGAACCAAGCAAGGAGAGAAAAGATATAGAGTACATTGGGTCGGCCATGACGCACATGCTGCTGGCCCGGTTGATTCAAGGGTTCACGTGGTCATCAGTGCATGGTGAGGATAAAATCGATATTTCAGAAAGCAAGAGTGACCTTTTCATGGCCAAACCTTTGCATGCGATTGCAATACCTCGTTTGGCTCCACAAATATACTCAACCTAGTTGAGAAAACAAGCATTAGTACACACATATCGTAAGAATTGTCCAATTCGGAAACCTTCAATAGCTAATGAAGAAATAAACATAAGTGGAGACCGTCTTCCTAATGCTCTACGTGACATAACAAATTTGAGTAACAACATAACAAAAGATGCAAGAACAGAAAGGCATCTCAAATTGCTTCAAAAACGTAAAAAGACGGAATTAGGAAGCCCCGAGGTTACTCAATCACAGATTGTGAATGTCCAATCTGTAGGAGCCACACTACCGGTACCCACGCAATTGCTTGTTTTATTTGTGTTCATCTATGTATTATGTATATAATTAAATTAGAGTAATCACATAAATCAAAACAATACTTCTTATTTATTTATGATATTTTTTTAGTAAATAAATCAAAACAAATATTTTATTTATTTTATATGGTATTTAACTAAATTTTAGTGACATGAACATAGATATATAGTATATTTTAACTTATCTATCAACAAATATTCTTGTAATCCTAATTTATAAATAAAAATCTCAAATTTACATTATTTTCTCTAAAAATGATAATTTTCCTAAAATGAAAATTTTTAAAAGTTTATTAAATATACAACCTATTGATCAAAAATTATATAAGAATACTCATCGATCAACAAATATTCTTGTTATTCTAGTTTCCAAATCACAATCTCAAATCTACATTATTTTCTCTAAAAAAGTGATAACTTTCCAAAAATATAAATTTTTAAAAGTTTATTTAAAAAATACAACCTAATGATTAAAAATTCTTAAAGAATACTCATCTGTAAACAAATATTTTTGTTACCCTAGTTTCTAATCTCAATATCTACATTATTTTCTCTAAAAAAGTGATAATCTTCCAAAAATAGAAAACTTTTAAAATTTTATTTAAAAAATACAACTTATTGATCGAAAATTCTAAAAGAATACTAATTTATTAACATATACTAGATTTTGACCCGCGCTTTGAAAGCGCGGGATTATTTTTATTTAAAATTTTTAATATAAATTAAACTTCAAATATATATATATATATATATATGTATATATATATATATATATTTGAAGTTATAAATTTAAAGTGTACTAAAATTTTGGGTTCAAAAAGTTAGGGCTGGGCATTTACCTATATCTGAATCTGAACCTGAGCCCGGTCGGAAAAAACCGAACTGAAATTCGAATCGAAGTAGCAGAATATTCGCGGATATTGAATTAAAAGAGATTGAATATCTAAACCCGAGTAGGTAATATCCAAGCTCGAACGGATTTCCAAAAATAACAAAGCATATGTACATTTAACCTTGTATTTTTAGTTTATGTCTCTTATTTTATTCAAAATGTTTATATTAATTATGTAAATGGCTAAAAATCATATAATATACATATAGTTGCGGACAAAGTGATTTGTTATTCATTTAAAATGCATGTTAAGCTTCTTGTTTCATGCATTAACAAAAGTTGCATTCAAATTCTCAAAAAAAAAAACTAAATTAGTGTTTTTCAATTTTCAAAATTTTGTTGTCAAACTTAATAATCGTTCAACCTATTAAAATTTTACAGAATCAGCTATGTTACCTGTAAATTTTAAGTATAAGCAGTAAGAGTGATGAATAATTTGATTTTTTTTTTCAAAATCTAAAATATTCGAACCCAATCCGAAATAACTGAACCCAAACTAAAAATACCCAAACCTGAACCAATTTCTAAAAATACCTAAACGGATTCTAAACGCCTATACCGAAATACCCTAAAATCCGAAATACTCAATTAGAACTCGAATGGGTATCCAAACGCCCATGCCTAAAAATATTATGGTCCAAGTATTTTAATTAAAATAATTGAAATGAGTTAAAATTTTAATTTTAATTTTTTATAACTTTCAAGTTTAACTTTTTCTCTTAAATTTATGAATAAATATGCAATTTTATTTTGTGATGTATATCGTTTATGTTTGTGGAAAATAATTTTAAATATAACTGCCAAACTGTATTTCTAGGTCTTAACCCGTATGACTGAAACCTTTATAATATTATTTTTTAAATATATATATATATATTTGATACTATTAAATTAATTTATATTTTTAATATGATAAAACTGAATATGATGATATATTTTCACCTTTTTTGCACTGCTCTATTTTATAATAAATTTATTATAAATATGATTTGATATGTTTGTTTAGCCTATTTGTATTTGATTAATATTTTTTTTTCTTATTTAATAGAATAATTATAAAATATATTAGTCTTATTTTTTCATTAAAAATATATGTTCTTATATCATTATTATTCATTAACTAATAAATACTAATATCATTCTATATCTTATATTAACTAATAACTTTTTTGATTTAATGAGATTAAATTGTTTATAATGTGCTATAATCGGATGCTATTTTACCCGCTTTTCTAAAAGAAAAAAAAGACAAAAATTGGTGGTTTAAGAGGCATTTTACTTACCCAGTTTTAGTGGTTATCGACAATATAAAAAACTGAATGGTTTTGATTCTTTTGTATAGAAAACTGAATGGTTTTGATTTTATTGTTAAGATTCTCGATTTTCAAAGTGATATCTCACTCTGTGGTTCGTATTAACTGTATTCAAAATATGTTCTATGCTATGCAAACTAACTTTAATAAATTGTTTTGATACAAATACGCAAAACTAAAGTATAGCTAACCTGTACGTAATGTACTAACATATACCGTCATATATTATGCAAAAATTTAATCAATGAAATAAATATAACCTGCATTAATTAAATAGAATAAAAGTACAAAGTATAAGCTACGTTGTAAACTGATATATATATATATATATATCGATTTCAATTAGACCAGAATTAGTTAATGATTTGTACGGTTCAAATCAAATAAAACAAAAACGTACAAACCTCAGTTAAGCGGATTCGTCAGCCGTCTCCTAACACCCATAGCCGCAATCTTTCAAGCCACCTCCCTCCAGCCAGCGTTGTGATTCATTCTCAGCTCGTTCTCAATCGGTCACTCCGGCGGCGATAGCCTACAAAAGCGTTGGGGTTGTGGAATACGCATCTTGAATTGCCATGGAACCCACCGATCCGAAACCACAACCATGACAGAGCAAGAAACTACCCAACTTCGTAAAAATCTGATCTAGCCTTCTCCTCGATTTCTCGCCGTCCTCAACAGAATCCTCACATGAGAATAAGAAAAATAAGATTAAAACCCGCCTCTGAAAGATGTCTAAACTTCACCTCAACCAATTCGATATACCTAACCTCACCTCACCATGGTCGTAAAAGAAGAGCAAAGGGAGAGCGAGCGAGCCAAAACACCGCACCAAGCTCGATCTATGATGGTTAAGATATGCTTTAGTGATTTGATTGAAAAGGATAGAAAAATAAGGTAAACCTTTTTATCGATGAAAGAGGTTAGATAATAGGGCAAATATATATTTTGTTGGAATAAAAGGGAAAAACAGAATTTAATAAAAATCATAGCTTTAAAATATTTCAGTGGCATAGCTCTGTAAATACTGTTAAAAGAGGAGGGCACCTCAAAAAAGGGCATTCTGTTTTAATAGTATTGATGTATTATATTTTTTATGAAATTTGTCTTAAGTTTATTTAGATGAATTATTTTTGTTATTTTAAATATGACTAAATTTTTGAAGACTCCAAATAATTATAATCCATATTATGATTTTGTTTATTTAGCCCGTTATTAAACTTACACTGATTTTATTTTTAATATTTTAATTTAAATAATATGTTTTATATAATTAACCCACTTTGTATTGATAAAAATCATTTTTGTGTGTTTTAAACTTTTTTCTATAATTTTATTAAATAAAGTTTATATAATTTAATTTTTTTTACTTTAAAATGAAACTATTTTTTAAAGGATTTGAGGTAATTCAGATCCGCATTACGTTTTGTTGATTTAATCATTCGTTATTCAATTTGATTTTATTTTAGTGGTTAATTTAATAAATATTAAATTAATATAAATAATTATTAATAAATAATTAATGAGTCTTGAAATGGTTAATCGTAAAAGTAGTATTTATTAAATAATGGGATCACAAATGTAAATCTGTGTTGGTTCCGTGGCGTCATGAGTTGTTTTTAATACACTGAACATGGGTTCAAAACCCAATATGTGATTCTTTTTTGCTAAATATCATTTTTTTCTTTAATGAGATGTAAATTACCAGTTTGTCCCCGTCTTCTATCCTCATCCCCTGCGGCCTTCATACCTATTTTTCAGCCGTCAATGTCATTTTCCATTGATTATCATCGTTTTCCTTTGTTATTAACATAGTTTTGAATCATTTATGATAGATCTACCACTAAACATTCGATTTTAAATCATCAAAACTCAAAAAGGAGCAACGAAAAAAATACAAAAATATGATTAAAATCCAGATTTGTTGCCATGTATACGTAGCTCTTTAAAATTGGAGTCTAAGTGGTTTCGATAACAGGAGTATATAGCATCTAAATATTTCGAAAATAACCACTTTCGATAACCACTTTAGATGCGGTTGCCATGTATACGTAGCTCTTTAAAAACAGGAGTATTTTAGATGCAGTTTGACCCACGTAAATGCTTAGAAGGTAGTTATAGAAGTTAGTCACATCATATATTTAGATAATTATTTAAATCCAGTTATAAAATATGTTGGACATAACTTTTTATCAATGGGTCACACTGCTGTTTTAATAGAATAGATTCTTGTTATCCTAGTTTCTAAATCACAATCCCAAATCTTAAATATTTTTCTAAAAAGTGATAAGTTTTCAAAAATAGAAAATTTTAAAACATATTTAAAAAATATAACCTATTGATCAAAAATTCTAAAAGAATACTCATCTATCAACAATTATTTTGTTATCTTAATTTCTAAATCACAATCCAAAATCTAATATATTTTTCAAAAAAGTGATAACTTTCCAAAAATATAAATTTTAAAAATTTTATTTAAAAAATACAACTTATTGATCAAAAATTCTAAAAGAATACTCATTTATTAACATATATTCTTGTTAACATATACTCATTTAAATATTTCTCTAAAAAGTGATAAGTTTTCAAAAATAGAAAATTTTAAAACATATTTAAAAAATATAACCTATTGATCGAAAATTCTAAAAGAATACTCATCTATCAACAATTATTTTGTTATCTTAATTTCTAAATCACAATCCAAAAGCTAATATATTTCTATAAAAAATTGATAGCTTTCCAAAAATAGAAAATTTTAAAAGTTTATTTAAAAAATAAAACTTATTGATTAATTTTTTTTAAAAGAATACTCATCTATCAACAAATATTTTTGTTACCCTAGTTTCTAATCTCAATATCAAATCTACATTATTCTATCTAAAAAAGTGATAATCTTCCAAAAATAAAAAGCTTTTAAAAGTTTATTTAAAAAATACAAATTATTGATCAAAAATTCTAAAATAATACTCATCTTTTAACAAATATTCTTGCTATCCTAGTTTGTAAATCAAAATCCGAAATCTACATTTTTTTATCTAAAAAAGTGATAACTTTCCAAAAATGTAAATTATTAAAAGTTTATTTAGAATATACAAGCTTTTGATAAAATATTCTATAATAATACTCATCTATCAACAAGTATTCATGTTTTCCTAATTTCTTAAAGACAATCTCAAATCTGCCTTATTTTCTCTAAAAAGCATTAACTATCCAAAAATAGAAATTTTTAAAAGTTTAATTGAAAAATACAACATATTGACCAAATTTTTTTAAAAGAATACTCATCTATCAACAAATATTGTTGTTATCCTAGTTTCTAAATCATAATCTAAAATCTTCATTTTTTTCTCTAAAAATGATAATTTTTCTAAAATGGAAAATTTTAAAAGTTTATTAAAATACAACCTATTGATCAAAAATTCTATAAGAATACTCATCGATCAACAAATATTCTTGTTATTCCAGTTTCCAAATCACAATCTCAAATCTACATTATTTTTTCTAAAAAAGTGATAACTTTCCAAAAATAAAAATTTTAAAAAGTTTATTTATAAAATACAACCTAATGATTAAATTTTTTAAAAGAATACTCATCTATCAACAAATTTTGTGTTACCCTAGTTTCTAATCTCAATATCAAATCTACATTATTTTCTCTAAAAAAGTGATAATCTTCCAAAAATAGAAACTTTTAAAAGTTTATTTAAAAAATACAACTTATTGATCAAGAATTCTAAAAGAATACTCATTTTATTAACATATATTCTTGTTTTCCTAGTTTCTAAATCACAATCCCAAATCTTAAATATTTCTCTAAAAAGTGATAAGTTTTCAAAAATAGTTAATTGTAAAACATATTTAAAAAATATAGCCTATTGATCAAAAATTCTAAAAGAATACTCATCTATCAACAATTATTTTGTTATCTTAATTTCTAAATCACAATCCAAAAAGCTAATATATTTCAATAAAAAAGTGATAACTTTCAAAAAATAGAAATTTTAAAACTTTATTTAAAAAATAAAACCTATTGATTAAAAATTCTTAAAGAATACTTATCTTTCAACAAATATTTTTGTTACCCTAGTTTCTAATCTCAATATCAAATCTACATTATTATCTCTAAAAAAGTGATAATCTTTCAAAAATAGAAAATTTTTAAAAGTTTATTTTAAAAATACAACTTATTGATAAAAAATTCTAAAATAATAATCATCTTTTAAAAAATATTCTTGTTATCCTAGTTTCTAAATTACAATCCTAAATCTACATTAATTTATCTAAAAAAAATGATAACTTTCCAAAAATAGAAATTTTAAAAGTTTATTTAGAAAATACAACATATTCATCAAATATTCTATAATAATACTCATCTATCAATAAATATTCTTGTTTTCTTAATTTCTTAACCACAATCCCAAATCTAAATTATTTTCTCTCAAAAAGAATTAAATTATTTTCCTACATCACGTGCATCGAGAAATTTTTAATTTGAATTATATTTAAAAATCAAATTTTCTTAATATTTTAGATTTTATTATTTTTATACCAATATTTTATTATAAATATTAATTTATGTAAATATAAAATTATGATAAAATAAATAAATTTATTTATTTAAAATTATATTTTAGATTGATTTTCCTTTATTTTTTTGGTTAAGATATATTGATTTTTTATAATTATCAAAATATAATATTTCTCTAAAAAAAATGAAAACTTTCCAAAAATGACAGTTTTTAAGAAAATTATTTAAAAGTACAACATATTGATGAAAATTTCTTTAAGATTAATTATCTATCTAAAAATAGTTTTGTTATCCGAATTTCCATATCACAAACCCAAATCTAAAATATTTCTCAAAAAAATGAAAACTTTCCAAAAATAGCAGTTTTTAAGAAAAATATTTAAAAATACAACATATTGATGAAAAACTCTGAAACAAATACTCAACTATCCAAAAATATTTTTGTCATCCTAATTTCTAAATCATAAACTCATATCCACAGTATTTCTCTGATAAATAAAAACTTTCCAAAATAGCATTTTTTAAGAAAATTATTTAAAAATACAACATATTGATGAAAATTTCTGAAAGAATACTCATAAATCAAAAAATATTCTTGTTATCCTAATTTCTGAATCATAAAACCCAATCTAATAAATGAAAACTTTTCAAAAATAGCAGTTTTTTAAGAATATTATTTAAATATACAACCTATTGATGAAAAACTCAGAAAAATACTCAACTATCCAAAAATATTATAGTTATCCTAATATCTAAATCATAAACTCAAATCTACAGTATTTCTCTAATAAATGAAAACTTTTCAAAAATAGCAGTTATTAAGAAAAGTATTTTAAAAATACAACATATTGATGAAAATTTCTGAAAGAATACTCATCTATCCAAAAGTATTCTTGTTATCCTAATTTCTAAATCACTGAACCCAAATCTACAATATTTGTCTAATAAATGAAAACTTTCCAAAAAATAGTATTGTTTAAGATTTTTTTTTAAAAATACAACACATTGATGAAAAAATCTGAAAGAATACTCATCTATCCAAAAATATGCTGGTTATCATAATTTATAAATCACAAACTCAAATCTACAGTATTTCTCTAAATAATTAAAACTTTCCAAAAATAGTAATTTTAAAGAAAATATTTAAACATACAACATATTGATGAAAATTTATGAAAGAATATTCATCTTACCAAAAGTATTCTTGTTATCCTAATTTCTAAATCACAAACCCAAATCTACAATATTTCTAAAAAAATGAAAACTTTCCAAAAATAGCAGTTGTAAGAAACTTATTCATAAATACAATCTATTGATAAAAAACGCTAAAAATACTCAACTATCCACAAATATTCTTGTTATCCTAATTATTAAATAACTCAAACCCAAATCTACGGTATTTTTCTAATAAATGAAAATTTTCCAAAAATAGCAGGTTTAAAGAAAATTATTTAAAAATACAACATATTGATGAAAAATTCTGAAAGAATACTCAACTATCCAAAAATATTCTTGTTATCCTAATTTCTAAATCAGAAATCCTAAATCTAGAGTATTTGTTCAATAATGAAAAGTTTCCAAAATAGCAGGTTTTAAGAAAATTATTTAAAAATACAACATATTGATGAAAAATTCTGAAAGAATACTCAACTATCCAAAAATATTCTTGTTATCCTAATTTCTAAATCAGAAATTCCAAATCTAGAGTATTGGTTCAATAAATGAAAACTTTTCAAAATAGCAGTTTTTAAGAAAATTATTTAAAAATACAAGATATTGATGAAAAATTCTGAAAGAATACTCAACTATCCAAAAATATTCTTGTTATCCTAATTTCTTAATCAGAAATTCCAAATCTAGAGTATTGGTTCAATAAATGAAAACTTTCCAAAAATAGCAGTTTTTAAGAAAATTATTTAAAAATACAACATATTGTTGAAAAATTCTGAAAGAATACTCAGCTATCCAAAAATATTCTTGTTATCCTAATTTCTAAATCACAAATTCCAAATCTAGAGTATTGGTTCAATAAATGAAAACTTTCCAAAAATAGCAGTTTTTAAGAATATTATTTAAAAATACAACATATTGTTGAAAAATTCTGAAATAATACTCAGCTATCCAAAAATATTCTTGTTATCCTAATTTCTAAATCACAAAACCCAAATCTAGAGTATTTGTTCAATAAATGAAAACTTTCCAAAAATAGCAGGTTTTAAGAAATTTATTTAAAAATACAACATATTGATGAAAAATTCTGAAAGAATACTTAACTATCCTAAAATATTCTTGTTATCCTAATTTCTTAATCACAAAACCCAAATCTAGAGTATTTGTTCAATAAATGAAAACTTTCCAAAAATAGCAGGTTTTAAGAAAATTATTTAAAAATACAACATATTGATGAAAAATTCTGAAAGAATACTCAACTATCCAAAAATATTCTTGTTATCCTAATTTCTAAATCAGAAATCCTAAATCTAGAGTATTTGTTCAATAAATGAAAAGTTTCCAAAAATAGCAGGTTTTAAGAAAATTATTTAAAAATACAACATATTGATGAAAAATTCTGAAAGAATACTCAACTATCCAAAAATATTCTTGTTATCCTAATTTCTAAATCAGAATTCCAAATCTAAGTATTGGTTCAATAAATGAAACTTTCCAAAAATAGCAGTTTTTAAGAAAATTATTTAAAAATACAACATATTGTTGAAAAATTCTGAAAGAATACTCAGCTATCCAAAAATATTCTTGTTATCCTAATTTCTAAATCACAAATTCCAAATCTACAGTATTTCTCTAATAAATGAAAACTTTCCTAAAATAGCAGTTTTTAAGAAAATTATTTAAAAATACAAAATATTTTTGAAAAATTCTGAAATAAAACTCAGCTATCCAAAAATATTCTTGTTATCCTAATTTCTAAATCACAAATTCCAAATCTACAGTATTTCTCTAATAAATGAAAACTTTCCTAAAATAGCAGTTTTTAAGAAATTATTTAAAATACAACATATTGTTGAAAAATTCTGAAAGAACTCAGCTATCCAAAAATATTCTTGTTATCTTAATTTCTAAATCACAACCCAAATCTAGAGTATTTGTTCATTAAATGAAAACTTTCCAAAAATAGCAGGTTTTAAGAAAATTATTTAAAAATACAACATATTGATGAAAAATTCTGAAAGAATACTCAACTATCCAAAAATATTCTTGTTATCCTAATTTCTAATCACAAACCCAAATCTAGAGTATTTGTTCAATAAATGAAAACTTTCCAAAAATAGCAGGTTTTAAGAAAATTTTATTCATAAATACAATCTATTGATAAAAAACGCTGAAAAATACTCAACTATCCACAAATATTCTTGTTATCCTAATTATTAAATAACTCAAACCCAAATCTACGGTATTTTTCTAATAAATGAAAATTTTCCAAAAATAGCAGTTCTTAAGAAAATTATTTAAAAATACATCTTATTGATGGAAAACTCTGAAAAAATACACAACTATCCAAAAATATTCTTGTTATCATAATTTCTAAATCATAAACTCAAATCAACAATATTTCTCTAATAAATGAAAACTTTCCAGAAATAACAATTTTTAAGAAAATTATTTAAAAATACAACCTATTGATGAAAAATTCAGAAAGAATTCTCATCTATCCACAAATATTCTTGTTATTTTAATTTCTAAATTTAAACCCAAATCTTCGGTATTTTTCTAATAAATGAAAACTTTCCAAAAATAGCAGTTTTTAAGAAAATAATTTAAAAATACAACTTATTGATGAAAAACTCTGACAAAAAATATTCAACTATCCACAAATATTCTTGTTATCCTAATTTCTAAATCATAAACTCAAATCGACAATATTTCTCTAATAAATGAAAACTTTCCAAAAATAAAAGTTTTTAAATCACAAACCCAAGTTTACAATATTTCTCAAAAAAAGAAAACTTTCGTAAAATAGCAGTTTGAAAGAAAATTATTTAAAAATACAACATATTGATGAAAAAATCTGAAAGAATACTTAACTATCCAAAAATATTCTTGTTATCCTAATTTCTAAATCACAAAACCCAAATCTAGGGTATTTGTTCATTAAATGAAAACTTCCAAAAATAGCAGGTTTAAGAAATTATTTAAAAATACAACATATTGATGAAAAATCTGAAAGAATACTCAACTATCCAAAAATATTCTTGTTATCCTAATTTCTAAATCACAAACCAAATCTAGAGTATTGGTTCAATAAATGAAAACTTTCCAAAAATAGCAGGTTTTTAAGAAATTATTTAAAAATACAACATATTGATGAAAATTTCTGAAGAATACTTAACTATCCAAAATATTCTTGTTATCCTAATTTCTAAATCACAAACCCAAATCTAGAGTATTTGTTCAATAAATGAAAACTTTCCAAAAATATTGGTTTAAGAAAATTATTTAAAAATACAACATATTGATGAAAAATTCTGAAAATACTCAACTATCCAAAATATCTTGTTATCCTAATTTCTAAATCACAAACCCAAATTACAGTATTTCTTAAAAAATGAAAACTTTCCAAAATAGCAGTTTTAAGAAAATTATTTAAAAATACAACATATTGATGAAAAATTCTGAAAGAATACTCAACTATCCAAAAATATTCTTGTTATCCTAATTTCTAAATCACAAAACCCAAATCTAAGTATTTGTTTCAATAAATGAAACTTTCCAAAAATAGCAGGTTTGAAGAAAATTATTTAAAAATACAACATATTGATGAAAAATTCTGAAAGAATACTCAACTATCCAAAATATTCTTGTTATCCTAATTCTAAATCACAAAGCCCAAATCTAGAGTATTTGTTCAATAAATGAAAACTTTCCAAAATAGCAGTTTTTAAGAAAATTATTTAAAAACACACATATTGATGAAAAAATCTGAAAGAATACTCAACTATCCAAAATATTCTTGTTATCCTAATTTCTTAATCACAAAACCCAAATCTAGAGTATTTGTTGTTCAATAAATGAAAACTTTCCAAAATAGCAGGTTTTAAGAAAATTATTTAAAAATACAACATATTGATGAAAAATTCTGAAAGAATACTCAGCTATCCAAAATATTCTTGTTATCCTAATTTCAAATCACAAACCCAAATCTAGAGTATTTGTTCAATAAATGAAAACTTTCCAAAATAGCAGGTTTAAGAAATTTATTAAAAATACAACATATTGATGAAAAATTCTGAAAGAATACTTAACTATCCTAAATATTCTTGTTATCCTAATTTCTAAATCACAAAACCCAAATCTAGAGTATTTGTTCAATAAATGAAACTTTCCAAAAATAGCAGGTTTTTAGAAATTATTTAAAATACAACTATTGATAAAAATTCTGAAAAATACTCAACTATCCAAAAATATTCTTGTTATCCTAATTATTAAATCACAAACCCAAATCTACGGTATTTTTCTAATAAATGAAAATTTTCCAAAAATAGCAGTTCTTAAGAAAATTATTTAAAAATACATCTTATTGATGGAAAACTCTGAAAAAATACACAACTATCCAAAAATATTCTTGTTATCATAATTTCTAAATCATAAACTCAAATCAACAATATTTCTCTAATAAATGAAAACTTTCCAGAAATAACAATTTTTAAGAAAATTATTTAAAAATACAACCTATTGATGAAAATTCTGAAAGAATACTCAACTATCCACAAATATTCTTGTTATCCTAATTTCTAAATCATAACCAAATCTAGGTATTTTTTCTAATAATGAAAACTTTCCAAAAATAGCAGTTTTAAGAAAATAATTTAAAATACAACATATTGATGAAAAATTCTGAAAGAATACTCAACTATCCAAAATATTCTTGTTATCCTAATTTCTAAATCATAAACTCAAATCACAGATTTCTCTAATAAATGAAAACATTCCAAAAATAAAAGTTTTTAAATCACAACCCAAGTTTACAAAAGTATTCTTGTTATCCTAATTTCTTAATCACAAAACCCAAATCTAGAGTATTTGTTCAATAAATGAAAACTTTCCAAAAATAGCAGGTTTTAAGAAAATTATTTAAAAATACAACATATTGATTCAAAATTCTGAAAGAATACTCAACTATCCAAAAATATCTTGTTATCCTAATTTCTAAATCACAAACCCAAGTTTACAATATTTCCTAAAAAAAGAAAACTTTCGCAAAATAGCAGTTTGAAAGAAAATTATTTAAAAATACAACATATTGATGAAAAAATCTGAAAGAATACTCAACTATCCAAAAATATTCTTGTTATCCTAATTTCTAAATCACAAACCCAAATCTAGAGTATTTGTTCAATAAATGAAAACTTTCCAAAATAGCAGTTTTTAAGAAAATTATTTAAAATACAACATATTGTTGAAAATTCTGAAAGAATACTCAACTATCCAAAAATATTCTTGTTATCCTAATTTCTAAATCACAAAACCCAAATCTAGAGTATTTGTTCAATAAATGAAAACTTTCCAAAAATAGCAGGTTTTAAGAAATTATTTAAAAATAAAATATATTGATGAAAATTCTGAAAGAGACTCAACTATCCAAAAATATTCTTGTTATCCTAATTTCTAAATCACAAAACCCAAATCTAGAGTATTTGTTCAATAAATGAAAACTTTCCAAAAATAGCAGTTTTTAAGAAATTATTTAAAAATACAACATATTGATGAAAAATTCTGAAAGAATACTCAACTATCCAAAAATATTCTTGTTATCCTAATTTCTAAATCACAAAACCCAAATCTAGAGTATTGGTTCAATAAATGAAAACTTTCCAAAATAGCAGTTTTTAAGAAATTATTTAAAAATACAACATATTGATGAAAATTCTGAAAGAATACTCACTATCCAAAATATTCTTGTTATCCTAATTTCTAAATCACAAAACCCAAATCTACAGTATTTGTTATAAATAATGAAAACTTTCCAAAATAGCAGTTTTTAAGAAAATATTTAAAAATACAACATATTGATGAAAAATTCTGAAAGAATACTCAGCTATCCAAAAATATTCTTGTTATCCTAATTTCTAAATCACAAATTCCCAAATCTAGTATTTCTTCTATAATGAAAACTTTCCAAAATAGCAGTTTTTAAGAAATTATTTAAAAATACAACATATTGATGAAAATTCTGAAAGAATACTCAACTATCCAAAATATTCTTGTTATCCTAATTTCTAAATCACAAACCCAAATCTAGAGTATTTGTTCAATAAATGAAAACTTTCCAAAATAGCAGGTTTTTAAGAAAATTATTTAAAAATACAACATATTGATGAAAATTCTGAAAGATACTCAACTATCCAAAAATATTCTTGTTATCCTAATTTCTAAATCACAAATCCAAATCTAGATATTTGTTCAATAAATGAAAACTTTCCAAAAATAGCAGTTTTTAAAAAATTATTTAAAAATACAAATATTGATGAAAATTCTGAAAGAATACTCAACTATCCAAAAATATTTT